>NC_090941.1:1156061578-1156374005 GCF_040938575.1 Ambystoma mexicanum | reverse complement strand
TGGCATGACACATGTTGCTTTTGTATATGTACAGAGCTTAAAATGGTTTGTAGGAGTCACCAAGAAGGAAAGGACCTTCCAATAAATCGTCCTTCCTGGCTCTCAGCACCAGCCCTGGGGCCCCGGGGCCCTGAGGGGTCGAGCTCTGGAGCAGCTCAGGAGAAGCTGAGCTGAGGTGTGTCTTTGCCTTGCAAGCTCCCAGCCCTGGGCCCAGGCCCCGGCGGGGGAGGGGAGGCTGTCATTTCACAATGCTCTGCCTGCCTGCCTGAGGGTTCCGTTGGCACGGCGACGGCAGCAGGTGAGCCCTGGAGCAGGGGGCATGGAGAGGTCGAGGCAGACAGAGCTGGGAGCCCCAGGAACAGGACCCAGGCCAGTGGAGGTGGCTCGCAGGAGCCCGCCTGATCGCTCGAGGCCACTCCTCACAGGGCCTCTGCTGCTGTCAGAAGCCCTGGGACCCTGCTACTGGCGGAGGAAGCATTCAGGCCTCAAGGTGCACCGGCCTTCTCTGAGGCCTGCGGCTGGGCTCAAAAACAGAAGATGTGAAAAATAGGGCCCAGAAACTGCAGTGAAAACAGGTAGGTTAAGGTGTGAAAACAGAAACACCAGAAAGAAAGGAAAAAGCATAGCTCCTGACACACCACCCTCATATGGACATTGTGGCCAGTCCCTGTAGATTCATTTTCAGTCCCCTAGTCAAGGCTAGGGGTGGGCAAAGTTATCCTCACTGCTGGTGGAACTATATTGCCTAAATTCGCCTCCAGCTCTGTTCTGCCTGCAGGGACTTTTTTTAGCTGTTCTGCCAATTTTCTCTGCAGATTTTGCTTCCTGAAATGTGCTTTTTCCCTGAAATATCATGTTTTTGACCGCTAAAACAACATTTCATGGAAAAAATAAATGTCTTCTGGCAAACCATCTGAAATGGTGTTTTTTTCACAAACTGTCTGTTTTCAGTCTGAAACTTTTTGGGGCCACCAAAAAACAAAATTTCCCATAAAAAACAGAATTTCAGGGAGAAAAAGCCTGAAATTGGCAATTTCTCTGTGTGGGCAGAGCAGGCGAAGTGGCAGAATTTGCCCAGAATTCTGCATTGTTTCTGCTGAGCAAATTTTCGGCCGTTTCGACCACCCCCTAGTCAAGGCCATGCCCTCTATGGACTTCAAGGGGAAGACACTAGCAGCACACAACCCTCACCGTTCTAACACCTTCTCTATTTCCATTGACTTCATAGGGATCACCCACCCAAATATATAGCTCTTGCCGACTGGGAGACTCAACAGGATGAAATGTGTAAACCGAATGGTAGTGCGTAAAAAGGGCCAACAAAGGACGTCTTTCTCTTTTTTAATGTGAAGTGGAAAAAAACAAAGGTGAAGTAGTTCCTTGGTTTTGTAGACAGTAGGGGAATAGTTCTATTTTGATATTTGTGTTTGTACCATGCTGCGCTGCCATCATTTCCAGGGTCTCTAGGCACTCTGCAAGTCCTGAAAGAGAGGAGGGAGGGTGGGTGGGTGGGTGAGGTTAGTGGGGAGAGCGGGGAACATGCAAGATAACTTTGCTGTTGTGTTGATGGGTGCAGGGGAGTGCTTGAGGGGATGCAACTTCACTTTTCTCTCATTGTGACTGTCTGAGCCTGCTCCCTCTCTCTCTCTCACTCTCTCTGGCTCCCTCTCTCTCTCTCACATAGATACATTTGCCCTGTCTGCCACAGAGATCTGGGAATTGACAAATGTGCAGAGGGGGAAGTATAGGGGCTCCACTCATTACCATATGCTAGGTGCTAAGGATGATGGGAGGAAAGATGTTTTGGATAAGAGAAGCAGATCCCTGAGACATGAGGACCCCATGCCGCCATTCAGCTGCCATAGTGCATAGGTTGGCAGGCTTGTCCCTGAGTCAAACCTCACTCTAATTTCCTCAGGTACTGCGCTCAGTGTCCACCCGGGGCATTTGCCCGCCAGGCGTTTGTAAGGCGTTCGTAAGGCGATCGGGGCAGGGGCCAGAATCTCTGGCGCTTTCGCCCAGAAATCTGTTCCGGTGTCTTCTGCAGTCCTCAAACTCTTCTGACACTGCGCACACAGCCAAAGGACAGAATGAAATGGAATGAAATCCCCCTGCCGCCATTCCCCTGGTTTTGTAGCTGTTCCATAACTTCAGTTTCAAAATGATGCTGAAATGCTGCCAGTGGTTCTTCATGGTGAAATGAGGAGCAGGACAGATAAAAGGTGGAGACTGGATACCTTCAAGTGCCCCATGAAGCTTGGTGTTCCACCCGTTGGGCATAGAGGGGTGCTGTATTTGCAGGAAGGTAAGGAGAAGCATGTTGACAGAGTAAATGGGAGAGGTTTGGGGCAGGGGGATAGGTCAGCGATCCAGTAACAATGCAATCTGGAGGAGGCCCTTCAGGGTCTCCAGTATGTGCGAGGCAGAGAGATAGCTCTGCTGTCCAATGCCTAACCCTTTAAAGTGCAGTGTGCCCAATGTAGGAGGCTTGAGTTGCTGTCTTTAGCCAGACCATGTGTGAATGAAGCTTGCAGTGAGGTTGCGCCCATTCTCTGTGACAGGAGTTTGTCCTGCTGCACCCGTTCAGTAGGAGGGAAGCCCCTGCTGTAGCACTGTGTGAGTGAAGCTTCCCCTGCTGTTGCCCTGGCCTGGACCGGTCATGTAGTGTGACACTCAGATGTCTGTTAAAGCTGTGCCGGTGAAGCAGATTTGTCAGGGCCCTGCACTTTTCTTGGTTCATCCTTGATGGCTCAGAAATATGCTGAGGAGGGTTTTAGTGGAGCTAGACATGTGAACAGCATGTCCCAAATGGCATGACACATGTTGCTTTTGTATATGTACAGAGCTTAAAATGGTTTGTAGGAGTCACCAAGAAGGAAAGGACCTTCCAATAAATCGCCCTTCCTGGCTCTCACCACCAGCCCTGGGGCCCCGGGGCCCTGAGGGGTCGAGCTCTGGAGCAGCTCAGGAGAAGCTGAGCTGAGGTGTGCCTTTGCCTTGCAAGCTCCCAGCCCTGGGCCCAGGCCCAGGCGGGGGAGGGGAGGCTGTCATTTCACAATGCTCTGCCTGCCTGCCTGAGGGTTCCGTTGGCACGGCGACGGCAGCAGGTGAGCCCTGGAGCAGGGGGCATGGAGAGGTCAAGGCAGACAGAGCTGGGAGCCCCAGGAACAGGACCCAGGCCAGAGGAGGTGGCTCGCAGGAGCCCGCCTGATCGCTCGAGGCCACTCCTCACAGGGCCTCTGCTGCTGTCAGAAGCCCTGGGACCCTGCTACTGGCGGAGGAAGCATTCAGGCCTCAAGGTGCACCGGCCTTCTCTGAGGCCTGCGGCTGGGCTCAAAAACAGAAGATGTGAAAAATAGGGCCCAGAAACTGCAGTGAAAACAGGTAGGTTAAGGTGTGAAAACAGAAACACCAGAAAGAAAGGAAAAAGCATAGCTCCTGACACACCACCCTCATATGGACATTGTGGCCAGTCCCTGTAGATTCATTTTCAGTCCCCTAGTCAAGGCTAGGGGTGGGCAAAGTTATCCTCACTGCTGGTGGAACTATATTGCCTAAATTCGCCTCCAGCTCTGTTCTGCCTGCAGGGACTTTTTTTAGCTGTTGTGCCAATTTTCTCTGCAGATTTTGCTTCCTGAAATGTGCTTTTTCCCTGAAATATCATGTTTTTGACCGCTAAAACAACATTTCATGGAAAAAATAAATGTCTTCTGGCAAACCATCTGAAATGGTGTTTTTTTCACAAACTGTCTGTTTTCAGTCTGAAACTTTTTGGGGCCACCAAAAAACAAAATTTCCCATAAAAAACAGAATTTCAGGGAGAAAAAGCCTGAAATTGGCAATTTCTCTGTGTGGGCAGAGCAGGCGAAGTGGCAGAATTTGCCCAGAATTCTGCATTGTTTCTGCTGAGCAAATTTTCGGCCGTTTCGACCACCCCCTAGTCAAGGCCATGCCCTCTATGGACTTCAAGGGGAAGACACTAGCAGCACACAACCCTCACCGTTCTAACACCTTCTCTATTTCCATTGACTTCATAGGGATCACCCACCCAAATATATAGCTCTTGCCGACTGGGAGACTCAACAGGATGAAATGTGTAAACCGAATGGTAGTGCGTAAAAAGGGCCAACAAAGGACGTCTTTCTCTTTTTTAATGTGAAGTGGAAAAAAACAAAGGTGAAGTAGTTCCTTGGTTTTGTAGACAGTAGGGGAATAGTTCTATTTTGATATTTGTGTTTGTACCATGCTGCGCTGCCATCATTTCCAGGGTCTCTAGGCACTCTGCAAGTCCTGAAAGAGAGGAGGGAGGGTGGGTGGGTGAGGTTAGTGGGGAGAGCGGGGAACATGCAAGCTAACTTTGCTGTTGTGTTGATGGGTGCAGGGGAGTGCTTGAGGGGATGCAACTTCACTTTTCTCTCATTGTGACTGTCAGAGCCTGCTCCCTCTCTCTCTCTCACTCTCTCTGGCTCCCTCTCTCTCTCTCACATAGATACATTTGCCCTGTCTGCCACAGAGATCTGGGAATTGACAAATGTGCAGAGGGGGAAGTATAGGGGCTCCACTCATTACCATATGCTAGGTGCTAAGGATGATGGGAGGAAAGATGTTTTGGATAAGAGAAGCAGATCCCTGAGACATGAGGACCCCATGCCGCCATTCAGCTGCCATAGTGCATAGGTTGGCAGGCTTGTCTCTGAGTCAAACCTCACTCTAATTTCCTCAGGTACTGCGCTCAGTGTCCACCCGGGGCATTTGCCCGCCAGGCGTTTGTAAGGCGTTTGTAAGGCGATCGGGGCAGGGGCCAGAATCTCTGGCGCTTTTGCCCAGAAATCTGTTCCGGTGTCTTCTGCAGTCCTCAAACTCTTCTGACACTGCGCACACAGCCAAAGGACAGAATGAAATGGAATGAAATCCCCCTGCCGCCATTCCCCTGGTTTTGTAGCTGTTCCATAACTTCAGTTTCAAAATGATGCTGAAATGCTGCCAGTGGTTCTTCATGGTGAAATGAGGAGCAGGACAGATAAAAGGTGGAGACTGGATACCTTCAAGTGCCCCATGAAGCTTGGTGTTCCACCCGTTGGGCATAGAGGGGTGCTGTATTTGCAGGAAGGTAAGGTGAAGCATGTTGACAGAGTAAATGGGAGAGGTTTGGGGCAGGGGGATAGGTCGGCGATCCAGTAACAATGCAATCTGGAGGAGGCCCTTCAGGGTCTCCAGTATGTGCGAGGCAGAGGGATAGCTCTGCTGTCCAATGCCTAACCCTTTAAAGTGCAGTGTGCCCAATGTAGGAGGCTTGAGTTGCTGTCTTTAGCCAGACCATGTGTGAATGAAGCTTGCAGTGAGGTTGCGCCCATTCTCTGTGACAGGAGTTTGTCCTGCTGCACCCGTTCAGTAGGAGGGAAGCCCCTGCTGTAGCACTGTGTGAGTGAAGCTTCCCCTGCTGTTGCCCTGGCCTGGACCGGTCATGTAGTGTGACACTCAGATGTCTGTTAAAGCTGTGCCGGGGAAGCAGATTTGTCAGGGCCCTGCACTTTTCTTGGTTCATCCTTGATGGCTCGGAAATATGCTGAGGAGGGTTTTAGTGGAGCTAGACATGTGAACAGCATGTCCCAAATGGCATGACACATGTTGCTTTTGTATATGTACAGAGCTTAAAATGGTTTGTAGGAGTCACCAAGAAGGAAAGGACCTTCCAATAAATCGTCCTTCCTGGCTCTCAGCACCAGCCCTGGGGCCCCGGGGCCCTGAGGGGTCGAGCTCTGGAGCAGCTCAGGAGAAGCTGAGCTGAGGTGTGTCTTTGCCTTGCAAGCTCCCAGCCCTGGGCCCAGGCCCAGGCGGGGGAGGGGAGGCTGTCATTTCACAATGCTCTGCCTGCCTGCCTGAGGGTTCCGTTGGCACGGCAACGGCAGCAGGTGAGCCCTGGAGCAGGGGGCATGGAGAGGTCGAGGCAGACAGAGCTGGGAGCCCCAGGAACAGGACCCAGGCCAGTGGAGGTGGCTCGCAGGAGCCCGCCTGATCGCTCGAGGCCACTCCTCACAGGGCCTCTGCTGCTGTCAGAAGCCCTGGGACCCTGCTACTGGCGGAGGAAGCATTCAGGCCTCAAGGTGCACCGGCCTTCTCTGAGGCCTGCGGCTGGGCTCAAAAACAGAAGATGTGAAAAATAGGGCCCAGAAACTGCAGTGAAAACAGGTAGGTTAAGGTGTGAAAACAGAAACACCAGAAAGAAAGGAAAAAGCATAGCTCCTGACACACCACCCTCATATGGACATTGTGGCCAGTCCCTGTAGATTCATTTTCAGTCCCCTAGTCAAGGCTAGGGGTGGGCAAAGTTATCCTCACTGCTGGTGGAACTATATTGCCTAAATTCGCCTCCAGCTCTGTTCTGCCTGCAGGGACTTTTTTTAGCTGTTCTGCCAATTTTCTCTGCAGATTTTGCTTCCTAAAATGTGCTTTTTCCCTGAAATATCATGTTTTTGACCGCTAAAACAACATTTCATGGAAAAAATAAATGTCTTCTGGCAAACCATCTGAAATGGTGTTTTTTTCACAAACTGTCTGTTTTCAGTCTGAAACTTTTTGGGGCCACCAAAAAACAAAATTTCCCATAAAAAACAGAATTTCAGGGAGAAAAAGCCTGAAATTGGCAATTTCTCTGTGTGGGCAGAGCAGGCGAAGTGGCAGAATTTGCCCAGAATTCTGCATTGTTTCTGCTGAGCAAATTTTCGGCCGTTTCGACCACCCCCTAGTCAAGGCCATGCCCTCTATGGACTTCAAGGGGAAGACACTAGCAGCACACAACCCTCACCGTTCTAACACCTTCTCTATTTCCATTGACTTCATAGGGATCACCCACCCAAATATATAGCTCTTGCCGACTGGGAGACTCAACAGGATGAAGTGTGTAAACCGAATGGTAGTGCGTAAAAAGGGCCAACAAAGGACGTCTTTCTCTTTTTTAATGTGAAGTGGAAAAAAACAAAGGTGAAGTAGTTCCTTGGTTTTGTAGACAGTAGGGGAATAGTTCTATTTTGATATTTGTGTTTGTACCATGCTGCGCTGCCATCATTTCCAGGGTCTCTAGGCACTCTGCAAGTCCTGAAAGAGAGGAGGGAGGGTGGGTGGGTGAGGTTAGTGGGGAGAGCGGGGAACATGCAAGCTAACTTTGCTGTTGTGTTGATGGGTGCAGGGGAGTGCTTGAGGGGATGCAACTTCACTTTTCTCTCATTGTGACTGTCAGAGCCTGCTCCCTCTCTCTCTCTCACTCTCTCTGGCTCCCTCTCTCTCTCTCACATAGATACATTTGCCCTGTCTGCCACAGAGATCTGGGAATTGACAAATGTGCAGAGGGGGAAGTATAGGGGCTCCACTCATTACCATATGCTAGGTGCTAAGGATGATGGGAGGAAAGATGTTTTGGATAAGAGAAGCAGATCCCTGAGACATGAGGACCCCATGCCGCCATTCAGCTGCCATAGTGCATAGGTTGGCAGGCTTGTCCCTGAGTCAAAGCTCACTCTAATTTCCTCAGGTACTGCGCTCAGTGTCCACCCGGGGCATTTGCCCGCCAGGCGTTTGTAAGGCGTTCGTAAGGCGATCGGGGCAGGGGCCAGAATCTCTGGCGCTTTCGCCCAGAAATCTGTTCCGGTGTCTTCTGCAGTCCTCAAACTCTTCTGACACTGCGCACACAGCCAAAGGACAGAATGAAATGGAATGAAATCCCCCTGCCGCCATTCCCCTGGTTTTGTAGCTGTTCCATAACTTCAGTTTCAAAATGATGCTGAAATGCTGCCAGTGGTTCTTCATGGTGAAATGAGGAGCAGGACAGATAAAAGGTGGAGACTGGATACCTTCAAGTGCCCCATGAAGCTTGGTGTTCCACCCGTTGGGCATAGAGGGGTGCTGTATTTGCAGGAAGGTAAGGAGAAGCATGTTGACAGAGTAAATGGGAGAGGTTTGGGGCAGGGGGATAGGTCGGCGATCCAGTAACAATGCAATCTGGAGGAGGCCCTTCAGGGTCTCCAGTATGTGCGAGGCAGAGGGATAGCTCTGCTGTCCAATGCCTAACCCTTTAAAGTGCAGTGTGCCCAATGTAGGAGGCTTGAGTTGCTGTCTTTAGCCAGACCATGTGTGAATGAAGCTTGCAGTGAGGTTGCGCCCATTCTCTGTGACAGGAGTTTGTCCTGCTGCACCCGTTCAGTAGGAGGGAAGCCCCTGCTGTAGCACTGTGTGAGTGAAGCTTCCCCTGCTGTTGCCCTGGCCTGGACCGGTCATGTAGTGTGACAGTCAGATGTCTGTTAAAGCTGTGCCGGGGAAGCAGATTTGTCAGGGCCCTGCACTTTTCTTGGTTCATCCTTGATGGCTCGGAAATATGCTGAGGAGGGTTTTAGTGGAGCTAGACATGTGAACAGCATGTCCCAAATGGCATGACACATGTTGCTTTTGTATATGTACAGAGCTTAAAATGGTTTGTAGGAGTCACCAAGAAGGAAAGGACCTTCCAATAAATCGCCCTTCCTGGCTCTCACCACCAGCCCTGGGGCCCCGGGGCCCTGAGGGGTCGAGCTCTGGAGCAGCTCAGGAGAAGCTGAGCTGAGGTGTGCCTTTGCCTTGCAAGCTCCCAGCCCTGGGCCCAGGCCCCAGCGGCGGGGGAGGGGAGGCTGTCATTTCACAATGCTCTGCCTGCCTGCCTGAGGGTTCCGTTGGCACGGCGACGGCAGCAGGTGAGCCCTGGAGCAGGGGGCATGGAGAGGTCAAGGCAGACAGAGCTGGGAGCCCCAGGAACAGGACCCAGGCCAGTGGAGGTGGCTCACAGGAGCCCGCCTGATCGCTCGAGGCCACTCCTCACAGGGCCTCTGCTGCTGTCAGAAGCCCTGGGGCCCTGCTACTGGTGGAGGGAGCCTTCAGGCCTCAAGGTGCACTGGCCTTCTCTGAGGCCTGTGACTGGGCTCAAAAACAGAACATGTGAAAAATAGGGCCCAGAAACTGCAGTGAAAACAGGTAGGCTAAGGTGTGAAAACAGAAACACCAATAAGAAAGGAAAAAGCATAGCTCCTGACACACCACCCTCATATGGACTTTGTGGCCAGTCCCTGTAAATTCATTTTCAGTCCCCTAGTCAAGGCTAGGGGTGGGCAAAGTTATCCTCACTGCTGGTGGAACTATATTGCCTAAATTCGCCTCCAGCTCTGTTCTGCCTGCAGGGACTTTTTTTAGCTGTTGTGCCAATTTTCTCTGCAGATTTTGCTTCCTGAAATGTGCTTTTTCCCTGAAATATCATGTTTTTGACCGCTAAAACAACATTTCATGGAAAAAATAAATGTCTTCTGGCAAACCATCTGAAATGGTGTTTTTTTCACAAACTGTCTGTTTTCAGTCTGAAACTTTTTGGGGCCACCAAAAAACAAAATTTCCCATAAAAAACAGAATTTCAGGGAGAAAAAGCCTGAAATTGGCAATTTCTCTGTGTGGGCAGAGCAGGCGAAGTGGCAGAATTTGCCCAGAATTCTGCATTGTTTCTGCTGAGCAAATTTTCGGCCGTTTCGACCACCCCCTAGTCAAGGCCATGCCCTCTATGGACTTCAAGGGGAAGACACTAGCAGCACACAACCCTCACCGTTCTAACACCTTCTCTATTTCCATTGACTTCATAGGGATCACCCACCCAAATATATAGCTCTTGCCGACTGGGAGACTCAACAGGATGAAATGTGTAAACCGAATGGTAGTGCGTAAAAAGGGCCAACAAAGGACGTCTTTCTCTTTTTTAATGTGAAGTGGAAAAAAATAAAGGTGAAGTAGTTCCTTGGTTTTGTAGACAGTAGGGGAATAGTTCTATTTTGATATTTGTGTTTGTACCATGCTGCGCTGCCATCATTTCCAGGGTCTCTAGGCACTCTGCAAGTCCTGAAAGAGAGGAGGGAGGGTGGGTGGGTGGGTGAGGTTAGTGGGGAGAGCGGGGAACATGCAAGATAACTTTGCTGTTGTGTTGATGGGTGCAGGGGAGTGCTTGAGGGGATGCAACTTCACTTTTCTCTCATTGTGACTGTCTGAGCCTGCTCCCTCTCTCTCTCTCACTCTCTCTGGCTCCCTCTCTCTCTCTCACATAGATACATTTGCCCTGTCTGCCACAGAGATCTGGGAATTGACAAATGTGCAGAGGGGGAAGTATAGGGGCTCCACTCATTACCATATGCTAGGTGCTAAGGATGATGGGAGGAAAGATGTTTTGGATAAGAGAAGCAGATCCCTGAGACATGAGGACCCCATGCCGCCATTCAGCTGCCATAGTGCATAGGTTGGCAGGCTTGTCCCTGAGTCAAACCTCACTCTAATTTCCTCAGGTACTGCGCTCAGTGTCCACCCGGGGCATTTGCCCGCCAGGCGTTTGTAAGGCGTTCGTAAGGCGATCGGGGCAGGGGCCAGAATCTCTGGCGCTTTCGCCCAGAAATCTGTTCCGGTGTCTTCTGCAGTCCTCAAACTCTTCTGACACTGCGCACACAGCCAAAGGACAGAATGAAATGGAATGAAATCCCCCTGCCGCCATTCCCCTGGTTTTGTAGCTGTTCCATAACTTCAGTTTCAAAATGATGCTGAAATGCTGCCAGTGGTTCTTCATGGTGAAATGAGGAGCAGGACAGATAAAAGGTGGAGACTGGATACCTTCAAGTGCCCCATGAAGCTTGGTGTTCCACCCGTTGGGCATAGAGGGGTGCTGTATTTGCAGGAAGGTAAGGAGAAGCATGTTGACAGAGTAAATGGGAGAGGTTTGGGGCAGGGGGATAGGTCGGCGATCCAGTAACAATGCAATCTGGAGGAGGCCCTTCAGGGTCTCCAGTATGTGCGAGGCAGAGGGATAGCTCTGCTGTCCAATGCCTAACCCTTTAAAGTGCAGTGTGCCCAATGTAGGAGGCTTGAGTTGCTGTCTTTAGCCAGACCATGTGTGAATGAAGCTTGCAGTGAGGTTGCGCCCATTCTCTGTGACAGGAGTTTGTCCTGCTGCACCCGTTCAGTAGGAGGGAAGCCCCTGCTGTAGCACTGTGTGAGTGAAGCTTCCCCTGCTGTTGCCCTGGCCTGGACCGGTCATGTAGTGTGACACTCAGATGTCTGTTAAAGCTGTGCCGGTGAAGCAGATTTGTCAGGGCCCTGCACTTTTCTTGGTTCATCCTTGATGGCTCAGAAATATGCTGAGGAGGGTTTTAGTGGAGCTAGACATGTGAACAGCATGTCCCAAATGGCATGACACATGTTGCTTTTGTATATGTACAGAGCTTAAAATGGTTTGTAGGAGTCACCAAGAAGGAAAGGACCTTCCAATAAATCGCCCTTCCTGGCTCTCACCACCAGCCCTGGGGCCCCGGGGCCCTGAGGGGTCGAGCTCTGGAGCAGCTCAGGAGAAGCTGAGCTGAGGTGTGCCTTTGCCTTGCAAGCTCCCAGCCCTGGGCCCAGGCCCAGGCGGGGGAGGGGAGGCTGTCATTTCACAATGCTCTGCCTGCCTGCCTGAGGGTTCCGTTGGCACGGCGACGGCAGCAGGTGAGCCCTGGAGCAGGGGGCATGGAGAGGTCAAGGCAGACAGAGCTGGGAGCCCCAGGAACAGGACCCAGGCCAGAGGAGGTGGCTCGCAGGAGCCCGCCTGATCGCTCGAGGCCACTCCTCACAGGGCCTCTGCTGCTGTCAGAAGCCCTGGGACCCTGCTACTGGCGGAGGAAGCATTCAGGCCTCAAGGTGCACCGGCCTTCTCTGAGGCCTGCGGCTGGGCTCAAAAACAGAAGATGTGAAAAATAGGGCCCAGAAACTGCAGTGAAAACAGGTAGGTTAAGGTGTGAAAACAGAAATACCAGAAAGAAAGGAAAAAGCATAGCTCCTGACACACCACCCTCATATGGACATTGTGGCCAGTCCCTGTAGATTCATTTTCAGTCCCCTAGTCAAGGCTAGGGGTGGGCAAAGTTATCCTCACTGCTGGTGGAACTATATTGCCTAAATTCGCCTCCAGCTCTGTTCTGCCTGCAGGGACTTTTTTTAGCTGTTGTGCCAATTTTCTCTGCAGATTTTGCTTCCTGAAATGTGCTTTTTCCCTGAAATATCATGTTTTTGACCGCTAAAACAACATTTCATGGAAAAAATAAATGTCTTCTGGCAAACCATCTGAAATGGTGTTTTTTTCACAAACTGTCTGTTTTCAGTCTGAAACTTTTTGGGGCCACCAAAAAACAAAATTTCCCATAAAAAACAGAATTTCAGGGAGAAAAAGCCTGAAATTGGCAATTTCTCTGTGTGGGCAGAGCAGGCGAAGTGGCAGAATTTGCCCAGAATTCTGCATTGTTTCTGCTGAGCAAATTTTCGGCCGTTTCGACCACCCCCTAGTCAAGGCCATGCCCTCTATGGACTTCAAGGGGAAGACACTAGCAGCACACAACCCTCACCGTTCTAACACCTTCTCTATTTCCATTGACTTCATAGGGATCACCCACCCAAATATATAGCTCTTGCCGACTGGGAGACTCAACAGGATGAAATGTGTAAACCGAATGGTAGTGCGTAAAAAGGGCCAACAAAGGACGTCTTTCTCTTTTTTAATGTGAAGTGGAAAAAAACAAAGGTGAAGTAGTTCCTTGGTTTTGTAGACAGTAGGGGAATAGTTCTATTTTGATATTTGTGTTTGTACCATGCTGCGCTGCCATCATTTCCAGGGTCTCTAGGCACTCTGCAAGTCCTGAAAGAGAGGAGGGAGGGTGGGTGGGTGAGGTTAGTGGGGAGAGCGGGGAACATGCAAGCTAACTTTGCTGTTGTGTTGATGGGTGCAGGGGAGTGCTTGAGGGGATGCAACTTCACTTTTCTCTCATTGTGACTGTCAGAGCCTGCTCCCTCTCTCTCTCTCACTCTCTCTGGCTCCCTCTCTCTCTCTCACATAGATACATTTGCCCTGTCTGCCACAGAGATCTGGGAATTGACAAATGTGCAGAGGGGGAAGTATAGGGGCTCCACTCATTACCATATGCTAGGTGCTAAGGATGATGGGAGGAAAGATGTTTTGGATAAGAGAAGCAGATCCCTGAGACATGAGGACCCCATGCCGCCATTCAGCTGCCATAGTGCATAGGTTGGCAGGCTTGTCCCTGAGTCAAACCTCACTCTAATTTCCTCAGGTACTGCGCTCAGTGTCCACCCGGGGCATTTGCCCGCCAGGCGTTTGTAAGGCGATCGTAAGGCGATCGGGGCAGGGGCCAGAATCTCTGGCGCTTTCGCCCAGAAATCTGTTCCGGTGTCTTCTGCAGTCCTCAAACTCTTCTGACACTGCGCACACAGCCAAAGGACAGAATGAAATGGAATGAAATCCCCCTGCCGCCATTCCCCTGGTTTTGTAGCTGTTCCATAACTTCAGTTTCAAAATGATGCTGAAATGCTGCCAGTGGTTCTTCATGGTGAAATGAGGAGCAGGACAGATAAAAGGTGGAGACTGGATACCTTCAAGTGCCCCATGAAGCTTGGTGTTCCACCCGTTGGGCATAGAGGGGTGCTGTATTTGCAGGAAGGTAAGGAGAAGCATGTTGACAGAGTAAATGGGAGAGGTTTGGGGCAGGGGGATAGGTCGGCGATCCAGTAACAATGCAATCTGGAGGAGGCCCTTCAGGGTCTCCAGTATGTGCGAGGCAGAGGGATAGCTCTGCTGTCCAATGCCTAACCCTTTAAAGTGCAGTGTGCCCAATGTAGGAGGCTTGAGTTGCTGTCTTTAGCCAGACCATGTGTGAATGAAGCTTGCAGTGAGGTTGCGCCCATTCTCTGTGACAGGAGTTTGTCCTGCTGCACCCGTTCAGTAGGAGGGAAGCCCCTGCTGTAGCACTGTGTGAGTGAAGCTTCCCCTGCTGTTGCCCTGGCCTGGACCGGTCATGTAGTGTGACACTCAGATGTCTGTTAAAGCTGTGCCGGTGAAGCAGATTTGTCAGGGCCCTGCACTTTTCTTGGTTCATCCTTGATGGCTCAGAAATATGCTGAGGAGGGTTTTAGTGGAGCTAGACATGTGAACAGCATGTCCCAAATGGCATGACACATGTTGCTTTTGTATATGTACAGAGCTTAAAATGGTTTGTAGGAGTCACCAAGAAGGAAAGGACCTTCCAATAAATCGCCCTTCCTGGCTCTCACCACCAGCCCTGGGGCCCCGGGGCCCTGAGGGGTCGAGCTCTGGAGCAGCTCAGGAGAAGCTGAGCTGAGGTGTGCCTTTGCCTTGCAAGCTCCCAGCCCTGGGCCCAGGCCCAGGCGGGGGAGGGGAGGCTGTCATTTCACAATGCTCTGCCTGCCTGCCTGAGGGTTCCGTTGGCACGGCGACGGCAGCAGGTGAGCCCTGGAGCAGGGGGCATGGAGAGGTCAAGGCAGACAGAGCTGGGAGCCCCAGGAACAGGACCCAGGCCAGAGGAGGTGGCTCGCAGGAGCCCGCCTGATCGCTCGAGGCCACTCCTCACAGGGCCGGTGCTGCTGTCAGAAGCCCTGGGACCCTGCTACTGGCGGAGGAAGCATTCAGGCCTCAAGGTGCACCGGCCTTCTCTGAGGCCTGCGGCTGGGCTCAAAAACAGAAGATGTGAAAAATAGGGCCCAGAAACTGCAGTGAAAACAGGTAGGTTAAGGTGTGAAAACAGAAACACCAGAAAGAAAGGAAAAAGCATAGCTCCTGACACACCACCCTCATATGGACATTGTGGCCAGTCCCTGTAGATTCATTTTCAGTCCCCTAGTCAAGGCTAGGGGTGGGCAAAGTTATCCTCACTGCTGGTGGAACTATATTGCCTAAATTCGCCTCCAGCTCTGTTCTGCCTGCAGGGACTTTTTTTAGCTGTTGTGCCAATTTTCTCTGCAGATTTTGCTTCCTGAAATGTGCTTTTTCCCTGAAATATCATGTTTTTGACCGCTAAAACAACATTTCATGGAAAAAATAAATGTCTTCTGGCAAACCATCTGAAATGGTGTTTTTTTCACAAACTGTCTGTTTTCAGTCTGAAACTTTTTGGGGCCACCAAAAAACAAAATTTCCCATAAAAAACAGAATTTCAGGGAGAAAAAGCCTGAAATTGGCAATTTCTCTGTGTGGGCAGAGCAGGCGAAGTGGCAGAATTTGCCCAGAATTCTGCATTGTTTCTGCTGAGCAAATTTTCGGCCGTTTCGACCACCCCCTAGTCAAGGCCATGCCCTCTATGGACTTCAAGGGGAAGACACTAGCAGCACACAACCCTCACCGTTCTAACACCTTCTCTATTTCCATTGACTTCATAGGGATCACCCACCCAAATATATAGCTCTTGCCGACTGGGAGACTCAACAGGATGAAATGTGTAAACCGAATGGTAGTGCGTAAAAAGGGCCAACAAAGGACGTCTTTCTCTTTTTTAATGTGAAGTGGAAAAAAACAAAGGTGAAGTAGTTCCTTGGTTTTGTAGACAGTAGGGGAATAGTTCTATTTTGATATTTGTGTTTGTACCATGCTGCGCTGCCATCATTTCCAGGGTCTCTAGGCACTCTGCAAGTCCTGAAAGAGAGGAGGGAGGGTGGGTGGGTGAGGTTAGTGGGGAGAGCGGGGAACATGCAAGCTAACTTTGCTGTTGTGTTGATGGGTGCAGGGGAGTGCTTGAGGGGATGCAACTTCACTTTTCTCTCATTGTGACTGTCAGAGCCTGCTCCCTCTCTCTCTCTCACTCTCTCTGGCTCCCTCTCTCTCTCTCACATAGATACATTTGCCCTGTCTGCCACAGAGATCTGGGAATTGACAAATGTGCAGAGGGGGAAGTATAGGGGCTCCACTCATTACCATATGCTAGGTGCTAAGGATGATGGGAGGAAAGATGTTTTGGATAAGAGAAGCAGATCCCTGAGACATGAGGACCCCATGCCGCCATTCAGCTGCCATAGTGCATAGGTTGGCAGGCTTGTCCCTGAGTCAAACCTCACTCTAATTTCCTCAGGTACTGCGCTCAGTGTCCACCCGGGGCATTTGCCCGCCAGGCGTTTGTAAGGCGTTCGTAAGGCGATCGGGGCAGGGGCCAGAATCTCTGGCGCTTTCGCCCAGAAATCTGTTCCGGTGTCTTCTGCAGTCCTCAAACTCTTCTGACACTGCGCACACAGCCAAAGGACAGAATGAAATGGAATGAAATCCCCCTGCCGCCATTCCCCTGGTTTTGTAGCTGTTCCATAACTTCAGTTTCAAAATGATGCTGAAATGCTGCCAGTGGTTCTTCATGGTGAAATGAGGAGCAGGACAGATAAAAGGTGGAGACTGGATACCTTCAAGTGCCCCATGAAGCTTGGTGTTCCACCCGTTGGGCATAGAGGGGTGCTGTATTTGCAGGAAGGTAAGGAGAAGCATGTTGACAGAGTAAATGGGAGAGGTTTGGGGCAGGGGGATAGGTCGGCGATCCAGTAACAATGCAATCTGGAGGAGGCCCTTCAGGGTCTCCAGTATGTGCGAGGCAGAGGGATAGCTCTGCTGTCCAATGCCTAACCCTTTAAAGTGCAGTGTGCCCAATGTAGGAGGCTTGAGTTGCTGTCTTTAGCCAGACCATGTGTGAATGAAGCTTGCAGTGAGGTTGCGCCCATTCTCTGTGACAGGAGTTTGTCCTGCTGCACCCGTTCAGTAGGAGGGAAGCCCCTGCTGTAGCACTGTGTGAGTGAAGCTTCCCCTGCTGTTGCCCTGGCCTGGACCGGTCATGTAGTGTGACAGTCAGATGTCTGTTAAAGCTGTGCCGGGGAAGCAGATTTGTCAGGGCCCTGCACTTTTCTTGGTTCATCCTTGATGGCTCGGAAATATGCTGAGGAGGGTTTTAGTGGAGCTAGACATGTGAACAGCATGTCCCAAATGGCATGACACATGTTGCTTTTGTATATGTACAGAGCTTAAAATGGTTTGTAGGAGTCACCAAGAAGGAAAGGACCTTCCAATAAATCGCCCTTCCTGGCTCTCACCACCAGCCCTGGGGCCCCGGGGCCCTGAGGGGTCGAGCTCTGGAGCAGCTCAGGAGAAGCTGAGCTGAGGTGTGCCTTTGCCTTGCAAGCTCCCAGCCCTGGGCCCAGGCCCCAGCGGCGGGGGAGGGGAGGCTGTCATTTCACAATGCTCTGCCTGCCTGCCTGAGGGTTCCGTTGGCACGGCGACGGCAGCAGGTGAGCCCTGGAGCAGGGGGCATGGAGAGGTCAAGGCAGACAGAGCTGGGAGCCCCAGGAACAGGACCCAGGCCAGTGGAGGTGGCTCACAGGAGCCCGCCTGATCGCTCGAGGCCACTCCTCACAGGGCCTCTGCTGCTGTCAGAAGCCCTGGGGCCCTGCTACTGGTGGAGGGAGCCTTCAGGCCTCAAGGTGCACTGGCCTTCTCTGAGGCCTGTGACTGGGCTCAAAAACAGAACATGTGAAAAATAGGGCCCAGAAACTGCAGTGAAAACAGGTAGGCTAAGGTGTGAAAACAGAAACACCAATAAGAAAGGAAAAAGCATAGCTCCTGACACACCACCCTCATATGGACTTTGTGGCCAGTCCCTGTAAATTCATTTTCAGTCCCCTAGTCAAGGCTAGGGGTGGGCAAAGTTATCCTCACTGCTGGTGGAACTATATTGCCTAAATTCGCCTCCAGCTCTGTTCTGCCTGCAGGGACTTTTTTTAGCTGTTGTGCCAATTTTCTCTGCAGATTTTGCTTCCTGAAATGTGCTTTTTCCCTGAAATATCATGTTTTTGACCGCTAAAACAACATTTCATGGAAAAAATAAATGTCTTCTGGCAAACCATCTGAAATGGTGTTTTTTTCACAAACTGTCTGTTTTCAGTCTGAAACTTTTTGGGGCCACCAAAAAACAAAATTTCCCATAAAAAACAGAATTTCAGGGAGAAAAAGCCTGAAATTGGCAATTTCTCTGTGTGGGCAGAGCAGGCGAAGTGGCAGAATTTGCCCAGAATTCTGCATTGTTTCTGCTGAGCAAATTTTCGGCCGTTTCGACCACCCCCTAGTCAAGGCCATGCCCTCTATGGACTTCAAGGGGAAGACACTAGCAGCACACAACCCTCACCGTTCTAACACCTTCTCTATTTCCATTGACTTCATAGGGATCACCCACCCAAATATATAGCTCTTGCCGACTGGGAGACTCAACAGGATGAAATGTGTAAACCGAATGGTAGTGCGTAAAAAGGGCCAACAAAGGACGTCTTTCTCTTTTTTAATGTGAAGTGGAAAAAAATAAAGGTGAAGTAGTTCCTTGGTTTTGTAGACAGTAGGGGAATAGTTCTATTTTGATATTTGTGTTTGTACCATGCTGCGCTGCCATCATTTCCAGGGTCTCTAGGCACTCTGCAAGTCCTGAAAGAGAGGAGGGAGGGTGGGTGGGTGGGTGAGGTTAGTGGGGAGAGCGGGGAACATGCAAGATAACTTTGCTGTTGTGTTGATGGGTGCAGGGGAGTGCTTGAGGGGATGCAACTTCACTTTTCTCTCATTGTGACTGTCTGAGCCTGCTCCCTCTCTCTCTCTCACTCTCTCTGGCTCCCTCTCTCTCTCTCACATAGATACATTTGCCCTGTCTGCCACAGAGATCTGGGAATTGACAAATGTGCAGAGGGGGAAGTATAGGGGCTCCACTCATTACCATATGCTAGGTGCTAAGGATGATGGGAGGAAAGATGTTTTGGATAAGAGAAGCAGATCCCTGAGACATGAGGACCCCATGCCGCCATTCAGCTGCCATAGTGCATAGGTTGGCAGGCTTGTCCCTGAGTCAAACCTCACTCTAATTTCCTCAGGTACTGCGCTCAGTGTCCACCCGGGGCATTTGCCCGCCAGGCGTTTGTAAGGCGTTCGTAAGGCGATCGGGGCAGGGGCCAGAATCTCTGGCGCTTTCGCCCAGAAATCTGTTCCGGTGTCTTCTGCAGTCCTCAAACTCTTCTGACACTGCGCACACAGCCAAAGGACAGAATGAAATGGAATGAAATCCCCCTGCCGCCATTCCCCTGGTTTTGTAGCTGTTCCATAACTTCAGTTTCAAAATGATGCTGAAATGCTGCCAGTGGTTCTTCATGGTGAAATGAGGAGCAGGACAGATAAAAGGTGGAGACTGGATACCTTCAAGTGCCCCATGAAGCTTGGTGTTCCACCCGTTGGGCATAGAGGGGTGCTGTATTTGCAGGAAGGTAAGGAGAAGCATGTTGACAGAGTAAATGGGAGAGGTTTGGGGCAGGGGGATAGGTCGGCGATCCAGTAACAATGCAATCTGGAGGAGGCCCTTCAGGGTCTCCAGTATGTGCGAGGCAGAGGGATAGCTCTGCTGTCCAATGCCTAACCCTTTAAAGTGCAGTGTGCCCAATGTAGGAGGCTTGAGTTGCTGTCTTTAGCCAGACCATGTGTGAATGAAGCTTGCAGTGAGGTTGCGCCCATTCTCTGTGACAGGAGTTTGTCCTGCTGCACCCGTTCAGTAGGAGGGAAGCCCCTGCTGTAGCACTGTGTGAGTGAAGCTTCCCCTGCTGTTGCCCTGGCCTGGACCGGTCATGTAGTGTGACACTCAGATGTCTGTTAAAGCTGTGCCGGTGAAGCAGATTTGTCAGGGCCCTGCACTTTTCTTGGTTCATCCTTGATGGCTCAGAAATATGCTGAGGAGGGTTTTAGTGGAGCTAGACATGTGAACAGCATGTCCCAAATGGCATGACACATGTTGCTTTTGTATATGTACAGAGCTTAAAATGGTTTGTAGGAGTCACCAAGAAGGAAAGGACCTTCCAATAAATCGCCCTTCCTGGCTCTCACCACCAGCCCTGGGGCCCCGGGGCCCTGAGGGGTCGAGCTCTGGAGCAGCTCAGGAGAAGCTGAGCTGAGGTGTGCCTTTGCCTTGCAAGCTCCCAGCCCTGGGCCCAGGCCCAGGCGGGGGAGGGGAGGCTGTCATTTCACAATGCTCTGCCTGCCTGCCTGAGGGTTCCGTTGGCACGGCGACGGCAGCAGGTGAGCCCTGGAGCAGGGGGCATGGAGAGGTCAAGGCAGACAGAGCTGGGAGCCCCAGGAACAGGACCCAGGCCAGAGGAGGTGGCTCGCAGGAGCCCGCCTGATCGCTCGAGGCCACTCCTCACAGGGCCTCTGCTGCTGTCAGAAGCCCTGGGACCCTGCTACTGGCGGAGGAAGCATTCAGGCCTCAAGGTGCACCGGCCTTCTCTGAGGCCTGCGGCTGGGCTCAAAAACAGAAGATGTGAAAAATAGGGCCCAGAAACTGCAGTGAAAACAGGTAGGTTAAGGTGTGAAAACAGAAATACCAGAAGGAAAGGAAAAAGCATAGCTCCTGACACACCACCCTCATATGGACATTGTGGCCAGTCCCTGTAGATTCATTTTCAGTCCCCTAGTCAAGGCTAGGGGTGGGCAAAGTTATCCTCACTGCTGGTGGAACTATATTGCCTAAATTCGCCTCCAGCTCTGTTCTGCCTGCAGGGACTTTTTTTAGCTGTTGTGCCAATTTTCTCTGCAGATTTTGCTTCCTGAAATGTGCTTTTTCCCTGAAATATCATGTTTTTGACCGCTAAAACAACATTTCATGGAAAAAATAAATGTCTTCTGGCAAACCATCTGAAATGGTGTTTTTTTCACAAACTGTCTGTTTTCAGTCTGAAACTTTTTGGGGCCACCAAAAAACAAAATTTCCCATAAAAAACAGAATTTCAGGGAGAAAAAGCCTGAAATTGGCAATTTCTCTGTGTGGGCAGAGCAGGCGAAGTGGCAGAATTTGCCCAGAATTCTGCATTGTTTCTGCTGAGCAAATTTTCGGCCGTTTCGACCACCCCCTAGTCAAGGCCATGCCCTCTATGGACTTCAAGGGGAAGACACTAGCAGCACACAACCCTCACCGTTCTAACACCTTCTCTATTTCCATTGACTTCATAGGGATCACCCACCCAAATATATAGCTCTTGCCGACTGGGAGACTCAACAGGATGAAATGTGTAAACCGAATGGTAGTGCGTAAAAAGGGCCAACAAAGGACGTCTTTCTCTTTTTTAATGTGAAGTGGAAAAAAACAAAGGTGAAGTAGTTCCTTGGTTTTGTAGACAGTAGGGGAATAGTTCTATTTTGATATTTGTGTTTGTACCATGCTGCGCTGCCATCATTTCCAGGGTCTCTAGGCACTCTGCAAGTCCTGAAAGAGAGGAGGGAGGGTGGGTGGGTGAGGTTAGTGGGGAGAGCGGGGAACATGCAAGCTAACTTTGCTGTTGTGTTGATGGGTGCAGGGGAGTGCTTGAGGGGATGCAACTTCACTTTTCTCTCATTGTGACTGTCAGAGCCTGCTCCCTCTCTCTCTCTCACTCTCTCTGGCTCCCTCTCTCTCTCTCACATAGATACATTTGCCCTGTCTGCCACAGAGATCTGGGAATTGACAAATGTGCAGAGGGGGAAGTATAGGGGCTCCACTCATTACCATATGCTAGGTGCTAAGGATGATGGGAGGAAAGATGTTTTGGATAAGAGAAGCAGATCCCTGAGACATGAGGACCCCATGCCGCCATTCAGCTGCCATAGTGCATAGGTTGGCAGGCTTGTCCCTGAGTCAAACCTCACTCTAATTTCCTCAGGTACTGCGCTCAGTGTCCACCCGGGGCATTTGCCCGCCAGGCGTTTGTAAGGCGTTCGTAAGGCGATCGGGGCAGGGGCCAGAATCTCTGGCGCTTTCGCCCAGAAATCTGTTCCGGTGTCTTCTGCAGTCCTCAAACTCTTCTGACACTGCGCACACAGCCAAAGGACAGAATGAAATGGAATGAAATCCCCCTGCCGCCATTCCCCTGGTTTTGTAGCTGTTCCATAACTTCAGTTTCAAAATGATGCTGAAATGCTGCCAGTGGTTCTTCATGGTGAAATGAGGAGCAGGACAGATAAAAGGTGGAGACTGGATACCTTCAAGTGCCCCATGAAGCTTGGTGTTCCACCCGTTGGGCATAGAGGGGTGCTGTATTTGCAGGAAGGTAAGGAGAAGCATGTTGACAGAGTAAATGGGAGAGGTTTGGGGCAGGGGGATAGGTCGGCGATCCAGTAACAATGCAATCTGGAGGAGGCCCTTCAGGGTCTCCAGTATGTGCGAGGCAGAGGGATAGCTCTGCTGTCCAATGCCTAACCCTTTAAAGTGCAGTGTGCCCAATGTAGGAGGCTTGAGTTGCTGTCTTTAGCCAGACCATGTGTGAATGAAGCTTGCAGTGAGGTTGCGCCCATTCTCTGTGACAGGAGTTTGTCCTGCTGCACCCGTTCAGTAGGAGGGAAGCCCCTGCTGTAGCACTGTGTGAGTGAAGCTTCCCCTGCTGTTGCCCTGGCCTGGACCGGTCATGTAGTGTGACACTCAGATGTCTGTTAAAGCTGTGCCGGTGAAGCAGATTTGTCAGGGCCCTGCACTTTTCTTGGTTCATCCTTGATGGCTCAGAAATATGCTGAGGAGGGTTTTAGTGGAGCTAGACATGTGAACAGCATGTCCCAAATGGCATGACACATGTTGCTTTTGTATATGTACAGAGCTTAAAATGGTTTGTAGGAGTCACCAAGAAGGAAAGGACCTTCCAATAAATCGCCCTTCCTGGCTCTCACCACCAGCCCTGGGGCCCCGGGGCCCTGAGGGGTCGAGCTCTGGAGCAGCTCAGGAGAAGCTGAGCTGAGGTGTGCCTTTGCCTTGCAAGCTCCCAGCCCTGGGCCCAGGCCCAGGCGGGGGAGGGGAGGCTGTCATTTCACAATGCTCTGCCTGCCTGCCTGAGGGTTCCGTTGGCACGGCGACGGCAGCAGGTGAGCCCTGGAGCAGGGGGCATGGAGAGGTCAAGGCAGACAGAGCTGGGAGCCCCAGGAACAGGACCCAGGCCAGAGGAGGTGGCTCGCAGGAGCCCGCCTGATCGCTCGAGGCCACTCCTCACAGGGCCGGTGCTGCTGTCAGAAGCCCTGGGACCCTGCTACTGGCGGAGGAAGCATTCAGGCCTCAAGGTGCACCGGCCTTCTCTGAGGCCTGCGGCTGGGCTCAAAAACAGAAGATGTGAAAAATAGGGCCCAGAAACTGCAGTGAAAACAGGTAGGTTAAGGTGTGAAAACAGAAACACCAGAAAGAAAGGAAAAAGCATAGCTCCTGACACACCACCCTCATATGGACATTGTGGCCAGTCCCTGTAGATTCATTTTCAGTCCCCTAGTCAAGGCTAGGGGTGGGCAAAGTTATCCTCACTGCTGGTGGAACTATATTGCCTAAATTCGCCTCCAGCTCTGTTCTGCCTGCAGGGACTTTTTTTAGCTGTTGTGCCAATTTTCTCTGCAGATTTTGCTTCCTGAAATGTGCTTTTTCCCTGAAATATCATGTTTTTGACCGCTAAAACAACATTTCATGGAAAAAATAAATGTCTTCTGGCAAACCATCTGAAATGGTGTTTTTTTCACAAACTGTCTGTTTTCAGTCTGAAACTTTTTGGGGCCACCAAAAAACAAAATTTCCCATAAAAAACAGAATTTCAGGGAGAAAAAGCCTGAAATTGGCAATTTCTCTGTGTGGGCAGAGCAGGCGAAGTGGCAGAATTTGCCCAGAATTCTGCATTGTTTCTGCTGAGCAAATTTTCGGCCGTTTCGACCACCCCCTAGTCAAGGCCATGCCCTCTATGGACTTCAAGGGGAAGACACTAGCAGCACACAACCCTCACCGTTCTAACACCTTCTCTATTTCCATTGACTTCATAGGGATCACCCACCCAAATATATAGCTCTTGCCGACTGGGAGACTCAACAGGATGAAATGTGTAAACCGAATGGTAGTGCGTAAAAAGGGCCAACAAAGGACGTCTTTCTCTTTTTTAATGTGAAGTGGAAAAAAACAAAGGTGAAGTAGTTCCTTGGTTTTGTAGACAGTAGGGGAATAGTTCTATTTTGATATTTGTGTTTGTACCATGCTGCGCTGCCATCATTTCCAGGGTCTCTAGGCACTCTGCAAGTCCTGAAAGAGAGGAGGGAGGGTGGGTGGGTGAGGTTAGTGGGGAGAGCGGGGAACATGCAAGCTAACTTTGCTGTTGTGTTGATGGGTGCAGGGGAGTGCTTGAGGGGCTGCAACTTCACTTTTCTCTCATTGTGACTGTCAGAGCCTGCTCCCTCTCTCTCTCTCACTCTCTCTGGCTCCCTCTCTCTCTCTCACATAGATACATTTGCCCTGTCTGCCACAGAGATCTGGGAATTGACAAATGTGCAGAGGGGGAAGTATAGGGGCTCCACTCATTACCATATGCTAGGTGCTAAGGATGATGGGAGGAAAGATGTTTTGGATAAGAGAAGCAGATCCCTGAGACATGAGGACCCCATGCCGCCATTCAGCTGCCATAGTGCATAGGTTGGCAGGCTTGTCTCTGAGTCAAACCTCACTCTAATTTCCTCAGGTACTGCGCTCAGTGTCCACCCGGGGCATTTGCCCGCCAGGCGTTTGTAAGGCGTTCGTAAGGCGATCGGGGCAGGGGCCAGAATCTCTGGCGCTTTTGCCCAGAAATCTGTTCCGGTGTCTTCTGCAGTCCTCAAACTCTTCTGACACTGCGCACACAGCCAAAGGACAGAATGAAATGGAATGAAATCCCCCTGCCGCCATTCCCCTGGTTTTGTAGCTGTTCCATAACTTCAGTTTCAAAATGATGCTGAAATGCTGCCAGTGGTTCTTCATGGTGAAATGAGGAGCAGGACAGATAAAAGGTGGAGACTGGATACCTTCAAGTGCCCCATGAAGCTTGGTGTTCCACCCGTTGGGCATAGAGGGGTGCTGTATTTGCAGGAAGGTAAGGAGAAGCATGTTGACAGAGTAAATGGGAGAGGTTTGGGGCAGGGGGATAGGTCGGCGATCCAGTAACAATGCAATCTGGAGGAGGCCCTTCAGGGTCTCCAGTATGTGCGAGGCAGAGGGATAGCTCTGCTGTCCAATGCCTAACCCTTTAAAGTGCAGTGTGCCCAATGTAGGAGGCTTGAGTTGCTGTCTTTAGCCAGACCATGTGTGAATGAAGCTTGCAGTGAGGTTGCGCCCATTCTCTGTGACAGGAGTTTGTCCTGCTGCACCCGTTCAGTAGGAGGGAAGCCCCTGCTGTAGCACTGTGTGAGTGAAGCTTCCCCTGCTGTTGCCCTGGCCTGGACCGGTCATGTAGTGTGACACTCAGATGTCTGTTAAAGCTGTGCCGGGGAAGCAGATTTGTCAGGGCCCTGCACTTTTCTTGGTTCATCCTTGATGGCTCGGAAATATGCTGAGGAGGGTTTTAGTGGAGCTAGACATGTGAACAGCATGTCCCAAATGGCATGACACATGTTGCTTTTGTATATGTACAGAGCTTAAAATGGTTTGTAGGAGTCACCAAGAAGGAAAGGACCTTCCAATAAATCGTCCTTCCTGGCTCTCAGCACCAGCCCTGGGGCCCCGGGGCCCTGAGGGGTCGAGCTCTGGAGCAGCTCAGGAGAAGCTGAGCTGAGGTGTGTCTTTGCCTTGCAAGCTCCCAGCCCTGGGCCCAGGCCCAGGCGGGGGAGGGGAGGCTGTCATTTCACAATGCTCTGCCTGCCTGCCTGAGGGTTCCGTTGGCACGGCGACGGCAGCAGGTGAGCCCTGGAGCAGGGGGCATGGAGAGGTCGAGGCAGACAGAGCTGGGAGCCCCAGGAACAGGACCCAGGCCAGTGGAGGTGGCTCGCAGGAGCCCGCCTGATCGCTCGAGGCCACTCCTCACAGGGCCTCTGCTGCTGTCAGAAGCCCTGGGACCCTGCTACTGGCGGAGGAAGCATTCAGGCCTCAAGGTACACCGGCCTTCTCTGAGGCCTGCGGCTGGGCTCAAAAACAGAAGATGTGAAAAATAGGGCCCAGAAACTGCAGTGAAAACAGGTAGGTTAAGGTGTGAAAACAGAAACACCAGAAAGAAAGGAAAAAGCATAGCTCCTGACACACCACCCTCATATGGACATTGTGGCCAGTCCCTGTAGATTCATTTTCAGTCCCCTAGTCAAGGCTAGGGGTGGGCAAAGTTATCCTCACTGCTGGTGGAACTATATTGCCTAAATTCGCCTCCAGCTCTGTTCTGCCTGCAGGGACTTTTTTTAGCTGTTGTGCCAATTTTCTCTGCAGATTTTGCTTCCTGAAATGTGCTTTTTCCCTGAAATATCATGTTTTTGACCGCTAAAACAACATTTCATGGAAAAAATAAATGTCTTCTGGCAAACCATCTGAAATGGTGTTTTTTTCACAAACTGTCTGTTTTCAGTCTGAAACTTTTTGGGGCCACCAAAAAACAAAATTTCCCATAAAAAACAGAATTTCAGGGAGAAAAAGCCTGAAATTGGCAATTTCTCTGTGTGGGCAGAGCAGGCGAAGTGGCAGAATTTGCCCAGAATTCTGCATTGTTTCTGCTGAGCAAATTTTCGGCCGTTTCGACCACCCCCTAGTCAAGGCCATGCCCTCTATGGACTTCAAGGGGAAGACACTAGCAGCACACAACCCTCACCGTTCTAACACCTTCTCTATTTCCATTGACTTCATAGGGATCACCCACCCAAATATATAGCTCTTGCCGACTGGGAGACTCAACAGGATGAAATGTGTAAACCGAATGGTAGTGCGTAAAAAGGGCCAACAAAGGACGTCTTTCTCTTTTTTAATGTGAAGTGGAAAAAAACAAAGGTGAAGTAGTTCCTTGGTTTTGTAGACAGTAGGGGAATAGTTCTATTTTGATATTTGTGTTTGTACCATGCTGCGCTGCCATCATTTCCAGGGTCTCTAGGCACTCTGCAAGTCCTGAAAGAGAGGAGGGAGGGTGGGTGGGTGAGGTTAGTGGGGAGAGCGGGGAACATGCAAGCTAACTTTGCTGTTGTGTTGATGGGTGCAGGGGAGTGCTTGAGGGGATGCAACTTCACTTTTCTCTCATTGTGACTGTCAGAGCCTGCTCCCTCTCTCTCTCTCACTCTCTCTGGCTCCCTCTCTCTCTCTCACATAGATACATTTGCCCTGTCTGCCACAGAGATCTGGGAATTGACAAATGTGCAGAGGGGGAAGTATAGGGGCTCCACTCATTACCATATGCTAGGTGCTAAGGATGATGGGAGGAAAGATGTTTTGGATAAGAGAAGCAGATCCCTGAGACATGAGGACCCCATGCCGCCATTCAGCTGCCATAGTGCATAGGTTGGCAGGCTTGTCTCTGAGTCAAACCTCACTCTAATTTCCTCAGGTACTGCGCTCAGTGTCCACCCGGGGCATTTGCCCGCCAGGCGTTTGTAAGGCGTTCGTAAGGCGATCGGGGCAGGGGCCAGAATCTCTGGCGCTTTTGCCCAGAAATCTGTTCCGGTGTCTTCTGCAGTCCTCAAACTCTTCTGACACTGCGCACACAGCCAAAGGACAGAATGAAATGGAATGAAATCCCCCTGCCGCCATTCCCCTGGTTTTGTAGCTGTTCCATAACTTCAGTTTCAAAATGATGCTGAAATGCTGCCAGTGGTTCTTCATGGTGAAATGAGGAGCAGGACAGATAAAAGGTGGAGACTGGATACCTTCAAGTGCCCCATGAAGCTTGGTGTTCCACCCGTTGGGCATAGAGGGGTGCTGTATTTGCAGGAAGGTAAGGAGAAGCATGTTGACAGAGTAAATGGGAGAGGTTTGGGGCAGGGGGATAGGTCGGCGATCCAGTAACAATGCAATCTGGAGGAGGCCCTTCAGGGTCTCCAGTATGTGCGAGGCAGAGGGATAGCTCTGCTGTCCAATGCCTAACCCTTTAAAGTGCAGTGTGCCCAATGTAGGAGGCTTGAGTTGCTGTCTTTAGCCAGACCATGTGTGAATGAAGCTTGCAGTGAGGTTGCGCCCATTCTCTGTGACAGGAGTTTGTCCTGCTGCACCCGTTCAGTAGGAGGGAAGCCCCTGCTGTAGCACTGTGTGAGTGAAGCTTCCCCTGCTGTTGCCCTGGCCTGGACCGGTCATGTAGTGTGACACTCAGATGTCTGTTAAAGCTGTGCCGGGGAAGCAGATTTGTCAGGGCCCTGCACTTTTCTTGGTTCATCCTTGATGGCTCGGAAATATGCTGAGGAGGGTTTTAGTGGAGCTAGACATGTGAACAGCATGTCCCAAATGGCATGACACATGTTGCTTTTGTATATGTACAGAGCTTAAAATGGTTTGTAGGAGTCACCAAGAAGGAAAGGACCTTCCAATAAATCGTCCTTCCTGGCTCTCAGCACCAGCCCTGGGGCCCCGGGGCCCTGAGGGGTCGAGCTCTGGAGCAGCTCAGGAGAAGCTGAGCTGAGGTGTGTCTTTGCCTTGCAACCTCCCAGCCCTGGGCCCAGGCCCAGGCGGGGGAGGGGAGGCTGTCATTTCACAATGCTCTGCCTGCCTGAGGGTTCTGTTGGCACGGCGACGGCAGCAGGTGAGCCCTGGAGCAGGGGGCATGGAGAGGTCGAGGCAGACAGAGCTGGGAGCCCCAGGAACAGGACCCAGGCCAGTGGAGGTGGCTCGCAGGAGCCCGCCTGATCGCTCGAGGCCACTCCTCACAGGGCCTCTGCTGCTGTCAGAAGCCCTGGGACCCTGCTACTGGCGGAGGAAGCATTCAGGCCTCAAGGTACACCGGCCTTCTCTGAGGCCTGCGGCTGGGCTCAAAAACAGAAGATGTGAAAAATAGGGCCCAGAAACTGCAGTGAAAACAGGTAGGTTAAGGTGTGAAAACAGAAACACCAGAAAGAAAGGAAAAAGCATAGCTCCTGACACACCACCCTCATATGGACATTGTGGCCAGTCCCTGTAGATTCATTTTCAGTCCCCTAGTCAAGGCTAGGGGTGGGCAAAGTTATCCTCACTGCTGGTGGAACTATATTGCCTAAATTCGCCTCCAGCTCTGTTCTGCCTGCAGGGACTTTTTTTAGCTGTTGTGCCAATTTTCTCTGCAGATTTTGCTTCCTGAAATGTGCTTTTTCCCTGAAATATCATGTTTTTGACCGCTAAAACAACATTTCATGGAAAAAATAAATGTCTTCTGGCAAACCATCTGAAATGGTGTTTTTTTCACAAACTGTCTGTTTTCAGTCTGAAACTTTTTGGGGCCACCAAAAAACAAAATTTCCCATAAAAAACAGAATTTCAGGGAGAAAAAGCCTGAAATTGGCAATTTCTCTGTGTGGGCAGAGCAGGCGAAGTGGCAGAATTTGCCCAGAATTCTGCATTGTTTCTGCTGAGCAAATTTTCGGCCGTTTCGACCACCCCCTAGTCAAGGCCATGCCCTCTATGGACTTCAAGGGGAAGACACTAGCAGCACACAACCCTCACCGTTCTAACACCTTCTCTATTTCCATTGACTTCATAGGGATCACCCACCCAAATATATAGCTCTTGCCGACTGGGAGACTCAACAGGATGAAATGTGTAAACCGAATGGTAGTGCGTAAAAAGGGCCAACAAAGGACGTCTTTCTCTTTTTTAATGTGAAGTGGAAAAAAACAAAGGTGAAGTAGTTCCTTGGTTTTGTAGACAGTAGGGGAATAGTTCTATTTTGATATTTGTGTTTGTACCATGCTGCGCTGCCATCATTTCCAGGGTCTCTAGGCACTCTGCAAGTCCTGAAAGAGAGGAGGGAGGGTGGGTGGGTGAGGTTAGTGGGGAGAGCGGGGAACATGCAAGCTAACTTTGCTGTTGTGTTGATGGGTGCAGGGGAGTGCTTGAGGGGATGCAACTTCACTTTTCTCTCATTGTGGCTCTCAGAGCCTGCTCCATCTCTCTCTCTCACTCTCTCTGGCTCCCTCTCTCTCTCACATAGATACATTTGCCCTGTCTGCCACAGAGATCTGGGAATTGACAAATGTGCAGAGGGGGAAGTATAGGGGCTCCACTCATTACCATATGCTAGGTGCTAAGGATGATGGGAGGAAAGATGTTTTGGATAAGAGAAGCAGATCCCTGAGACATGAGGACCCCATGCCCCCATTCAGCTGCCATAGTGCATAGGTTGGCAGGCTTGTCCTTGAGTCAAACCTCACTCTAATTTCCTCAGGTACTGCGCTCAGTGTCTACCCGGGGCATTTGCCCGCCAGGCGTTTGTAAGGCGTTTGTAAGGCGATTGGGGCAGGGCCCAGAATCTCTGGCGCTTTCGCCCAGAAATCTGTTCCGGTGTCTTCTGCAGTCCTCAAACTCTTCTGACACTGCGCACACAGCCAAAGGACAGAATGAAATGGAATGAAATCCCCCTGCCGCCATTCCCCTGGTTTTGTAGCTGTTCCATAACTTCAGTTTCAAAATGATGCTGAAATGCTGCCAGTGGTTCTTCATGGTGAAATGAGGAGCAGGACAGATAAAAGGTGGAGACTGGATACCTTCAAGTGCCCCATGAAGCTTGGTGTTCCACCCGTTGGGCATAGAGGGGTGCTGTATTTGCAGGAAGGTAAGGAGAAGCATGTTGACAGAGTAAATGGGAGAGGTTTGGGGCAGGGGGATAGGTCGGCGATCCAGTAACAATGCAATCTGGAGGAGGCCCTTCAGGGTCTCCAGTATGTGCGAGGCAGAGGGATAGCTCTGCTGTCCAATGCCTAACCCTTTAAAGTGCAGTGTGCCCAATGTAGGAGGCTTGAGTTGCTGTCTTTAGCCAGATCATGTGTGAATGAAGCTTGCAGTGAGGTTGCGCCCATTCTCTGTGACAGGAGTTTGTCCTGCTGCACCCGTTCAGTAGGAGGGAAGCCCCTGCTGTAGCACTGTGTGAGTGAAGCTTCCCCTGCTGTTGCCCTGGCCTGGACCGGTCATGTAGTGTGACACTCAGATGTCTGTTAAAGCTGTCCCGGTGAAGCAGATTTGTCAGGGCCCTGCACTTTTCTTGGTTCATCCTTGATGGCTCGGAAATATGCTGAGGAGGGTTTGAGTGGAGCTAGACATGTGAACAGCATGTCCCAAATGGCATGACACATGTTGCTTTTGTATATGTACAGAGCTTAAAATGGTTTGTAGGAGTCACCAAGAAGGAAAGGACCTTCCAATAAATCGCCCTTCCTGGCTCTCACCACCAGCCCTGGGGCCCCGGGGCCCTGAGGGGTCGAGCTCTGGAGCAGCTCAGGAGAAGCTGAGTTGAGGTGTGCCTTTGCCTTGCAAGCTCCCAGCCCTGGGCCCAGGCCCCAGCGGCGGGGGAGGGGAGGCTGTCATTTCACAATGCTCTGCCTGCCTGCCTGAGGGTTCCGTTGGCACGGCGACAGCAGCAGGTGAGCCCTGGAGCAGGGGGCATGGAGAGGTCAAGGCAGACAGAGCTGGGAGCCCCAGGAACAGGACCCAGGCCAGTGGAGGTGGCTTGCAGGAGCCCGACTGATCGCTCGAGGCCACTCCTCACAGGGCCTCTGCTGCTGTCAGAAGCCCTGGGACCCTGCTACTGGCGGAGGAAGCATTCAGGCCTCAAGGTGCACCGGCCTTCTCTGAGGCCTGCGGCTGGGCTCAAAAACAGAAGATGTGAAAAATAGGGCCCAGAAACTGCAGTGAAAACAGGTAGGTTAAGGTGTGAAATACAGAAACACCAGAAAGAAAGGAAAAAGCATAGCTCCTGACACACCACCCTCATATGGACATTGTGGCCAGTCCCTGTAGATTCATTTTCAGTCCCCTAGTCAAGGCTAGGGGTGGGCAAAGTTATCCTCACTGCTGGTGGAACTATATTGCCTAAATTCGCCTCCAGCTCTGTTCTGCCTGCAGGGACTTTTTTTAGCTGTTGTGCCAATTTTCTCTGCAGATTTTGCTTCCTGAAATGTGCTTTTTCCCTGAAATATCATGTTTTTGACCGCTAAAACAACATTTCATGGAAAAAATAAATGTCTTCTGGCAAACCATCTGAAATGGTGTTTTTTTCACAAACTGTCTGTTTTCAGTCTGAAACTTTTTGGGGCCACCAAAAAACAAAATTTCCCATAAAAAACAGAATTTCAGGGAGAAAAAGCCTGAAATTGGCAATTTCTCTGTGTGGGCAGAGCAGGCGAAGTGGCAGAATTTGCCCAGAATTCTGCATTGTTTCTGCTGAGCAAATTTTCGGCCGTTTCGACCACCCCCTAGTCAAGGCCATGCCCTCTATGGACTTCAAGGGGAAGACACTAGCAGCACACAACCCTCACCGTTCTAACACCTTCTCTATTTCCATTGACTTCATAGGGATCACCCACCCAAATATATAGCTCTTGCCGACTGGGAGACTCAACAGGATGAAATGTGTAAACCGAATGGTAGTGCGTAAAAAGGGCCAACAAAGGACGTCTTTCTCTTTTTTAATGTGAAGTGGAAAAAAACAAAGGTGAAGTAGTTCCTTGGTTTTGTAGACAGTAGGGGAATAGTTCTATTTTGATATTTGTGTTTGTACCATGCTGCGCTGCCATCATTTCCAGGGTCTCTAGGCACTCTGCAAGTCCTGAAAGAGAGGAGGGAGGGTGGGTGGGTGAGGTTAGTGGGGAGAGCGGGGAACATGCAAGCTAACTTTGCTGTTGTGTTGATGGGTGCAGGGGAGTGCTTGAGGGGATGCAACTTCACTTTTCTCTCATTGTGACTGTCAGAGCCTGCTCCCTCTCTCTCTCTCACTCTCTCTGGCTCCCTCTCTCTCTCTCACATAGATACATTTGCCCTGTCTGCCACAGAGATCTGGGAATTGACAAATGTGCAGAGGGGGAAGTATAGGGGCTCCACTCATTACCATATGCTAGGTGCTAAGGATGATGGGAGGAAAGATGTTTTGGATAAGAGAAGCAGATCCCTGAGACATGAGGACCCCATGCCGCCATTCAGCTGCCATAGTGCATAGGTTGGCAGGCTTGTCTCTGAGTCAAACCTCACTCTAATTTCCTCAGGTACTGCGCTCAGTGTCCACCCGGGGCATTTGCCCGCCAGGCGTTTGTAAGGCGTTCGTAAGGCGATCGGGGCAGGGGCCAGAATCTCTGGCGCTTTTGCCCAGAAATCTGTTCCGGTGTCTTCTGCAGTCCTCAAACTCTTCTGACACTGCGCACACAGCCAAAGGACAGAATGAAATGGAATGAAATCCCCCTGCCGCCATTCCCCTGGTTTTGTAGCTGTTCCATAACTTCAGTTTCAAAATGATGCTGAAATGCTGCCAGTGGTTCTTCATGGTGAAATGAGGAGCAGGACAGATAAAAGGTGGAGACTGGATACCTTCAAGTGCCCCATGAAGCTTGGTGTTCCACCCGTTGGGCATAGAGGGGTGCTGTATTTGCAGGAAGGTAAGGTGAAGCATGTTGACAGAGTAAATGGGAGAGGTTTGGGGCAGGGGGATAGGTCGGCGATCCAGTAACAATGCAATCTGGAGGAGGCCCTTCAGGGTCTCCAGTATGTGCGAGGCAGAGGGATAGCTCTGCTGTCCAATGCCTAACCCTTTAAAGTGCAGTGTGCCCAATGTAGGAGGCTTGAGTTGCTGTCTTTAGCCAGACCATGTGTGAATGAAGCTTGCAGTGAGGTTGCGCCCATTCTCTGTGACAGGAGTTTGTCCTGCTGCACCCGTTCAGTAGGAGGGAAGCCCCTGCTGTAGCACTGTGTGAGTGAAGCTTCCCCTGCTGTTGCCCTGGCCTGGACCGGTCATGTAGTGTGACACTCAGATGTCTGTTAAAGCTGTGCCGGGGAAGCAGATTTGTCAGGGCCCTGCACTTTTCTTGGTTCATCCTTGATGGCTCGGAAATATGCTGAGGAGGGTTTTAGTGGAGCTAGACATGTGAACAGCATGTCCCAAATGGCATGACACATGTTGCTTTTGTATATGTACAGAGCTTAAAATGGTTTGTAGGAGTCACCAAGAAGGAAAGGACCTTCCAATAAATCGTCCTTCCTGGCTCTCAGCACCAGCCCTGGGGCCCCGGGGCCCTGAGGGGTCGAGCTCTGGAGCAGCTCAGGAGAAGCTGAGCTGAGGTGTGTCTTTGCCTTGCAAGCTCCCAGCCCTGGGCCCAGGCCCCGGCGGGGGAGGGGAGGCTGTCATTTCACAATGCTCTGCCTGCCTGCCTGAGGGTTCCGTTGGCACGGCGATGGCAGCAGGTGAGCCCTGGAGCAGGGGGCATGGAGAGGTCGAGGCAGACAGAGCTGGGAGCCCCAGGAACAGGACCCAGGCCAGTGGAGGTGGCTCGCAGGAGCCCGCCTGATCGCTCGAGGCCACTCCTCACAGGGCCTCTGCTGCTGTCAGAAGCCCTGGGACCCTGCTACTGGCGGAGGAAGCATTCAGGCCTCAAGGTGCACCGGCCTTCTCTGAGGCCTGCGGCTGGGCTCAAAAACAGAAGATGTGAAAAATAGGGCCCAGAAACTGCAGTGAAAACAGGTAGGTTAAGGTGTGAAAACAGAAACACCAGAAAGAAAGGAAAAAGCATAGCTCCTGACACACCACCCTCATATGGACATTGTGGCCAGTCCCTGTAGATTCATTTTCAGTCCCCTAGTCAAGGCTAGGGGTGGGCAAAGTTATCCTCACTGCTGGTGGAACTATATTGCCTAAATTCGCCTCCAGCTCTGTTCTGCCTGCAGGGACTTTTTTTAGCTGTTCTGCCAATTTTCTCTGCAGATTTTGCTTCCTGAAATGTGCTTTTTCCCTGAAATATCATGTTTTTGACCGCTAAAACAACATTTCATGGAAAAAATAAATGTCTTCTGGCAAACCATCTGAAATGGTGTTTTTTTCACAAACTGTCTGTTTTCAGTCTGAAACTTTTTGGGGCCACCAAAAAACAAAATTTCCCATAAAAAACAGAATTTCAGGGAGAAAAAGCCTGAAATTGGCAATTTCTCTGTGTGGGCAGAGCAGGCGAAGTGGCAGAATTTGCCCAGAATTCTGCATTGTTTCTGCTGAGCAAATTTTCGGCCGTTTCGACCACCCCCTAGTCAAGGCCATGCCCTCTATGGACTTCAAGGGGAAGACACTAGCAGCACACAACCCTCACCGTTCTAACACCTTCTCTATTTCCATTGACTTCATAGGGATCACCCACCCAAATATATAGCTCTTGCCGACTGGGAGACTCAACAGGATGAAATGTGTAAACCGAATGGTAGTGCGTAAAAAGGGCCAACAAAGGACGTCTTTCTCTTTTTTAATGTGAAGTGGAAAAAAACAAAGGTGAAGTAGTTCCTTGGTTTTGTAGACAGTAGGGGAATAGTTCTATTTTGATATTTGTGTTTGTACCATGCTGCGCTGCCATCATTTCCAGGGTCTCTAGGCACTCTGCAAGTCCTGAAAGAGAGGAGGGAGGGTGGGTGGGTGGGTGAGGTTAGTGGGGAGAGCGGGGAACATGCAAGATAACTTTGCTGTTGTGTTGATGGGTGCAGGGGAGTGCTTGAGGGGATGCAACTTCACTTTTCTCTCATTGTGACTGTCTGAGCCTGCTCCCTCTCTCTCTCTCACTCTCTCTGGCTCCCTCTCTCTCTCTCACATAGATACATTTGCCCTGTCTGCCACAGAGATCTGGGAATTGACAAATGTGCAGAGGGGGAAGTATAGGGGCTCCACTCATTACCATATGCTAGGTGCTAAGGATGATGGGAGGAAAGATGTTTTGGATAAGAGAAGCAGATCCCTGAGACATGAGGACCCCATGCCGCCATTCAGCTGCCATAGTGCATAGGTTGGCAGGCTTGTCCCTGAGTCAAACCTCACTCTAATTTCCTCAGGTACTGCGCTCAGTGTCCACCCGGGGCATTTGCCCGCCAGGCGTTTGTAAGGCGTTCGTAAGGCGATCGGGGCAGGGGCCAGAATCTCTGGCGCTTTCGCCCAGAAATCTGTTCCGGTGTCTTCTGCAGTCCTCAAACTCTTCTGACACTGCGCACACAGCCAAAGGACAGAATGAAATGGAATGAAATCCCCCTGCCGCCATTCCCCTGGTTTTGTAGCTGTTCCATAACTTCAGTTTCAAAATGATGCTGAAATGCTGCCAGTGGTTCTTCATGGTGAAATGAGGAGCAGGACAGATAAAAGGTGGAGACTGGATACCTTCAAGTGCCCCATGAAGCTTGGTGTTCCACCCGTTGGGCATAGAGGGGTGCTGTATTTGCAGGAAGGTAAGGAGAAGCATGTTGACAGAGTAAATGGGAGAGGTTTGGGGCAGGGGGATAGGTCAGCGATCCAGTAACAATGCAATCTGGAGGAGGCCCTTCAGGGTCTCCAGTATGTGCGAGGCAGAGAGATAGCTCTGCTGTCCAATGCCTAACCCTTTAAAGTGCAGTGTGCCCAATGTAGGAGGCTTGAGTTGCTGTCTTTAGCCAGACCATGTGTGAATGAAGCTTGCAGTGAGGTTGCGCCCATTCTCTGTGACAGGAGTTTGTCCTGCTGCACCCGTTCAGTAGGAGGGAAGCCCCTGCTGTAGCACTGTGTGAGTGAAGCTTCCCCTGCTGTTGCCCTGGCCTGGACCGGTCATGTAGTGTGACACTCAGATGTCTGTTAAAGCTGTGCCGGTGAAGCAGATTTGTCAGGGCCCTGCACTTTTCTTGGTTCATCCTTGATGGCTCAGAAATATGCTGAGGAGGGTTTTAGTGGAGCTAGACATGTGAACAGCATGTCCCAAATGGCATGACACATGTTGCTTTTGTATATGTACAGAGCTTAAAATGGTTTGTAGGAGTCACCAAGAAGGAAAGGACCTTCCAATAAATCGCCCTTCCTGGCTCTCACCACCAGCCCTGGGGCCCCGGGGCCCTGAGGGGTCGAGCTCTGGAGCAGCTCAGGAGAAGCTGAGCTGAGGTGTGCCTTTGCCTTGCAAGCTCCCAGCCCTGGGCCCAGGCCCAGGCGGGGGAGGGGAGGCTGTCATTTCACAATGCTCTGCCTGCCTGCCTGAGGGTTCCGTTGGCACGGCGACGGCAGCAGGTGAGCCCTGGAGCAGGGGGCATGGAGAGGTCAAGGCAGACAGAGCTGGGAGCCCCAGGAACAGGACCCAGGCCAGAGGAGGTGGCTCGCAGGAGCCCGCCTGATCGCTCGAGGCCACTCCTCACAGGGCCTCTGCTGCTGTCAGAAGCCCTGGGACCCTGCTACTGGCGGAGGAAGCATTCAGGCCTCAAGGTGCACCGGCCTTCTCTGAGGCCTGCGGCTGGGCTCAAAAACAGAAGATGTGAAAAATAGGGCCCAGAAACTGCAGTGAAAACAGGTAGGTTAAGGTGTGAAAACAGAAATACCAGAAAGAAAGGAAAAAGCATAGCTCCTGACACACCACCCTCATATGGACATTGTGGCCAGTCCCTGTAGATTCATTTTCAGTCCCCTAGTCAAGGCTAGGGGTGGGCAAAGTTATCCTCACTGCTGGTGGAACTATATTGCCTAAATTCGCCTCCAGCTCTGTTCTGCCTGCAGGGACTTTTTTTAGCTGTTGTGCCAATTTTCTCTGCAGATTTTGCTTCCTGAAATGTGCTTTTTCCCTGAAATATCATGTTTTTGACCGCTAAAACAACATTTCATGGAAAAAATAAATGTCTTCTGGCAAACCATCTGAAATGGTGTTTTTTTCACAAACTGTCTGTTTTCAGTCTGAAACTTTTTGGGGCCACCAAAAAACAAAATTTCCCATAAAAAACAGAATTTCAGGGAGAAAAAGCCTGAAATTGGCAATTTCTCTGTGTGGGCAGAGCAGGCGAAGTGGCAGAATTTGCCCAGAATTCTGCATTGTTTCTGCTGAGCAAATTTTCGGCCGTTTCGACCACCCCCTAGTCAAGGCCATGCCCTCTATGGACTTCAAGGGGAAGACACTAGCAGCACACAACCCTCACCGTTCTAACACCTTCTCTATTTCCATTGACTTCATAGGGATCACCCACCCAAATATATAGCTCTTGCCGACTGGGAGACTCAACAGGATGAAATGTGTAAACCGAATGGTAGTGCGTAAAAAGGGCCAACAAAGGACGTCTTTCTCTTTTTTAATGTGAAGTGGAAAAAAACAAAGGTGAAGTAGTTCCTTGGTTTTGTAGACAGTAGGGGAATAGTTCTATTTTGATATTTGTGTTTGTACCATGCTGCGCTGCCATCATTTCCAGGGTCTCTAGGCACTCTGCAAGTCCTGAAAGAGAGGAGGGAGGGTGGGTGGGTGAGGTTAGTGGGGAGAGCGGGGAACATGCAAGCTAACTTTGCTGTTGTGTTGATGGGTGCAGGGGAGTGCTTGAGGGGATGCAACTTCACTTTTCTCTCATTGTGACTGTCAGAGCCTGCTCCCTCTCTCTCTCTCACTCTCTCTGGCTCCCTCTCTCTCTCTCACATAGATACATTTGCCCTGTCTGCCACAGAGATCTGGGAATTGACAAATGTGCAGAGGGGGAAGTATAGGGGCTCCACTCATTACCATATGCTAGGTGCTAAGGATGATGGGAGGAAAGATGTTTTGGATAAGAGAAGCAGATCCCTGAGACATGAGGACCCCATGCCGCCATTCAGCTGCCATAGTGCATAGGTTGGCAGGCTTGTCCCTGAGTCAAACCTCACTCTAATTTCCTCAGGTACTGCGCTCAGTGTCCACCCGGGGCATTTGCCCGCCAGGCGTTTGTAAGGCGTTCGTAAGGCGATCGGGGCAGGGGCCAGAATCTCTGGCGCTTTCGCCCAGAAATCTGTTCCGGTGTCTTCTGCAGTCCTCAAACTCTTCTGACACTGCGCACACAGCCAAAGGACAGAATGAAATGGAATGAAATCCCCCTGCCGCCATTCCCCTGGTTTTGTAGCTGTTCCATAACTTCAGTTTCAAAATGATGCTGAAATGCTGCCAGTGGTTCTTCATGGTGAAATGAGGAGCAGGACAGATAAAAGGTGGAGACTGGATACCTTCAAGTGCCCCATGAAGCTTGGTGTTCCACCCGTTGGGCATAGAGGGGTGCTGTATTTGCAGGAAGGTAAGGAGAAGCATGTTGACAGAGTAAATGGGAGAGGTTTGGGGCAGGGGGATAGGTCGGCGATCCAGTAACAATGCAATCTGGAGGAGGCCCTTCAGGGTCTCCAGTATGTGCGAGGCAGAGGGATAGCTCTGCTGTCCAATGCCTAACCCTTTAAAGTGCAGTGTGCCCAATGTAGGAGGCTTGAGTTGCTGTCTTTAGCCAGACCATGTGTGAATGAAGCTTGCAGTGAGGTTGCGCCCATTCTCTGTGACAGGAGTTTGTCCTGCTGCACCCGTTCAGTAGGAGGGAAGCCCCTGCTGTAGCACTGTGTGAGTGAAGCTTCCCCTGCTGTTGCCCTGGCCTGGACCGGTCATGTAGTGTGACACTCAGATGTCTGTTAAAGCTGTGCCGGTGAAGCAGATTTGTCAGGGCCCTGCACTTTTCTTGGTTCATCCTTGATGGCTCAGAAATATGCTGAGGAGGGTTTTAGTGGAGCTAGACATGTGAACAGCATGTCCCAAATGGCATGACACATGTTGCTTTTGTATATGTACAGAGCTTAAAATGGTTTGTAGGAGTCACCAAGAAGGAAAGGACCTTCCAATAAATCGCCCTTCCTGGCTCTCACCACCAGCCCTGGGGCCCCGGGGCCCTGAGGGGTCGAGCTCTGGAGCAGCTCAGGAGAAGCTGAGCTGAGGTGTGCCTTTGCCTTGCAAGCTCCCAGCCCTGGGCCCAGGCCCAGGCGGGGGAGGGGAGGCTGTCATTTCACAATGCTCTGCCTGCCTGCCTGAGGGTTCCGTTGGCACGGCGACGGCAGCAGGTGAGCCCTGGAGCAGGGGGCATGGAGAGGTCAAGGCAGACAGAGCTGGGAGCCCCAGGAACAGGACCCAGGCCAGAGGAGGTGGCTCGCAGGAGCCCGCCTGATCGCTCGAGGCCACTCCTCACAGGGCCGGTGCTGCTGTCAGAAGCCCTGGGACCCTGCTACTGGCGGAGGAAGCATTCAGGCCTCAAGGTGCACCGGCCTTCTCTGAGGCCTGCGGCTGGGCTCAAAAACAGAAGATGTGAAAAATAGGGCCCAGAAACTGCAGTGAAAACAGGTAGGTTAAGGTGTGAAAACAGAAACACCAGAAAGAAAGGAAAAAGCATAGCTCCTGACACACCACCCTCATATGGACATTGTGGCCAGTCCCTGTAGATTCATTTTCAGTCCCCTAGTCAAGGCTAGGGGTGGGCAAAGTTATCCTCACTGCTGGTGGAACTATATTGCCTAAATTCGCCTCCAGCTCTGTTCTGCCTGCAGGGACTTTTTTTAGCTGTTGTGCCAATTTTCTCTGCAGATTTTGCTTCCTGAAATGTGCTTTTTCCCTGAAATATCATGTTTTTGACCGCTAAAACAACATTTCATGGAAAAAATAAATGTCTTCTGGCAAACCATCTGAAATGGTGTTTTTTTCACAAACTGTCTGTTTTCAGTCTGAAACTTTTTGGGGCCACCAAAAAACAAAATTTCCCATAAAAAACAGAATTTCAGGGAGAAAAAGCCTGAAATTGGCAATTTCTCTGTGTGGGCAGAGCAGGCGAAGTGGCAGAATTTGCCCAGAATTCTGCATTGTTTCTGCTGAGCAAATTTTCGGCCGTTTCGACCACCCCCTAGTCAAGGCCATGCCCTCTATGGACTTCAAGGGGAAGACACTAGCAGCACACAACCCTCACCGTTCTAACACCTTCTCTATTTCCATTGACTTCATAGGGATCACCCACCCAAATATATAGCTCTTGCCGACTGGGAGACTCAACAGGATGAAATGTGTAAACCGAATGGTAGTGCGTAAAAAGGGCCAACAAAGGACGTCTTTCTCTTTTTTAATGTGAAGTGGAAAAAAACAAAGGTGAAGTAGTTCCTTGGTTTTGTAGACAGTAGGGGAATAGTTCTATTTTGATATTTGTGTTTGTACCATGCTGCGCTGCCATCATTTCCAGGGTCTCTAGGCACTCTGCAAGTCCTGAAAGAGAGGAGGGAGGGTGGGTGGGTGAGGTTAGTGGGGAGAGCGGGGAACATGCAAGCTAACTTTGCTGTTGTGTTGATGGGTGCAGGGGAGTGCTTGAGGGGATGCAACTTCACTTTTCTCTCATTGTGACTGTCAGAGCCTGCTCCCTCTCTCTCTCTCACTCTCTCTGGCTCCCTCTCTCTCTCTCACATAGATACATTTGCCCTGTCTGCCACAGAGATCTGGGAATTGACAAATGTGCAGAGGGGGAAGTATAGGGGCTCCACTCATTACCATATGCTAGGTGCTAAGGATGATGGGAGGAAAGATGTTTTGGATAAGAGAAGCAGATCCCTGAGACATGAGGACCCCATGCCGCCATTCAGCTGCCATAGTGCATAGGTTGGCAGGCTTGTCTCTGAGTCAAACCTCACTCTAATTTCCTCAGGTACTGCGCTCAGTGTCCACCCGGGGCATTTGCCCGCCAGGCGTTTGTAAGGCGTTCGTAAGGCGATCGGGGCAGGGGCCAGAATCTCTGGCGCTTTTGCCCAGAAATCTGTTCCGGTGTCTTCTGCAGTCCTCAAACTCTTCTGACACTGCGCACACAGCCAAAGGACAGAATGAAATGGAATGAAATCCCCCTGCCGCCATTCCCCTGGTTTTGTAGCTGTTCCATAACTTCAGTTTCAAAATGATGCTGAAATGCTGCCAGTGGTTCTTCATGGTGAAATGAGGAGCAGGACAGATAAAAGGTGGAGACTGGATACCTTCAAGTGCCCCATGAAGCTTGGTGTTCCACCCGTTGGGCATAGAGGGGTGCTGTATTTGCAGGAAGGTAAGGAGAAGCATGTTGACAGAGTAAATGGGAGAGGTTTGGGGCAGGGGGATAGGTCGGCGATCCAGTAACAATGCAATCTGGAGGAGGCCCTTCAGGGTCTCCAGTATGTGCGAGGCAGAGGGATAGCTCTGCTGTCCAATGCCTAACCCTTTAAAGTGCAGTGTGCCCAATGTAGGAGGCTTGAGTTGCTGTCTTTAGCCAGACCATGTGTGAATGAAGCTTGCAGTGAGGTTGCGCCCATTCTCTGTGACAGGAGTTTGTCCTGCTGCACCCGTTCAGTAGGAGGGAAGCCCCTGCTGTAGCACTGTGTGAGTGAAGCTTCCCCTGCTGTTGCCCTGGCCTGGACCGGTCATGTAGTGTGACACTCAGATGTCTGTTAAAGCTGTGCCGGGGAAGCAGATTTGTCAGGGCCCTGCACTTTTCTTGGTTCATCCTTGATGGCTCGGAAATATGCTGAGGAGGGTTTTAGTGGAGCTAGACATGTGAACAGCATGTCCCAAATGGCATGACACATGTTGCTTTTGTATATGTACAGAGCTTAAAATGGTTTGTAGGAGTCACCAAGAAGGAAAGGACCTTCCAATAAATCGTCCTTCCTGGCTCTCAGCACCAGCCCTGGGGCCCCGGGGCCCTGAGGGGTCGAGCTCTGGAGCAGCTCAGGAGAAGCTGAGCTGAGGTGTGTCTTTGCCTTGCAAGCTCCCAGCCCTGGGCCCAGGCCCAGGCGGGGGAGGGGAGGCTGTCATTTCACAATGCTCTGCCTGCCTGCCTGAGGGTTCCGTTGGCACGGCGACGGCAGCAGGTGAGCCCTGGAGCAGGGGGCATGGAGAGGTCGAGGCAGACAGAGCTGGGAGCCCCAGGAACAGGACCCAGGCCAGTGGAGGTGGCTCGCAGGAGCCCGCCTGATCGCTCGAGGCCACTCCTCACAGGGCCTCTGCTGCTGTCAGAAGCCCTGGGACCCTGCTACTGGCGGAGGAAGCATTCAGGCCTCAAGGTGCACCGGCCTTCTCTGAGGCCTGCGGCTGGGCTCAAAAACAGAAGATGTGAAAAATAGGGCCCAGAAACTGCAGTGAAAACAGGTAGGTTAAGGTGTGAAAACAGAAACACCAGAAAGAAAGGAAAAAGCATAGCTCCTGACACACCACCCTCATATGGACATTGTGGCCAGTCCCTGTAGATTCATTTTCAGTCCCCTAGTCAAGGCTAGGGGTGGGCAAAGTTATCCTCACTGCTGGTGGAACTATATTGCCTAAATTCGCCTCCAGCTCTGTTCTGCCTGCAGGGACTTTTTTTAGCTGTTGTGCCAATTTTCTCTGCAGATTTTGCTTCCTGAAATGTGCTTTTTCCCTGAAATATCATGTTTTTGACCGCTAAAACAACATTTCATGGAAAAAATAAATGTCTTCTGGCAAACCATCTGAAATGGTGTTTTTTTCACAAACTGTCTGTTTTCAGTCTGAAACTTTTTGGGGCCACCAAAAAACAAAATTTCCCATAAAAAACAGAATTTCAGGGAGAAAAAGCCTGAAATTGGCAATTTCTCTGTGTGGGCAGAGCAGGCGAAGTGGCAGAATTTGCCCAGAATTCTGCATTGTTTCTGCTGAGCAAATTTTCGGCCGTTTCGACCACCCCCTAGTCAAGGCCATGCCCTCTATGGACTTCAAGGGGAAGACACTAGCAGCACACAACCCTCACCGTTCTAACACCTTCTCTATTTCCATTGACTTCATAGGGATCACCCACCCAAATATATAGCTCTTGCCGACTGGGAGACTCAACAGGATGAAATGTGTAAACCGAATGGTAGTGCGTAAAAAGGGCCAACAAAGGACGTCTTTCTCTTTTTTAATGTGAAGTGGAAAAAAACAAAGGTGAAGTAGTTCCTTGGTTTTGTAGACAGTAGGGGAATAGTTCTATTTTGATATTTGTGTTTGTACCATGCTGCGCTGCCATCATTTCCAGGGTCTCTAGGCACTCTGCAAGTCCTGAAAGAGAGGAGGGAGGGTGGGTGGGTGAGGTTAGTGGGGAGAGCGGGGAACATGCAAGCTAACTTTGCTGTTGTGTTGATGGGTGCAGGGGAGTGCTTGAGGGGATGCAACTTCACTTTTCTCTCATTGTGGCTCTCAGAGCCTGCTCCATCTCTCTCTCTCACTCTCTCTGGCTCCCTCTCTCTCTCACATAGATACATTTGCCCTGTCTGCCAAAGAGATCTGGGAATTGACAAATGTGCAAAGGGGGAAGTATAGGGGCTCCACTCATTACCATATGCTAGGTGCTAAGGATGATGGGAGGAAAGATGTTTTGGATAAGAGAAGCAGATCCCTGAGACATGAGGACCCCATGCCCCCATTCAGCTGCCATAGTGCATAGGTTGGCAGGCTTGTCCTTGAGTCAAACCTCACTCTAATTTCCTCAGGTACTGCGCTCAGTGTCTACCCGGGGCATTTGCCCGCCAGGCGTTTGTAAGGCGTTTGTAAGGCGATTGGGGCAGGGCCCAGAATCTCTGGCGCTTTCGCCCAGAAATCTGTTCCGGTGTCTTCTGCAGTCCTCAAACTCTTCTGACACTGCGCACACAGCCAAAGGACAGAATGAAATGGAATGAAATCCCCCTGCCGCCATTCCCCTGGTTTTGTAGCTGTTCCATAACTTCAGTTTCAAAATGATGCTGAAATGCTGCCAGTGGTTCTTCATGGTGAAATGAGGAGCAGGACAGATAAAAGGTGGAGACTGGATACCTTCAAGTGCCCCATGAAGCTTGGTGTTCCACCCGTTGGGCATAGAGGGGTGCTGTATTTGCAGGAAGGTAAGGAGAAGCATGTTGACAGAGTAAATGGGAGAGGTTTGGGGCAGGGGGATAGGTCGGCGATCCAGTAACAATGCAATCTGGAGGAGGCCCTTCAGGGTCTCCAGTATGTGCGAGGCAGAGGGATAGCTCTGCTGTCCAATGCCTAACCCTTTAAAGTGCAGTGTGCCCAATGTAGGAGGCTTGAGTTGCTGTCTTTAGCCAGATCATGTGTGAATGAAGCTTGCAGTGAGGTTGCGCCCATTCTCTGTGACAGGAGTTTGTCCTGCTGCACCCGTTCAGTAGGAGGGAAGCCCCTGCTGTAGCACTGTGTGAGTGAAGCTTCCCCTGCTGTTGCCCTGGCCTGGACCGGTCATGTAGTGTGACACTCAGATGTCTGTTAAAGCTGTGCCGGTGAAGCAGATTTGTCAGGGCCCTGCACTTTTCTTGGTTCATCCTTGATGGCTCGGAAATATGCTGAGGAGGGTTTGAGTGGAGCTAGACATGTGAACAGCATGTCCCAAATGGCATGACACATGTTGCTTTTGTATATGTACAGAGCTTAAAATGGTTTGTAGGAGTCACCAAGAAGGAAAGGACCTTCCAATAAATCGCCCTTCCTGGCTCTCACCACCAGCCCTGGGGCCCCGGGGCCCTGAGGGGTCGAGCTCTGGAGCAGCTCAGGAGAAGCTGAGTTGAGGTGTGCCTTTGCCTTGCAAGCTCCCAGCCCTGGGCCCAGGCCCAGGCGGGGGAGGGGAGGCTGTCATTTCACAATGCTCTGCCCAGCCTGAGGGTTCCGTTGGCACGGCGACAGCAGCAGGTGAGCCCTGGAGCAGGGGGCATGGAGAGGTCAAGGCAGACAGAGCTGGGAGCCCCAGGAACAGGACCCAGGCCAGTGGAGGTGGCTCGCAGGAGCCCGCCTGATCGCTCGAGGCCACTCCTCACAGGGCCTCTGCTGCTGTCAGAAGCCCTGGGGCCCTGCTACTGGTGGAGGAAGCCTTCAGGCCTCAAGGTGCACTGGCCTTCACTGAGGCCTGTGGCTGGGCTCAAAAACAGAAGATGTGAAAAATAGGGCCCAGAAACTGCAGTGAAAACAGGTAGGTTAAGGTGTGAAAACAGAAACACCAGAAAGAAAGGAAAAAGCATAGCTCCTGACACACCACCCTCATATGGACATTGTGGCCAGTCCCTGTAGATTCATTTTCAGTCCCCTAGTCAAGGCTAGGGGTGGGCAAAGTTATCCTCACTGCTGGTGGAACTATATTGTCTAAATTCGCCTCCAGCTCTGTTCTGCCTGCAGGGACTTTTTTTAGCTGTTGTGCCAATTTTCTCTGCAGATTTTGCTTCCTGAAATGTGCTTTTTCCCTGAAATATCATGTTTTTGACCGCTAAAACAACATTTCATGGAAAAAATAAATGTCTTCTGGCAAACCATCTGAAATGGTGTTTTTTTCACAAACTGTCTGTTTTCAGTCTGAAACTTTTTGGGGCCACCAAAAAACAAAATGTCCCATAAAAAACAGAATTTCAGGGAGAAAAAGCCTGAAATTGGCAATTTCTCTGTGTGGGCAGAGCAGGCGAAGTGGCAGAATTTGCCCAGAATTCTGCATTGTTTCTGCTGAGCAAATTTTCGGCCGTTTCGACCACCCCCTAGTCAAGGCCATGCCCTCTATGGACTTCAAGGGGAAGACACTAGCAGCACACAACCCTCACCGTTATAACACCTTCTCTATTTCCATTGACTTCATAGGGATCACCCACCCAAATATATAGCTCTTGCCGACTGGGAGACTCAACAGGATGAAATGTGTAAACCGAATGGTAGTGCGTAAAAAGGGCCAACAAAGGACGTCTTTCTCTTTTTTAATGTGAAGTGGAAAAAAACAAAGGTGAAGTAGTTCCTTGGTTTTGTAGACAGTAGGGGAATAGTTCTATTTTGATATTTGTGTTTGTACCATGCTGCGCTGCCATCATTTCCAGGGTCTCTAGGCACTCTGCAAGTCCTGAAAGAGAGGAGGGAGGGTGGGTGGGTGGGTGAGGTTAGTGGGGAGAGCGGGGAACATGCAAGCTAACTTTGCTGTTGTGTTGATGGGTGCAGGGGAGTGCTTGAGGGGATGCAACTTCACTTTTCTCTCATTGTGACTGTCAGAGCCTGCTCCCTCTCTCTCTCTCACTCTCTCTGGCTCCCTCTCTCTCTCTCACATAGATACATTTGCCCTGTCTGCCACAGAGATCTGGGAATTGACAAATGTGCAGAGGGGGAAGTATAGGGGCTCCACTCATTACCATATGCTAGGTGCTAAGGATGATGGGAGGAAAGATGTTTTGGATAAGAGAAGCAGATCCCTGAGACATGAGGACCCCATGCCGCCATTCAGCTGCCATAGTGCATAGGTTGGCAGGCTTGTCTCTGAGTCAAACCTCACTCTAATTTCCTCAGGTACTGCGCTCAGTGTCCACCCGGGGCATTTGCCCGCCAGGCGTTTGTAAGGCGTTCGTAAGGCGATCGGGGCAGGGGCCAGAATCTCTGGCGCTTTTGCCCAGAAATCTGTTCCGGTGTCTTCTGCAGTCCTCAAACTCTTCTGACACTGCGCACACAGCCAAAGGACAGAATGAAATGGAATGAAATCCCCCTGCCGCCATTCCCCTGGTTTTGTAGCTGTTCCATAACTTCAGTTTCAAAATGATGCTGAAATGCTGCCAGTGGTTCTTCATGGTGAAATGAGGAGCAGGACAGATAAAAGGTGGAGACTGGATACCTTCAAGTGCCCCATGAAGCTTGGTGTTCCACCCGTTGGGCATAGAGGGGTGCTGTATTTGCAGGAAGGTAAGGAGAAGCATGTTGACAGAGTAAATGGGAGAGGTTTGGGGCAGGGGGATAGGTCGGCGATCCAGTAACAATGCAATCTGGAGGAGGCCCTTCAGGGTCTCCAGTATGTGCGAGGCAGAGGGATAGCTCTGCTGTCCAATGCCTAACCCTTTAAAGTGCAGTGTGCCCAATGTAGGAGGCTTGAGTTGCTGTCTTTAGCCAGACCATGTGTGAATGAAGCTTGCAGTGAGGTTGCGCCCATTCTCTGTGACAGGAGTTTGTCCTGCTGCACCCGTTCAGTAGGAGGGAAGCCCCTGCTGTAGCACTGTGTGAGTGAAGCTTCCCCTGCTGTTGCCCTGGCCTGGACCGGTCATGTAGTGTGACACTCAGATGTCTGTTAAAGCTGTGCCGGGGAAGCAGATTTGTCAGGGCCCTGCACTTTTCTTGGTTCATCCTTGATGGCTCGGAAATATGCTGAGGAGGGTTTTAGTGGAGCTAGACATGTGAACAGCATGTCCCAAATGGCATGACACATGTTGCTTTTGTATATGTACAGAGCTTAAAATGGTTTGTAGGAGTCACCAAGAAGGAAAGGACCTTCCAATAAATCGTCCTTCCTGGCTCTCACCACCAGCCCTGGGGCCCCGGGGCCCTGAGGGGTCGAGCTCTGGAGCAGCTCAGGAGAAGCTGAGCTGAGGTGTGCCTTTGCCTTGCAAGCTCCCAGCTCTGGGCCCAGGCCCCGGCGGGGGAGGGGAGGCTGTCATTTCACAATGCTCTGCCTGCCTGAGGGTTCTGTTGGCACGGCGACGGCAGCAGGTGAGCCCTGGAGCAGGGGGCATGGAGAGGTCGAGGCAGACAGAGCTGGGAGCCCCAGGAACAGGACCCAGGCCAGAGGAGGTGGCTCAGCTGAGCCCGCCTGATCGCTCGAGGCCACTCCTCACAGGGCCTCTGCTGCTGTCAGAAGCCCTGGGGCCCTGCTACTGGTGGAGGAAGCCTTCAGGCCTCAAGGTGCACTGGCCTTCACTGAGGCCTGTGGCTGGGCTCAAAAACAGAAGATGTGAAAAATAGGGCCCAGAAACTGCAGTGAAAACAGGTAGGTTAAGGTGTGAAAACAGAAACACCAGAAAGAAAGGAAAAAGCATAGCTCCTGACACACCACCCTCATATGGACATTGTGGCCAGTCCCTGTAGATTCATTTTCAGTCCCCTAGTCAAGGCTAGGGGTGGGCAAATTTATCCTCACTGCTGGTGGAACTATATTGCCTAAATTCGCCTCCAGCTCTGTTCTGCCTGCAGGGACTTTTTTTAGCTGTTGTGCCAATTTTCTCTGCAGATTTTGCTTCCTGAAATGTGCTTTTTCCCTGAAATATCATGTTTTTGACCGCTAAAACAACATTTCATGGAAAAAATAAATGTCTTCTGGCAAACCATCTGAAATGGTGTTTTTTTCACAAACTGTCTGTTTTCAGTCTGAAACTTTTTGGGGCCACCCAAAAACAAAATTTCCCATAAAAAACAGAATTTCAGGGAGAAAAAGCCTGAAATTGGCAATTTCTCTGTGTGGGCAGAGCAGGCGAAGTGGCAGAATTTGCCCAGAATTCTGCATTGTTTCTGCTGAGCAAATTTTCGGCCGTTTCGACCACCCCCTAGTCAAGGCCATGCCCTCTATGGACTTCAAGGGGAAGACACTAGCAGCACACAACCCTCACCGTTCTAACACCTTCTCTATTTCCATTGACTTCATAGGGATCACCCACCCAAATATATAGCTCTTGCCGACTGGGAGACTCAACAGGATGAAATGTGTAAACCGAATGGTAGTGCGTAAAAAGGGCCAACAAAGGACGTCTTTCTCTTTTTTAATGTGAAGTGGAAAAAAACAAAGGTGAAGTAGTTACTTGGTTTTGTAGACAGTAGGGGAATAGTTCTATTTTGATATTTGTGTTTGTACCATGCTGCGCTGCCATCATTTCCAGGGTCTCTAGGCACTCTGCAAGTCCTGAAAGAGAGGAGGGAGGGTGGGTGGGTGAGGTTAGTGGGGAGAGCGGGGAACATGCAAGCTAACTTTGCTGTTGTGTTGATGGGTGCAGGGGAGTGCTTGAGGGGATGCAACTTCACTTTTCTCTCATTGTGACTGTCAGAGCCTGCTCCCTCTCTCTCTCTCACTCTCTCTGGCTCCCTCTCTCTCTCTCACATAGATACATTTGCCCTGTCTGCCACAGAGATCTGGGAATTGACAAATGTGCAGAGGGGGAAGTATAGGGGCTCCACTCATTACCATATGCTAGGTGCTAAGGATGATGGGAGGAAAGATGTTTTGGATAAGAGAAGCAGATCCCTGAGACATGAGGACCCCATGCCGCCATTCAGCTGCCATAGTGCATAGGTTGGCAGGCTTGTCCCTGAGTCAAACCTCACTCTAATTTCCTCAGGTACTGCGCTCAGTGTCCACCCGGGGCATTTGCCCGCCAGGCGTTTGTAAGGCGTTCGTAAGGCGATCGGGGCAGGGGCCAGAATCTCTGGCGCTTTCGCCCAGAAATCTGTTCCGGTGTCTTCTGCAGTCCTCAAACTCTTCTGACACTGCGCACACAGCCAAAGGACAGAATGAAATGGAATGAAATCCCCCTGCCGTCATTCCCCTGGTTTTGTAGCTGTTCCATAACTTCAGTTTCAAAATGATGCTGAAATGCTGCCAGTGGTTCTTCATGGTGAAATGAGGAGCAGGACAGATAAAAGATGGAGACTGGATACCTTCAAGTGCCCCATGAAGCTTGGTGTTCCACCCGTTGGGCATAGAGGGGTGCTGTATTTGCAGGAAGGTAAGGAGAAGCATGTTGACAGAGTAAATGGGAGAGGTTTGGGGCAGGGGGATAGGTTGGCGATCCAGTAACAATGCAATCTGGAGGAGGCCCTTCAGGGTCTCCAGTATGTGCGAGGCAGAGGGATAGCTCTGCCTTCCAATGCCTAACCCTTTAAAGTGCAGTGTGCCCAATGCAGGAGGCTTGAGTTGCTTTCTTTAGCCAGACCATGTGTGAATGAAGCTTGCAGTGAGGTTGCGCCCATTCTCTGTGACAGGAGTTTGTCCTGCTGCACCCGTTCAGTAGGAGGGAAGCCCCTGCTGTAGCACTGTGTGAGTGAAGCTTCCCCTGCTGTTGCCCTGGCCTGGACCGGTCATGTAGTGTGACACTCAGATGTCTGTTAAAGCTGTGCCGGTGAAGCAGATTTGTCAGGGCCCTGCACTTTTCTTGGTTCATCCTTGATGGCTCGGAAATATGCTGAGGAGGGTTTGAGTGGAGCTAGACATGTGAACAGCATGTCCCAAATGGCATGACACATGTTGCTTTTGTATATGTACAGAGCTTAAAATGGTTTGTAGGAGTCACCAAGAAGGAAAGGACCTTCCAATAAATCGCCCTTCCTGGCTCTCACCACCAGCCCTGGGGCCCCGGGGCCCTGAGGGGTCGAGCTCTGGAGCAGCTCAGGAGAAGCTGAGCTGAGGTGTGCCTTTGCCTTGCAAGCTCCCAGCCCTGGGCCCAGGCCCCGGCGGGGGAGGGGAGGCTGTCATTTCACAATGCTCTGCCTGCCTGCCTGAGGGTTCCGTTGGCACGGCGACGGCAGCAGGTGAGCCCTGGAGCAGGGGGCATGGAGAGGTCAAGGCAGACAGAGCTGGGAGCCCCAGGAACAGGACCCAGGCCAGAGGAGGTGGCTCGCAGGAGCCCGCCTGATCGCTCGAGGCCACTCCTCACCGGGCCTCTGCTGCTGTCAGAAGCCCTGGGGCCCTGCTACTGGCGGAGGAAGCATTCAGGCCTCAAGGTGCACTGGCCTTCACTGAGGCCTGTGGCTGGGCTCAAAAACAGAAGATGTGAAAAATAGGGCCCAGAAACTGCAGTGAAAACAGGTAGGTTAAGGTGTGAAAACAGAAACACCAGAAAGAAAGGAAAAAGCATAGCTCCTGACACACCACCCTCATATGGACATTGTGGCCAGTCCCTGTAGATTCATTTTCAGTCCCCTAGTCAAGGCTAGGGGTGGGCAAAGTTATCCTCACTGCTGGTGGAACTATATTGCCTAAATTCGCCTCCAGCTCTGTTCTGCCTGCAGGGACTTTTTTTAGCTGTTGTGCCAATTTTCTCTGCAGATTTTGCTTCCGGAAATGTGCTTTTTCCCTGAAATATCATGTTTTTGACCGCTAAAACAACATTTCATGGAAAAAATAAATGTCTTCTGGCAAACCATCTGAAATGGTGTTTTTTTCACAAACTGTCTGTTTTCAGTCTGAAACTTTTTGGGGCCACCAAAAAACAAAATTTCCCATAAAAAACAGAATTTCAGGGAGAAAAAGCCTGAAATTGGCAATTTCTCTGTGTGGGCAGAGCAGGCGAAGTGGCAGAATTTGCCCAGAATTCTGCATTGTTTCTGCTGAGCAAATTTTCGGCCGTTTCGACCACCCCCTAGTCAAGGCCATGCCCTCTATGGACTTCAAGGGGAAGACACTAGCAGCACACAACCCTCGCCGTTCTAACACCTTCTCTATTTCCATTGACTTCATAGGGATCACCCACCCAAATATATAGCTCTTGCCGACTGGGAGACTCAACAGGATGAAATGTGTAAACCGAATGGTAGTGCGTAAAAAGGGCCAACAAAGCACGTCTTTCTCTTTTTTAATGTGAAGTGGAAAAAAACAAAGGTGAAGTAGTTCCTTGGTTTTGTAGACAGTAGGGGAATAGTTCTATTTTGATATTTGTGTTTGTACCATGCTGCGCTGCCATCATTTCCAGGGTCTCTAGGCACTCTGCAAGCCCTGAAAGAGAGGAGGGAGGGTGGGTGGGTGGGTGGGTGGGTGGGTGAGGTTAGTGGGGAGAGCGGGGAACATGCAAGCTAACTTTGCTGTTGTGTTGATGGGTGCAGGGGAGTGCTTGAGGGGATGCAACTTCACTTTTCTCTCATTGTGACTGTCAGAGCCTGCTCCCTCTCTCTCTCTCTCACTCTCTCTGGCTCCCTCTCTCTCTCTCACATAGATACATTTGCCCTGTCTGCCACAGAGATCTGGGAATTGACAAATGTGCAGAGGGGGAAGTATAGGGGCTCCACTCATTACCATATGCTAGGTGCTAAGGATGATGGGAGGAAAGATGTTTTGGATAAGAGAAGCAGATCCCTGAGACATGAGGACCCCATGCCGCCATTCAGCTGCCATAGTGCATAGGTTGGCAGGCTTGTCCCTGAGTCAAACCTCACTCTAATTTCCTCAGGTACTGCGCTCAGTGTCCACCCGGGGCATTTGCCCGCCAGGCGTTTGTAAGGCGTTCGTAAGGCGATCGGGGCAGGGGCCAGAATCTCTGGCGCTTTCGCCCAGAAATCTGTTCCGGTGTCTTCTGCAGTCCTCAAACTCTTCTGACACTGCGCACACAGCCAAAGGACAGAATGAAATGGAATGAAATCCCCCTGCCGCCATTCCCCTGGTTTTGTAGCTGTTCCATAACTTCAGTTTCAAAATGATGCTGAAATGCTGCCAGTGGTTCTTCATGGTGAAATGAGGAGCAGGACAGATAAAAGGTGGAGACTGGATACCTTCAAGTGCCCCATGAAGCTTGGTGTTCCACCCGTTGGGCATAGAGGGGTGCTGTATTTGCAGGAAGGTAAGGAGAAGCATGTTGACAGAGTAAATGGGAGAGGTTTGGGGCAGGGGGATAGGTCGGCGATCCAGTAACAATGCAATCTGGAGGAGGCCCTTCAGGGTCTCCAGTATGTGCGAGGCAGAGGGATAGCTCTGCTGTCCAATGCCTAACCCTTTAAAGTGCAGTGTGCCCAATGTAGGAGGCTTGAGTTGCTGTCTTTAGCCAGAGCATGTGTGAATGAAGCTTGCAGTGAGGTTGCGCCCATTCTCTGTGACAGGAGTTTGTCCTGCTGCACCAGTTCAGTAGGAGGGAAGCCCCTGCTGTAGCACTGTGTGAGTGAAGCTTCCCCTGCTGTTGCCCTGGCCTGGACCGGTCATGTAGTGTGACACTCAGATGTCTGTTAAAGCTGTGCCGGGGAAGCAGATTTGGCAGGGCCCTGCACTTTTCTTGGTTCATCCTTGATGGCTCGGAAATATGCTGAGGAGGGTTTTAGTGGAGCTAGACATGTGAACAGCATGTCCCAAATGGCATGACACATGTTGCTTTTGTATATGTACAGAGCTTAAAATGGTTTGTAGGAGTCACCAAGAAGGAAAGGACCTTCCAATAAATCGTCCTTACTGGCTCTCAGCACCAGCCCTCGGGCCCCGGGGCCCTGAGGGGTCGAGCTCTGGAGCAGCTCATGAGAAGCTGAGCTGAGGTGTGCCTTTGCCTTGCAAGCTCCCAGCCCTGGGCCCAGGCCCCAGCGGCGGGGGAGGGGAGGCTGTCATTTCACAATGCTCTGCCTGCCTGAGGGTTCCGTTGGCACGGCGACGGCAGCAGGTGAGCCCTGGAGCAGGGGGCATGGAGAGGTCGAGGCAGACAGAGCTGGGAGCCCCAGGAACAGGACCCAGGCCAGAGGAGGTGGCTCAGCTGAGCCCGCCTGATCGCTCGAGGCCACTCCTCACAGGGCCTCTGCTGCTGTCAGAAGCCCTGGGGCCCTGCTACTGGTGGAGGAAGCCTTCAGGCCTCAAGGTGCACTGGCCTTCACTGAGGCCTGTGGCTGGGCTCAAAAACAGAAGATGTGAAAAATAGGGCCCAGAAACTGCAGTGAAAACAGGTAGGTTAAGGTGTGAAAACAGAAACACCAGAAAGAAAGGAAAAAGCATAGCTCCTGACACACCACCCTCATATGGACATTGTGGCCAGTCCCTGTAGATTCATTTTCAGTCCCCTAGTCAAGGCTAGGGGTGGGCAAATTTATCCTCACTGCTGGTGGAACTATATTGCCTAAATTCGCCTCCAGCTCTGTTCTGCCTGCAGGGACTTTTTTTAGCTGTTGTGCCAATTTTCTCTGCAGATTTTGCTTCCTGAAATGTGCTTTTTCCCTGAAATATCATGTTTTTGACCGCTAAAACAACATTTCATGGAAAAAATAAATGTCTTCTGGCAAACCATCTGAAATGGTGTTTTTTTCACAAACTGTCTGTTTTCAGTCTGAAACTTTTTGGGGCCACCCAAAAACAAAATTTCCCATAAAAAACAGAATTTCAGGGAGAAAAAGCCTGAAATTGGCAATTTCTCTGTGTGGGCAGAGCAGGCGAAGTGGCAGAATTTGCCCAGAATTCTGCATTGTTTCTGCTGAGCAAATTTTCGGCCGTTTCGACCACCCCCTAGTCAAGGCCATGCCCTCTATGGACTTCAAGGGGAAGACACTAGCAGCACACAACCCTCACCGTTCTAACACCTTCTCTATTTCCATTGACTTCATAGGGATCACCCACCCAAATATATAGCTCTTGCCGACTGGGAGACTCAACAGGATGAAATGTGTAAACCGAATGGTAGTGCGTAAAAAGGGCCAACAAAGGACGTCTTTCTCTTTTTTAATGTGAAGTGGAAAAAAACAAAGGTGAAGTAGTTCCTTGGTTTTGTAGACAGTAGGGGAATAGTTCTATTTTGATATTTGTGTTTGTACCATGCTGCGCTGCCATCATTTCCAGGGTCTCTAGGCACTCTGCAAGCCCTGAAAGAGAGGAGGGAGGGTGGGTGGGTGAGGTTAGTGGGGAGAGCGGGGAACATGCAAGCTAACTTTGCTGTTGTGTTGATGGGTGCAGGGGAGTGCTTGAGGGGATGCAACTTCACCTTTCTCTCATTGTGACTGTCAGAGCCTGCTCCCTCTCTCTCTCTCACTCTCTCTGGCTCCCTCTCTCTCTCTCACATAGATACATTTGCCCTGTCTGCCACAGAGATCTGGGAATTGACAAATGTGCAGAGGGGGAAGTATAGGGGCTCCACTCATTACCATATGCTAGGTGCTAAGGATGATGGGAGGAAAGATGTTTTGGATAAGAGAAGCAGATCCCTGAGACATGAGGACCCCATGCCGCCATTCAGCTGCCATAGTGCATAGGTTGGCAGGCTTGTCCCTGAGTCAAACCTCACTCTAATTTCCTCAGGTACTGCGCTCAGTGTCCACCCGGGGCATTTGCCCGCCAGGCGTTTGTAAGGCGTTCGTAAGGCGATCGGGGCAGGGGCCAGAATCTCTGGCGCTTTTGCCCAGAAATCTGTTCCGGTGTCTTCTGCAGTCCTCAAACTCTTCTGACACTGCGCACACAGCCAAAGGACAGAATGAAATGGAATGAAATCCCCCTGCCGCCATTCCCCTGGTTTTGTAGCTGTTCCATAACTTCAGTTTCAAAATGATGCTGAAATGCTGCCAGTGGTTCTTCATGGTGAAATGAGGAGCAGGACAGATAAAAGGTGGAGACTGGATACCTTCAAGTGCCCCATGAAGCTTGGTGTTCCACCCGTTGGGCATAGAGGGGTGCTGTATTTGCAGGAAGGTAAGGAGAAGCATGTTGACAGAGTAAATGGGAGAGGTTTGGGGCAGGGGGATAGGTCGGCGATCCAGTAACAATGCAATCTGGAGGAGGCCCTTCAGGGTCTCCAGTATGTGCGAGGCAGAGGGATAGCTCGGCTGTCCAATGCCTAACCCTTTAAAGTGCAGTGTGCCCAATGTAGGAGGCTTGAGTTGCTGTCTTTAGCCAGACCATGTGTGAATGAAGCTTGCAGTGAGGTTGCGCCCATTCTCTGTGACAGGAGTTTGTCCTGCTGCACCCGTTCAGTAGGAGGGAAGCCCCTGCTGTAGCACTGTGTGAGTGAAGCTTCCCCTGCTGTCGCCCTCGGCCGGACCTGTCATGTAGTGTGACACTCAGATGTCTGTTAAAGCTGTGCCGGTGAAGCAGATTTGTCAGGGCCCTGCACTTTTCTTGGTTCATCCTTGATGGCTCGGAAATATGCTGAGGAGGGTTTTAGTGGAGCTAGACATGTGAACAGCATGTCCCAAATGGCATGACACATGTTGCTTTTGTATATGTACAGAGCTTAAAATGGTTTGTAGTGGTCACCAAGAAGGAAAGGACCTTCCAATAAATCGTCCTTCCTGGCTCTCAGCACCAGCCCTGGGGCCCCGGGGCCCTGAGGGGTCGAGCTCTGGAGCAGCTCAGGAGAAGCTGAGCTGAGGTGTGCCTTTGCCTTGCAAGCTCCCAGCCCTGGGCCCAGGCCCCAGCGGCGGGGGAGGGGAGGCTGTCATTTCACAATGCTCTGCCTGCCTGCCTGAGGGTTCCGTTGGCACGGCGACGGCAGCAGGTGAGCCCTGGAGCAGGGGGCATGGAGAGGTCAAGGCAGACAGAGCTGGGAGCCCCAGGAACAGGACCCAGGCCAGTGGAGGTGGCTTGCAGGAGCCCGCCTGATCGCTCGAGGCCACTCCTCACAGGGCCTCTGCTGCTGTCAGAAGCCCTGGGACCCTGCTACTGGCGGAGGAAGCATTCAGGCCTCAAGGTGCATTGGCCTTCTCTGAGGCCTGCGGCTGGGCTCAAAAACAGAAGATGTGAAAAATAGGGCCCAGAAACTGCAGTGAAAACAGGTAGGTTAAGGTGTGAAAACAGAAACACCAGAAAGAAAGGAAAAAGCATAGCTCCTGACACACCACCCTCATATGGACATTGTGGCCAGTCCCTGTAGATTCATTTTCAGTCCCCTAGTCAAGGCTAGGTGTGGGCAAAGTTATCCTCACTGCTGGTGGAACTATATTGCCTAAATTCGCCTCCAGCTCTGTTCTGCCTGCAGGGACTTTTTTTAGCTGTTCTGCCAATTTTCTCTGCAGATTTTGCTTCCTGAAATGTGCTTTTTCCCTGAAATATCATGTTTTTGACCGCTAAAACAACATTTCATGGAAAAAATAAATGTCTTCTGGCAAACCATCTGAAATGGTGTTGTTTTCACAAACTGTCTGTTTTCAGTCTGAAACTTTTTGGGGCCACCAAAAAACAAAATTTCCCATAAAAAACAGAATTTCAGGGAGAAAAAGCCTGAAATTGGCAATTTCTCTGTGTGGGCAGAGCAGGCGAAGTGGCAGAATTTGCCCAGAATTCTGCATTGTTTCTGCTGAGCAAATTTTCGGCCGTTTCGACCACCCCCTAGTCAAGGCCATGCCCTCTATGGACTTCAAGGGGAAGACACTAGCAGCACACAACCCTCACCGTTCTAACACCTTCTCTATTTCCATTGACTTCATAGGGATCACCCACCCAAATATATAGCTCTTGCCGACTGGGAGACTCAACAGGATGAAATGTGTAAACCGAATGGTAGTGCGTAAAAAGGGCCAACAAAGGACGTCTTTCTCTTTTTTAATGTGAAGTGGAAAAAAACAAAGGTGAAGTAGTTCCTTGGTTTTGTAGACAGTAGGGGAATAGTTCTATTTTGATATTTGTGTTTGTACCATGCTGCGCTGCCATCATTTCCAGGGTCTCTAGGCACTCTGCAAGCCCTGAAAGAGAGGAGGGAGGGTGGGTGGGTGAGGTTAGTGGGGAGAGCGGGGAACATGCAAGCTAACTTTGCTGTTGTGTTGATGGGTGCAGGGGAGTGCTTGAGGGGATGCAACTTCACTTTTCTCTCATTGTGACTGTCAGAGCCTGCTCCCTCTCTCTCTCTCACTCTCTCTGGCTCCCTCTCTCTCTCTCACATAGATACATTTGCCCTGTCTGCCACAGAGATCTGGGAATTGACAAATGTGCAGAGGGGGAAGTATAGGGGCTCCACTCATTACCATATGCTAGGTGCTAAGGATGATGGGAGGAAAGATGTTTTGGATAAGAGAAGCAGATCCCTGAGACATGAGGACCCCATGCCGCCATTCAGCTGCCATAGTGCATAGGTTGGCAGGCTTGTCCCTGAGTCAAACCTCACTCTAATTTCCTCAGGTACTGCGCTCAGTGTCCACCCGGGGCATTTGCCCGCCAGGCGTTTGTAAGGCGTTCGTAAGGCGATCGGGGCAGGGGCCAGAATCTCTGGCGCTTTCACCCAGAAATCTGTTCCGGTGTCTTCTGCAGTCCTCAAACTCTTCTGACACTGCGCACACAGCCAAAGGACAGAATGAAATGGAATGAAATCCCCCTGCCGCCATTCCCCTGGTTTTGTAGCTGTTCCATAACTTCAGTTTCAAAATGATGCTGAAATGCTGCCAGTGGTTCTTCATGGTGAAATGAGGAGCAGGACAGATAAAAGGTGGAGACTGGATACCTTCAAGTGCCCCATGAAGCTTGGTGTTCCACCCGTTGGGCATAGAGGGGTGCTGTATTTGCAGGAAGGTAAGGAGAAGCATGTTGACAGAGTAAATGGGAGAGGTTTGGGGCAGGGGGATAGGTCGGCGATCCAGTAACAATGCAATCTGGAGGAGGCCCTTCAGGGTCTCCAGTATGTGCGAGGCAGAGGGATAGCTCTGCTGTCCAATGCCTAACCCTTTAAAGTGCAGTGTGCCCAATGTAGGAGGCTTGAGTTGCTGTCTTTAGCCAGACCATGTGTGAATGAAGCTTGCAGTGAGGTTGCGCCCATTCTCTGTGACAGGAGTTTGTCCTGCTGCACCCGTTCAGTAGGAGGGAAGCCCCTGCTGTAGCACTGTGTGAGTGAAGCTTCCCCTGCTGTTGCCCTGGCCTGGACCGGTCATGTAGTGTGACACTCAGATGTCTGTTAAAGCTGTGCCGGGGAAGCAGATTTGTCAGGGCCCTGCACTTTTCTTGGTTCATCCTTGATGGCTCGGAAATATGCTGAGGAGGGTTTTAGTGGAGCTAGACATGTGAACAGCATGTCCCAAATGGCATGACACATGTTGCTTTTGTATATGTACAGAGCCTAAAATGGTTTGTAGGAGTCACCAAGAAGGAAAGGACCTTCCAATAAATCGCCCTTCCTGGCTCTCACCACCAGCCCTGGGGCCCCGGGGCCCTGAGGGGTCGAGCTCTGGAGCAGCTCAGGAGAAGCTGAGCTGAGGTGTGTCTTTGCCTTGCAAGCTCCCAGCCCTGGGCCCAGGCCCAGGCGGGGGAGGGGAGGCTGTCATTTCACAATGCTCTGCCTGCCTGCCTGAGGGTTCCGTTGGCACGGCGACAGCAGCAGGTGAGCCCTGGAGCAGGGGGCATGGAGAGGTCGAGGCAGACAGAGCTGGGAGCCCCAGGAACAGGACCCAGGCCAGAGGAGGTGGCTCGCAGGAGCCCGCCTGATCGCTCGAGGCCACTCCTCACCGGGCCTCTGCTGCTGTCAGAAGCCCTGGGACCCTGCTACTGGCGGAGGAAGTCTTCAGGCCTCAAGGTGCACCGGCCTTCTCTGAGGCCTGCGGCTGGGCTCAAAAACAGAAGATGTGAAAAATAGGGCCCAGAAACTGCAGTGAAAACAGGTAGGTTAAGGTGTGAAAACAGAAACACCAGAAAGAAAGGAAAAAGCATAGCTCCTGACACACCACCCTCATATGGACATTGTGGCCAGTCCCTGTAGATTCATTTTCAGTCCCCTAGTCAAGGCTAGGGGTGGGCAAAGTTATCCTCACTGCTGGTGGAACTATATTGCCTAAATTCGCCTCCAGCTCTGTTCTGCCTGCAGGGACTTTTTTTAGCTGTTGTGCCAATTTTCTCTGCAGATTTTGCTTCCTGAAATGTGCTTTTTCCCTGAAATATCATGTTTTTGACCGCTAAAACAACATTTCATGGAAAAAATAAATGTCTTCTGGCAAACCATCTGAAATGGTGTTTTTTTCACAAACTGTCTGTTTTCAGTCTGAAACTTTTTGGGGCCACCAAAAAACAAAATTTCCCATAAAAAACAGAATTTCAGGGAGAAAAAGCCTGAAATTGGCAATTTCTCTGTGTGGGCAGAGCAGGCGAAGTGGCAGAATTTGCCCAGAATTCTGCATTGTTTCTGCTGAGCAAATTTTCGGCCGTTTCGACCACCCCCTAGTCAAGGCCATGCCCTCTATGGACTTCAAGGGGAAGACACTAGCAGCACACAACCCTCACCGTTCTAACACCTTCTCTATTTCCATTGACTTCATAGGGATCACCCACCCAAATATATAGCTCTTGCCGACTGGGAGACTCAACAGGATGAAATGTGTAAACCGAATGGTAGTGCGTAAAAAGGGCCAACAAAGGACGTCTTTCTCTTTTTTAATGTGAAGTGGAAAAAAACAAAGGTGAAGTAGTTCCTTGGTTTTGTAGACAGTAGGGGAATAGTTCTATTTTGATATTTGTGTTTGTACCATGCTGCGCTGCCATCATTTCCAGGGTCTCTAGGCACTCTGCAAGTCCTGAAAGAGAGGAGGGAGGGTGGGTGGGTGAGGTTAGTGGGGAGAGCGGGGAACATGCAAGCTAACTTTGCTGTTGTGTTGATGGGTGCAGGGGAGTGCTTGAGGGGATGCAACTTCACTTTTCTCTCATTGTGACTGTCAGAGCCTGCTCCCTCTCTCTCTCTCACTCTCTCTGGCTCCCTCTCTCTCTCTCACATAGATACATTTGCCCTGTCTGCCACAGAGATCTGGGAATTGACAAATGTGCAGAGGGGGAAGTATAGGGGCTCCACTCATTACCATATGCTAGGTGCTAAGGATGATGGGAGGAAAGATGTTTTGGATAAGAGAAGCAGATCCCTGAGACATGAGGACCCCATGCCGCCATTCAGCTGCCATAGTGCATAGGTTGGCAGGCTTGTCCCTGAGTCAAACCTCACTCTAATTTCCTCAGGTACTGCGCTCAGTGTCCACCCGGGGCATTTGCCCGCCAGGCGTTTGTAAGGCGTTCGTAAGGCGATCGGGGCAGGGGCCAGAATCTCTGGCGCTTTCACCCAGAAATCTGTTCCGGTGTCTTCTGCAGTCCTCAAACTCTTCTGACACTGCGCACACAGCCAAAGGACAGAATGAAATGGAATGAAATCCCCCTGCCGCCATTCCCCTGGTTTTGTAGCTGTTCCATAACTTCAGTTTCAAAATGATGCTGAAATGCTGCCAGTGGTTCTTCATGGTGAAATGAGGAGCAGGACAGATAAAAGGTGGAGACTGGATACCTTCAAGTGCCCCATGAAGCTTGGTGTTCCACCCGTTGGGCATAGAGGGGTGCTGTATTTGCAGGAAGGTAAGGAGAAGCATGTTGACAGAGTAAATGGGAGAGGTTTGGGGCAGGGGGATAGGTCGGCGATCCAGTAACAATGCAATCTGGAGGAGGCCCTTCAGGGTCTCCAGTATGTGCGAGGCAGAGGGATAGCTCTGCTGTCCAATGCCTAACCCTTTAAAGTGCAGTGTGCCCAATGTAGGAGGCTTGAGTTGCTGTCTTTAGCCAGACCATGTGTGAATGAAGCTTGCAGTGAGGTTGCGCCCATTCTCTGTGACAGGAGTTTGTCCTGCTGCACCCGTTCAGTAGGAGGGAAGCCCCTGCTGTAGCACTGTGTGAGTGAAGCTTCCCCTGCTGTTGCCCTGGCCTGGACCGGTCATGTAGTGTGACACTCAGATGTCTGTTAAAGCTGTGCCGGGGAAGCAGATTTGTCAGGGCCCTGCACTTTTCTTGGTTCATCCTTGATGGCTCGGAAATATGCTGAGGAGGGTTTTAGTGGAGCTAGACATGTGAACAGCATGTCCCAAATGGCATGACACATGTTGCTTTTGTATATGTACAGAGCCTAAAATGGTTTGTAGGAGTCACCAAGAAGGAAAGGACCTTCCAATAAATCGCCCTTCCTGGCTCTCACCACCAGCCCTGGGGCCCCGGGGCCCTGAGGGGTCGAGCTCTGGAGCAGCTCAGGAGAAGCTGAGCTGAGGTGCGTCTTTGCCTTGCAAGCTCCCAGCCCTGGGCCCAGGCCCAGGCGGGGGAGGGGAGGCTGTCATTTCACAATGCTCTGCCTGCCTGCCTGAGGGTTCCGTTGGCACGGCGACAGCAGCAGGTGAGCCCTGGAGCAGGGGGCATGGAGAGGTCGAGGCAGACAGAGCTGGGAGCCCCAGGAACAGGACCCAGGCCAGAGGAGGTGGCTCGCAGGAGCCCGCCTGATCGCTCGAGGCCACTCCTCACCGGGCCTCTGCTGCTGTCAGAAGCCCTGGGGCCCTGCTACTGGTGGAGGAAGCCTTCAGGCCTCAAGGTGCACTGGCCTTCTCTGAGGCCTGCAGCTGGGCTCAAAAACAGAAGATGTGAAAAATAGGGCCCAGAAACTGCAGTGAAAACAGGTAGGTTAAGGTGTGAAAACAGAAACACCAGAAAGAAAGGAAAAAGCATAGCTCCTGACACACCACCCTCATATGGACATTGTGGCCAGTCCCTGTAGATTCATTTTCAGTCCCCTAGTCAAGGCTAGGGGTGGGCAAAGTTATCCTCACTGCTGGTGGAACTATATTGCCTAAATTCGCCTCCAGCTCTGTTCTGCCTGCAGGGACTTTTTTTAGCTGTTGTGCCAATTTTCTCTGCAGATTTTGCTTCCTGAAATGTGCTTTTTCCCTGAAATATCATGTTTTTGACCGCTAAAACAACATTTCATGGAAAAAATAAATGTCTTCTGGCAAACCATCTGAAATGGTGTTTTTTTCACAAACTGTCTGTTTTCAGTCTGAAACTTTTTGGGGCCACCAAAAAACAAAATTTCCCATAAAAAACAGAATTTCAGGGAGAAAAAGCCTGAAATTGGCAATTTCTCTGTGTGGGCAGAGCAGGCGAAGTGGCAGAATTTGCCCAGAATTCTGCATTGTTTCTGCTGAGCAAATTTTCGGCCGTTTCGAGCACCCCCTAGTCAAGGCCATGCCCTCTATGGACTTCAAGGGGAAGACACTAGCAGCACACAACCCTCACCGTTCTAACACCTTCTCTATTTCCATTGACTTCATAGGGATCACCCACCCAAATATATAGCTCTTGCCGACTGGGAGACTCAACAGGATGAAATGTGTAAACCGAATGGTAGTGCGTAAAAAGGGCCAACAAAGGACGTCTTTCTCTTTTTTAATGTGAAGTGGAAAAAAACAAAGGTGAAGTAGTTCCTTGGTTTTGTAGACAGTAGGGGAATAGTTCTATTTCGATATTTGTGTTTGTACCATGCTGCGCTGCCATCATTTCCAGGGTCTCTAGGCACTCTGCAAGTCCTGAAAGAGAGGAGGGAGGGTGGGTGGGTGAGGTTTGTGGGGAGAGCGGGGAACATGCAAGCTAACTTTGCTGTTGTGTTGATGGGTGCAGGGGAGTGCTTGAGGGGATGCAACTTCACTTTTCTCTCATTGTGACTGTCAGAGCCTGCTCCCTCTCTCTCTCTCACTCTCTCTGGCTCCCTCTCTCTCTCTCACATAGATACATTTGCCCTGTCTGCCACAGAGATCTGGGAATTGACAAATGTGCAGAGGGGGAAGTATAGGGTCTCCACTCATTACCATATGCTAGGTGCTAAGGATGATGGGAGGAAAGATGTTTTGGATAAGAGAAGCAGATCCCTGAGACATGAGGACCCCATGCCGCCATTCAGCTGCCATAGTGCATAGGTTGGCAGGCTTGTCCCTGAGTCAAACCTCACTCTAATTTCCTCAGGTACTGCGCTCAGTGTCCACCCGGGGCATTTGCCCGCCAGGCGTTTGTAAGGCGTTCGTAAGGCGATCGGGGCAGGGGCCAGAAACTCTGGCGCTTTCGCCCAGAAATCTGTTCCGGTGTCTTCTGCAGTCCTCAAACTCTTCTGACACTGCGCACACAGCCAAAGGACAGAATGAAATGGAATGAAATCCCCCTGCCGCCATTCCCATGGTTTTGTAGCTGTTCCATAACTTCAGTTTCAAAATGATGCTGAAATGCTGCCAGTGGTTCTTCATGGTGAAATGAGGAGCAGGACAGATAAAAGGTGGAGACTGGATACCTTCAAGTGCCCCATGAAGCTTGGTGTTCCACCCGTTGGGCATAGAGGGGTGCTGTATTTGCAGGAAGGTAAGGAGAAGCATGTTGACAGAGTAAATGGGAGAGGTTTGGGGCAGGGGGATAGGTCGGCGATCCAGTAACAATGCAATCTGGAGGAGGCCCTTCAGGGTCTCCAGTATGTGCGAGGCAGAGGGATAGCTCTGCTGTCCAATGCCTAACCCTTTAAAGTGCAGTGTGCCCAATGTAGGAGGCTTGAGTTGCTGTCTTTAGCCAGACCATGTGTGAATGAAGCTTGCAGTGAGGTTGCGCCCATTCTCTGTGACAGGAGTTTGTCCTGCTGCACCCGTTCTGTAGGAGGGAAGCCCCTGCTGTAGCACTGTGTGAGTGAAGCTTCCCCTGCTGTTGCCCTGGCCTGGACCGGTCATGTAGTGTGACACTCAGATGTCTGTTAAAGCTGTGCCGGGGAAGCAGATTTGTCAGGGCCCTGCACTTTTCTTGGTTCATCCTTGATGGCTCGGAAATATGCTGAGGAGGGTTTTAGTGGAGCTAGACATGTGAACAGCATGTCCCAAATGGCATGACACATGTTGCTTTTGTATATGTACAGAGCTTAAAATGGTTTGTAGGAGTCACCAAGAAGGAAAGGACCTTCCAATAAATCGCCCTTCCTGGCTCTCACCACCAGCCCTGGGGCCCCGGGGCCCTGAGGGGTCGAGCTCTGGAGCAGCTCAGGAGAAGCTGAGCTGAGGTGTGCCTTTGCCTTGCAAGCTCCCAGCCCTGGGCCCAGGCCCAGGCGGGGGAGGGGAGGCTGTCATTTCACAATGCTCTGCCTGCCTGCCTGAGGGTTCCGTTGGCACGGCAGCAGGTGAGCTCTGGAGCAGGGGGCATGGAGAGGTCGAGGCAGACAGAGCTGGGAGCCCCAGGAACAGGACCCAGGCCAGTGGAGGTGGCTCGCAGGAGCCCGCCTGATCGCTCGAGGCCACTCCTCACAGGGCCTCTGCTGCTGTCAGAAGCCCTGGGACCCTGCTACTGGCGGAGGAAGCATTCAGGCCTCAAGGTGCACCGGCCTTCTCTGAGGCCTGCGGCTGGGCTCAAAAACAGAAGATGTGAAAAATAGGGCCCAGAAACTGCAGTGAAAACAGGTAGGTTAAGGTGTGAAAACAGAAACACCAGAAAGAACGGAAAAAGCATAGCTCCTGACACACCACCCTCATATGGACATTGCGGCCAGTCCCTGTAGATTCATTTTCAGTCCCCTAGTCAAGGCTAGGGGTGGGCAAAGTTATCCTCACTGCTGGTGGAACTATATTGCCTAAATTCGCCTCCAGCTCTGTTCTGCCTGCAGGGACTTTTTTAGCTGTTGTGCCAATTTTCTCTGCAGATTTTGCTTCCTGAAATGTGCTTTTTCCCTGAAATATCATGTTTTTGACCGCTAAAACAACATTTCATGGAAAAAATAAATGTCTTCTGGCAAACCATCTGAAATGGTGTTTTTTTCACAAACTGTCTGTTTTCAGTCTGAAACTTTTTGGGGCCACCAAAAAACAAAATTTCCCATAAAAAACAGAATTTCAGGGAGAAAAAGCCTGAAATTGGCAATTTCTCTGTGTGGGCAGAGCAGGCGAAGTGGCAGAATTTGCCCAGAATTCTGCATTGTTTCTGCTGAGCAAATTTTCGGCCGTTTCGACCACCCCCTAGTCAAGGCCATGCCCTCTATGGACTTCAAGGGGAAGACACTAGCAGCACACAACCCTCACCGTTCTAACACCTTCTCTATTTCCATTGACTTCATAGGGATCACCCACCCATATATATAACTCTTGCCGACTGGGAGACTCAACAGGATGAAATGTGTAAACCGAATGGTAGTGCGTAAAAAGGGCCAACAAAGGACGTCTTTCTCTTTTTTAATGTGAAGTGGAAAAAAACAAAGGTGAAGTAGTTCCTTGGTTTTGTAGACAGTAGGGGAATAGTTCTATTTTGATATTTGTGTTTGTACCATGCTGCGCTGCCATCATTTCCAGGGTCTCTAGGCACTCTGCAAGTCCTGAAAGAGAGGAGGGAGGGTGGGTGGGTGAGGTTAGTGGGGAGAGCGGGGAACATGCAAGCTAACTTTGCTGTTGTGTTGATGGGTGCAGGGGAGTGCTTGAGGGGATGCAACTTCACTTTTCTCTCATTGTGACTGTCAGAGCCTGCTCCCTCTCTCTCTCTCACTCTCTCTGGCTCCCTCTCTCTCTCTCACATAGATACATTTGCCCTGTCTGCCACAGAGATCTGGGAATTGACAAATGTGCAGAGGGGGAAGTATAGGGGCTCCACTCATTACCATATGCTAGGTGCTAAGGATGATGGGAGGAAAGATGTTTTGGATAAGAGAAGCAGATCCCTGAGACATGAGGACCCCATGCCGCCATTCAGCTGCCATAGTGCATAGGTTGGCAGGCTTGTCCCTGAGTCAAACCTCACTCTAATTTCCTCAGGTACTGCGCTCAGTGTCCACCCGGGGCATTTGCCCGCCAGGCGTTTGTAAGGCGTTCGTAAGGCGATCGGGGCAGGGGCCAGAATAACTGGCGCTTTCGCCCAGAAATCTGTTCCGGTGTTTTCTGCAGTCCTCAAACTCTTCTGACACTGCGCACACAGCCAAAGGACAGAATGAAATGGAATGAAATCCCCCTGCCGCCGTTCCCCTGGTTTTGTAGCTGTTCCATAACTTCAGTTTCAAAATGATGCTGAAATGCTGCCAGTGGTTCTTCATGGTGAAATGAGGAGCAGGACAGATAAAAGGTGGAGACTGGATACCTTCAAGTGCCCCATGAAGCTTGGTGTTCCACCCGTTGGGCATAGAGGGGTGCTGTATTTGCAGGAAGGTAAGGAGAAGCATGTTGACAGAGTAAATGGGAGAGGTTTGGGGCAGGGGGATAGGTCGGCGATCCAGTAACAATGCAATCTGGAGGAGGCCCTTCAGGGTCTCCAGTATGTGCGAGGCAGAGGGATAGCTCTGCTGTCCAATGCCTAACCCTTTAAAGTGCAGTGTGCCCAATGTAGGAGGCTTGAGTTGCTGTCTTTAGCCAGACCATGTGTGAATGAAGCTTGCAGTGAGGTTGCGCCCATTCTCTGTGACAGGAGTTTGTCCTGCTGCACCCGTTCAGTAGGAGGGAAGCCCCTGCTGTAGCACTGTGTGAGTGAAGCTTCCCCTGCTGTTGCCCTGGCCTGGACCGGTCATGTAGTGTGACACTCAGATGTCTGTTAAAGCTGTGCCGGTGAAGCAGATTTGTCAGGGCCCTGCACTTTTCTTGGTTCATCCTTGATGGCTCGGAAATATGCTGAGGAGGGTTTTAGTGGAGCTAGACATGTGAACAGCATGTCCCAAATGGCATGACACATGTTGCTTTTGTATATGTACAGAGCTTAAAATGGTTTGTAGGAGTCACCAAGAAGGAAAGGACCTTCCAATAAATCGCCCTTCCTGGCTCTCACCACCAGCCCTGGGGCCCCGGGGCCCTGAGGGGTCGAGCTCTGGAGCAGCTCAGGAGAAGCTGAGCTGAGGTGTGCCTTTGCCTTGCAAGCTCCCAGCCCTGGGCCCAGGCCCCAGCGGCGGGGGAGGGGAGGCTGTCATTTCACAATGCTCTGCCTGCCTGCCTGAGGGTTCCGTTGGCACGGCGACGGCAGCAGGTGAGCCCTGGAGCAGGGGGCATGGAGAGGTCGAGGCAGACAGAGCTGGGAGCCCCAGGAACAGGACCCAGGCCAGTGGAGGTGGCTTGCAGGAGCCCGCCTGATCGCTCGAGGCCACTCCTCACAGGGCCTCTGCTGCTGTCAGAAGCCCTGGGACCCTGCTACTGGCGGAGGAAGCATTCAGGCCTCAAGGTGCACCGGCCTTCTCTGAGGCCTGCGGCTGGGCTCAAAAACAGAAGATGTGAAAAATAGGGCCCAGAAACTGCAGTGAAAACAGGTAGGTTAAGGTGTGAAAACAGAAACACCAGAAAGAAAGGAAAAAGCATAGCTCCTGACACACCACCCTCATATGGACATTGTGGCCAGTCCCTGTAGATTCATTTTCAGTCCCCTAGTCAAGGCTAGGGGTGGGCAAAGTTATCCTCACTGCTGGTGGAACTATATTGCCTAAATTCGCCTCCAGCTCTGTTCTGCCTGCAGGGACTTTTTTTAGCTGTTGTGCCAATTTTCTCTGCAGATTTTGCTTCCTGAAATGTGCTTTTTCCCTGAAATATCATGTTTTTGACCGCTAAAACAACATTTCATGGAAAAAATAAATGTCTTCTGGCAAACCATCTGAAATGGTGTTTTTTTCACAAACTGTCTGTTTTCAGTCTGAAACTTTTTGGGGCCACCAAAAAACAAAATTTCCCATAAAAAACAGAATTTCAGGGAGAAAAAGCCTGAAATTGGCAATTTCTCTGTGTGGGCAGAGCAGGCGAAGTGGCAGAATTTGCCCAGAATTCTGCATTGTTTCTGCTGAGCAAATTTTCGGCCGTTTCGACCACCCCCTAGTCAAGGCCATGCCCTCTATGGACTTCAAGGGGAAGACACTAGCAGCACACAACCCTCACCGTTCTAACACCTTCTCTATTTCCATTGACTTCATAGGGATCACCCACCCAAATATATAGCTCTTGCCGACTGGGAGACTCAACAGGATGAAATGTGTAAACCGAATGGTAGTGCGTAAAAAGGGCCAACAAAGGACGTCTTTCTCTTTTTTAATGTGAAGTGGAAAAAAATAAAGGTGAAGTAGTTCCTTGGTTTTGTAGACAGTAGGGGAATAGTTCTATTTTGATATTTGTGTTTGTACCATGCTGTGCTGCCATCATTTCCAGGGTCTCTAGGCACTCTGCAAGTCCTGAAAGAGAGGAGGGAGGGTGGGTGGGTGAGGTTAGTGGGGAGAGCGGGGAACATGCAAGCTAACTTTGCTGTTGTGTTGATGGGTGCAGGGGAGTGCTTGAGGGGATGCAACTTCACTTTTCTCTCATTGTGGCTCTCAGAGCCTGCTCCATCTCTCTCTCTCACTCTCTCTGGCTCCCTCTCTCTCTCAGATAGATACATTTGCCCTGTCTGCCACAGAGATCTGGGAATTGACAAATGTGCAAAGGGGGAAGTATAGGGGCTCCACTCATTACCATATGCTAGGTGCTAAGGATGATGGGAGGAAAGATGTTTTGGATAAGAGAAGCAGATCCCTGAGACATGAGGACCCCATGCCGCCATTCAGCTGCCATAGTGCATAGGTTGGCAGGCTTGTCCCTGAGTCAAACCTCACTCTAATTTCCTCAGGTACTGCGCTCAGTGTCCACCCGGGGCATTTGCCCGCCAGGCGTTTGTAAGGCGTTCGTAAGGCGATCGGGGCAGGGGCCAGAATCTCTGGCGCTTTCGCCCAGAAATCTGTTCCGGTGTCTTCTGCAGTCCTCAAACTCTTCTGACACTGCGCACACAGCCAAAGGACAGAATGAAATGGAATGAAATCCCCCTGCCGCCATTCCCCTCGTTTTGTAGCTGTTCCATAACTTCAGTTTCAAAATGATGCTGAAATGCTGCCAGTGGTTCTTCATGGTGAAATGAGGAGCAGGACAGATAAAAGGTGGAGACTGGATACCTTCAAGTGCCCCATGAAGCTTGGTGTTCCACCCGTTGGGCATAGAGGGGTGCTGTATTTGCAGGAAGGTAAGGAGAAGCATGTTGACAGAGTAAATGGGAGAGGTTTGGGGCAGGGGGATAGGTCGGCGATCCAGTAACAATGCAATCTGGAGGAGGCCCTTCAGGGTCTCCAGTATGTGCGAGGCAGAGGGATAGCTCTGCTGTCCAATGCCTAACCCTTTAAAGTGCAGTGTGCCCAATGTAGGAGGCTTGAGTTGCTGTCTTTAGCCAGACCATGTGTGAATGAAGCTTGCAGTGAGGTTGCGCCCATTCTCTGTGACAGGAGTTTGTCCTGCTGCACCCGTTCAGTAGGAGGGAAGCCCCTGCTGTAGCACTGTGTGAGTGAAGCTTCCCCCGCTGTTGCCCTGGCCTGGACCGGTCATGTAGTGTGACACTCAGATGTCTGTTAAAGCTGTGCCGGGGAAGCAGATTTGTCAGGGCCCTGCACTTTTCTTGGTTCATCCTTGATGGCTCGGAAATATGCTGAGGAGGGTTTTAGTGGAGCTAGACATGTGAACAGCATGTCCCAAATGGCATGACACATGTTGCTTTTGTATATGTACAGAGCTTAAAATGGTTTGTAGGAGTCACCAAGAAGGAAAGGACCTTCCAATAAATCGCCCTTCCTGGCTCTCACCACCAGCCCTGGGGCCCCGGGGCCCTGAGGGGTCGAGCTCTGGAGCAGCTCAGGAGAAGCTGAGCTGAGGTGTGCCTTTGCCTTGCAAGCTCCCAGCCCTGGGCCCAGGCCCAGGCGGGGGAGGGGAGGCTGTCATTTCACAATGCTCTGCCTGCCTGCCTGAGGGTTCCGTTGGCACGGCGACGGCAGCAGGTGAGCCCTGGAGCAGGGGGCATGGAGAGGTCAAGGCAGACAGAGCTGGGAGCCCCAGGAAGAGGACCCAGGCCAGAGGAGGTGGCTCGCAGGAGCCCGCCTGATCGCTCGAGGCCACTCCTTACCGGGCCTCTGCTGCTGTCAGAAGCCCTGGGGCCCTGCTACTGGTGGAGGAAGCCTTCAGGCCTCAAGGTGCACTGGCCTTCACTGAGGCCTGTGGCTGGGCTCAAAAACAGAAGATGTGAAAAATAGGGCCCAGAAACTGCAGTGAAAACAGGTAGGTTAAGGTGTGAAAACAGAAACACCAGAAAGAAAGGAAAAAGCATAGCTCCTGACACACCACCCTCATATGGACATTGTGGCCAGTCCCTGTAGATTCATTTTCAGTCCCCTAGTCAAGGCTAGGGGTGGGCAAAGTTATCCTCACTGCTGGTGGAACTATATTGCCTAAATTCGCCTCCAGCTCTGTTCTGCCTGCAGGGACTTTTTTTAGCTGTTGTGCCAATTTTCTCTGCAGATTTTGCTTCCTGAAATGTGCTTTTTCCCTGAAATATCATGTTTTTGACCGCTAAAACAACATTTCATGGAAAAAATAAATGTCTTCTGGCAAACCATCTGAAATGGTGTTTTTTTCACAAACTGTCTGTTTTCAGTCTGAAACTTTTTGGGGCCGCCAAAAAACAAAATTTCCCATAAAAAACAGAATTTCAGGGAGAAAAAGCCTGAAATTGGCAATTTCTCTGTGTGGGCAGAGCAGGCGAAGTGGCAGAATTTGCCCAGAATTCTGCATTGTTTCTGCTGAGCAAATTTTCGGCCGTTTCGACCACCCCCTAGTCAAGGCCATGCCCTCTATGGACTTCAAGGGGAAGACACTAGCAGCACACAACCCTCACCGTTCTAACACCTTCTCTATTTCCATTGACTTCATAGGGATCACCCACCCATATATATAACTCTTGCCGACTGGGAGACTCAACAGGATGAAATGTGTAAACCGAATGGTAGTGCGTAAAAAGGGCCAACAAAGGACGTCTTTCTCTTTTTTAATGTGAAGTGGAAAAAAACAAAGGTGAAGTAGTTCCTTGGTTTTGTAGACAGTAGGGGAATAGTTCTATTTTGATATTTGTGTTTGTACCATGCTGCGCTGCCATCATTTCCAGGGTCTCTAGGCACTCTGCAAGTCCTGAAAGAGAGGAGGGAGGGTGGGTGGGTGAGGTTAGTGGGGAGAGCGGGGAACATGCAAGCTAACTTTGCTGTTGTGTTGATGGGTGCAGGGGAGTGCTTGAGGGGATGCAACTTCACTTTTCTCTCATTGTGACTGTCAGAGCCTGCTCCCTCTCTCTCTCTCACTCTCTCTGGCTCCCTCTCTCTCTCTCACATAGATACATTTGCCCTGTCTGCCACAGAGATCTGGGAATTGACAAATGTGCAGAGGGGGAAGTATAGGGGCTCCACTCATTACCATATGCTAGGTGCTAAGGATGATGGGAGGAAAGATGTTTTGGATAAGAGAAGCAGATCCCTGAGACATGAGGACCCCATGCCGCCATTCAGCTGCCATAGTGCATAGGTTGGCAGGCTTGTCCCTGAGTCAAACCTCACTCTAATTTCCTCAGGTACTGCGCTCAGTGTCCACCCGGGGCATTTGCCCGCCAGGCGTTTGTAAGGCGTTCGTAAGGCGATCGGGGCAGGGGCCAGAATAACTGGCGCTTTCGCCCAGAAATCTGTTCCGGTGTTTTCTGCAGTCCTCAAACTCTTCTGACACTGCGCACACAGCCAAAGGACAGAATGAAATGGAATGAAATCCCCCTGCCGCCGTTCCCCTGGTTTTGTAGCTGTTCTATAACTTCAGTTTCAAAATGATGCTGAAATGCTGCCAGTGGTTCTTCATGGTGAAATGAGGAGCAGGACAGATAAAAGGTGGAGACTGGATACCTTCAAGTGCCCCATGAAGCTTGGTGTTCCACCCGTTGGGCATAGAGGGGTGCTGTATTTGCAGGAAGGTAAGGAGAAGCATGTTGACAGAGTAAATGGGAGAGGTTTGGGGCAGGGGGATAGGTCGGCGATCCAGTAACAATGCAATCTGGAGGAGGCCCTTCAGGGTCTCCAGTATGTGCGAGGCAGAGGGATAGCTCTGCTGTCCAATGCCTAACCCTTTAAAGTGCAGTGTGCCCAATGTAGGAGGCTTGAGTTGCTGTCTTTAGCCAGACCATGTGTGAATGAAGCTTGCAGTGAGGTTGCGCCCATTCTCTGTGACAGGAGTTTGTCCTGCTGCACCCGTTCAGTAGGAGGGAAGCCCCTGCTGTAGCACTGTGTGAGTGAAGCTTCCCCTGCTGTTGCCCTGGCCTGGACCGGTCATGTAGTGTGACACTCAGATGTCTGTTAAAGCTGTGCCGGTGAAGCAGATTTGTCAGGGCCCTGCACTTTTCTTGGTTCATCCTTGATGGCTCGGAAATATGCTGAGGAGGGTTTTAGTGGAGCTAGACATGTGAACAGCATGTCCCAAATGGCATGACACATGTTGCTTTTGTATATGTACAGAGCTTAAAATGGTTTGTAGGAGTCACCAAGAAGGAAAGGACCTTCCAATAAATCGCCCTTCCTGGCTCTCACCACCAGCCCTCGGGCCCCGGGGCCCTGAGGGGTCGAGCTCTGGAGCAGCTCAGGAGAAGCTGAGCTGAGGTGTGCCTTTGCCTTGCAAGCTCCCAGCTCTGGGCCCAGGCCCCGGCGGGGGAGGGGAGGCTGTCATTTCACAATGCTCTGCCTGCCTGCCTGAGGGTTCCGTTGGCACGGCGACGGCAGCAGGTGAGCCCTGGAGCAGGGGGCATGGAGAGGTCGAGGCAGACAGAGCTGGGAGCCCCAGGAACAGGACCCAGGCCAGTGGAGGTGGCTTGCAGGAGCCCGCCTGATCGCTCGAGGCCACTCCTCACAGGGCCTCTGCTGCTGTCAGAAGCCCTGGGACCCTGCTACTGGCGGAGGAAGCATTCAGGCCTCAAGGTGCACCGGCCTTCTCTGAGGCCTGCGGCTGGGCTCAAAAACAGAAGATGTGAAAAATAGGGCCCAGAAACTGCAGTGAAAACAGGTAGGTTAAGGTGTGAAAACAGAAACACCAGAAAGAAAGGAAAAAGCATAGCTCCTGACACACCACCCTCATATGGACATTGTGGCCAGTCCCTGTAGATTCATTTTCAGTCCCCTAGTCAAGGCTAGGGGTGGGCAAAGTTATCCTCACTGCTGGTGGAACTATATTGCCTAAATTCGCCTCCAGCTCTGTTCTGCCTGCAGGGACTTTTTTTAGCTGTTGTGCCAATTTTCTCTGCAGATTTTGCTTCCTGAAATGTGCTTTTTCCCTGAAATATCATGTTTTTGACCGCTAAAACAACATTTCATGGAAAAAATAAATGTCTTCTGGCAAACCATCTGAAATGGTGTTTTTTTCACAAACTGTCTGTTTTCAGTCTGAAACTTTTTGGGGCCACCAAAAAACAAAATTTCCCATAAAAAACAGAATTTCAGGGAGAAAAAGCCTGAAATTGGCAATTTCTCTGTGTGGGCAGAGCAGGCGAAGTGGCAGAATTTGCCCAGAATTCTGCATTGTTTCTGCTGAGCAAATTTTCGGCCGTTTCGACCACCCCCTAGTCAAGGCCATGCCCTCTATGGACTTCAAGGGGAAGACACTAGCAGCACACAACCCTCACCGTTCTAACACCTTCTCTATTTCCATTGACTTCATAGGGATCACCCACCCAAATATATAGCTCTTGCCGACTGGGAGACTCAACAGGATGAAATGTGTAAACCGAATGGTAGTGCGTAAAAAGGGCCAACAAAGGACGTCTTTCTCTTTTTTAATGTGAAGTGGAAAAAAATAAAGGTGAAGTAGTTCCTTGGTTTTGTAGACAGTAGGGGAATAGTTCTATTTTGATATTTGTGTTTGTACCATGCTGTGCTGCCATCATTTCCAGGGTCTCTAGGCACTCTGCAAGTCCTGAAAGAGAGGAGGGAGGGTGGGTGGGTGAGGTTAGTGGGGAGAGCGGGGAACATGCAAGCTAACTTTGCTGTTGTGTTGATGGGTGCAGGGGAGTGCTTGAGGGGATGCAACTTCACTTTTCTCTCATTGTGGCTCTCAGAGCCTGCTCCATCTCTCTCTCTCACTCTCTCTGGCTCCCTCTCTCTCTCAGATAGATACATTTGCTCTGTCTGCCACAGAGATCTGGGAATTGACAAATGTGCAAAGGGGGAAGTATAGGGGCTCCACTCATTACCATATGCTAGGTGCTAAGGATGATGGGAGGAAAGATGTTTTGGATAAGAGAAGCAGATCCCTGAGACATGAGGACCCCATGCCGCCATTCAGCTGCCATAGTGCATAGGTTGGCAGGCTTGTCCCTGAGTCAAACCTCACTCTAATTTCCTCAGGTACTGCGCTCAGTGTCCACCCGGGGCATTTGCCCGCCAGGCGTTTGTAAGGCGTTCGTAAGGCGATCGGGGCAGGGGCCAGAATCTCTGGCGCTTTCGCCCAGAAATCTGTTCCGGTGTCTTCTGCAGTCCTCAAACTCTTCTGACACTGCGCACACAGCCAAAGGACAGAATGAAATGGAATGAAATCCCCCTGCCGCCATTCCCCTGGTTTTGTAGCTGTTCCATAACTTCAGTTTCAAAATGATGCTGAAATGCTGCCAGTGGTTCTTCATGGTGAAATGAGGAGCAGGACAGATAAAAGGTGGAGACTGGATACCTTCAAGTGCCCCATGAAGCTTGGTGTTCCACCCGTTGGGCATAGAGGGGTGCTGTATTTGCAGGAAGGTAAGGAGAAGCATGTTGACAGAGTAAATGGGAGAGGTTTGGGGCAGGGGGATAGGTCGGCGATCCAGTAACAATGCAATCTGGAGGAGGCCCTTCAGGGTCTCCAGTATGTGCGAGGCAGAGGGATAGCTCTGCTGTCCAATGCCTAACCCTTTAAAGTGCAGTGTGCCCAATGTAGGAGGCTTGAGTTGCTGTCTTTAGCCAGACCATGTGTGAATGAAGCTTGCAGTGAGGTTGCGCCCATTCTCTGTGACAGGAGTTTGTCCTGCTGCACCCGTTCAGTAGGAGGGAAGCCCCTGCTGTAGCAATGTGTGAGTGAAGCTTCCCCTGCTGTTGCCCTGGCCTGGACCGGTCATGTAGTGTGACACTCAGATGTCTGTTAAAGCTGTGCCGGGGAAGCAGATTTGTCAGGGCCCTGCACTTTTCTTGGTTCATCCTTGATGGCTCGGAAATATGCTGAGGAGGGTTTTAGTGGAGCTAGACATGTGAACAGCATGTCCCAAATGGCATGACACATGTTGCTTTTGTATATGTACAGAGCTTAAAATGGTTTGTAGGAGTCACCAAGAAGGAAAGGACCTTCCAATAAATCGCCCTTCCTGGCTCTCACCACCAGCCCTGGGGCCCCGGGGCCCTGAGGGGTCGAGCTCTGGAGCAGCTCAGGAGAAGCTGAGCTGAGGTGTGCCTTTGCCTTGCAAGCTCCCAGCCCTGGGCCCAGGCCCAGGCGGGGGAGGGGAGGCTGTCATTTCACAATGCTCTGCCTGCCTGCCTGAGGGTTCCGTTGGCGCGGCGACGGCAGCAGGTGAGCCCTGGAGCAGGGGGCATGGAGAGGTCAAGGCAGACAGAGCTGGGAGCCCCAGGAAGAGGACCCAGGCCAGAGGAGGTGGCTCGCAGGAGCCCGCCTGATCGCTCGAGGCCACTCCTCACCGGGCCTCTGCTGCTGTCAGAAGCCCTGGGGCCCTGCTACTGGTGGAGGAAGCCTTCAGGCCTCAAGGTGCACTGGCCTTCACTGAGGCCTGTGGCTGGGCTCAAAAACAGAAGATGTGAAAAATAGGGCCCAGAAACTGCAGTGAAAACAGGTAGGTTAAGGTGTGAAAACAGAAACACCAGAAAGAAAGGAAAAAGCATAGCTCCTGACACACCACCCTCATATGGACATTGTGGCCAGTCCCTGTAGATTCATTTTCAGTCCCCTAGTCAAGGCTAGGGGTGGGCAAAGTTATCCTCACTGCTGGTGGAACTATATTGCCTAAATTCGCCTCCAGCTCTGTTCTGCCTGCAGGGACTTTTTTTAGCTGTTGTGCCAATTTTCTCTGCAGATTTTGCTTCCTGAAATGTGCTTTTTCCCTGAAATATCATGTTTTTGACCGCTAAAACAACATTTCATGGAAAAAATAAATGTCTTCTGGCAAACCATCTGAAATGGTGTTTTTTTCACAAACTGTCTGTTTTCAGTCTGAAACTTTTTGGGGCCACCAAAAAACAAAATTTCCCATAAAAAACAGAATTTCAGGGAGAAAAAGCCTGAAATTGGCAATTTCTCTGTGTGGGCAGAGCAGGCGAAGTGGCAGAATTTGCCTAGAATTCTGCATTGTTTCTGCTGAGCAAATTTTCGGCCGTTTCGACCACCCCCTAGTCAAGGCCATGCCCTCTATGGACTTCAAGGGGAAGACACTAGCAGCACACAACCCTCACCGTTCTAACACCTTCTCTATTTCCATTGACTTCATAGGGATCACCCACCCAAATATATAGCTCTTGCCGACTGGGAGACTCAACAGGATGAAATGTGTAAACCGAATGGTAGTGCGGAAAAAGGGCCAACAAAGGACGTCTTTCTCTTTTTTAATGTGAAGTGGAAAAAACAAAGGTGAAGTAGTTCCTTGGTTTTGTAGACAGTAGGGGAATAGTTCTATTTTGATATTTGTGTTTGTACCATGCTGCGCTGCCATCATTTCCAGGGTCTCTAGGCACTCTGCAAGTCCTGAAAGAGAGGAGGGAGGGTGGGTGGGTGAGGTTAGTGGGGAGAGCGGGGAACATGCAAGCTAACTTTGCTGTTGTGTTGATGGGTGCAGGGGAGTGCTTGAGGGGATGCAACTTCACTTTTCTCTCATTGTGGCTCTCAGAGCCTGCTCCATCTCTCTCTCTCACTCTCTCTGGCTCCCTCTCTCTCTCAGATAGATACATTTGCCCTGTCTGCCACAGAGATCTGGGAATTGACAAATGTGCAAAGGGGGAAGTATAGGGGCTCCACTCATTACCATATGCTAGGTGCTAAGGATGATGGGAGGAAAGATGTTTTGGATAAGAGAAGCAGATCCCTGAGACATGAGGACCCCATGCCCCCATTCAGCTGCCATAGTGCATAGGTTGGCAGGCTTGTCCTTGAGTCAAACCTCACTCTAATTTCCTCAGGTACTGCGCTCAGTGTCCACCCGGGGCATTTGCCCGCCAGGCGTTTGTAAGGCGTTTGTAAGGCGATTGGGGCAGGGCCCAGAATCTCTGGCGCTTTCGCCCAGAAATCTGTTCCGGTGTCTTCTGCAGTCCTCAAACTCTTCTGACACTGCGCACACAGCCAAAGGACAGAATGAAATGGAATGAAATCCCCCTGCCGCCATTCCCCTGTTTTTGTAGCTGTTCCATAACTTCAGTTTCAAAATGATGCTGAAATGCTGCCAGTGGTTCTTCATGGTGAAATGAGGAGCAGGACAGATAAAAGGTGGAGACTGGATACCTTCAAGTGCCCCATGAAGCTTGGTGTTCCACCCGTTGGGCATAGAGGGGTGCTGTATTTGCAGGAAGGTAAGGAGAAGCATGTTCACAGAGTAAATGGGAGAGGTTTGGGGCAGGGGGATAGGTCGGCGATCCAGTAACAATGCAATCTGGAGGAGGCCCTTCAGGGTCTCCAGTATGTGCGAGGCAGAGGGATAGCTCTGCTGTCCAATGCCTAACCCTTTAAAGTGCAGTGTGCCCAATGTAGGAGGCTTGAGTTGCTGTCTTTAGCCAGACCATGTGTGAATGAAGCTTGCAGTGAGGTTGCGCCCATTCTCTGTGACAGGAGTTTGTCCTGCTGCACCCGTTCAGTAAGAGGGAAGCCCCTGCTGTAGCACTGTGTGGGTGAAGCTTCCCCTGCTTTTGCCCTGGCTTGGACCGGTCATGTAGTGTGACACTCAGATGTCTGTTAAAGCTGTGCCGGTGAAGCAGATTTGTCAGGGCCCTGCACTTTTCTTGGTTCATCCTTGATGGCTCGGAAATATGCTGAGGAGGGTTTTAGTGGAGCTAGACATGTGAACAGCATGTCCCAAATGGCATGACACATGTTGCTTTTGTATATGTACAGAGCTTAAAATGGTTTGTAGGAGTCACCAAGAAGGAAAGGACCTTCCAATAAATCGCCCTTCCTGGCTCTCACCACCCGCCCTGGGGCCCCGGGGCCCTGAGGGGTCGAGCTCTGGAGCAGCTCAGGAGAAGCTGAGCTGAGGTGTGCCTTTGCCTTGCAAGCTCCCAGCCCTGGGCCCAGGCCCCAGCGGCGGGGGAGGGGAGGCTGTCATTTCACAATGCTCTGCCTGCCTGCCTGAGGGTTCCGTTGGCACGGCGACGGCAGCAGGTGAGCCCTGGAGCAGGGGGCATGGAGAGGTCAAGGCAGACAGAGCTGGGAGCCCCAGGAACAGGACCCAGGCCAGAGGAGGTGGCTCGCAGGAGCCCGCCTGATCGCTCGAGGCCACTCCTCACAGGGCCTCTGCTGCTGTCAGAAGCCCTGGGGCCCTGCTACTGCTGGAGGAAGCCTTCAGGCCTCAAGCTGCACTGGCCTTCACTGAGGCCTTTGGCTGGGCTCAAAAACAGAAGATGTGAAAAATAGGGCCCAGAAACTGCAGTGAAAACAGGTAGGTTAAGGTGTGAAAACAGAAACACCAATAAGAAAGGAAAAAGCATAGCTCCTGACACACCACCCTCATATGGACATTGTGGCCAGTCCCTGTAGATTCATTTTCAGTCCCCTAGTCAAGGCTAGGGGTGGGCAAAGTTATCCTCACTGCTGGTGGAACTATATTGCCTAAATTCGCCTCCAGCTCTGTTCTGCCTGCAGGGACTTTTTTTAGCTGTTGTGCCAATTTTCTCTGCAGATTTTGCTTCCTGAAATGTGCTTTTTCCCTGAAATATCATGTTTTTGACCGCTAAAACAACATTTCATGGAAAAAATAAATGTCTTCTGGCAAACCATCTGAAATGGTGTTTTTTTCACAAACTGTCTGTTTTCAGTCTGAAACTTTTTGGGGCCACCAAAAAACAAAATTTCCCATAAAAAACAGAATTTCAGGGATAAAAAGCCTGAAATTGGCAATTTCTCTGTGTGGGCAGAGCAGGCGAAGTGGCAGAATTTGCCCAGAATTCTGCATTGTTTCTGCTGAGCAAATTTTCGGCCGTTTCGACCACCCCCTAGTCAAGGCCATGCCCTCTATGGACTTCAAGGGGAAGACACTAGCAGCACACAACCCTCACCGTTCTAACACCTTCTCTATTTCCATTGACTTCATAGGGATCACCCACCCAAATATATAGCTCTTGCCGACTGGGAGACTCAACAGGATGAAATGTGTAAACCGAATGGTAGTGCGTAAAAAGGGCCAACAAAGGACGTCTTTCTCTTTTTTAATGTGAAGTGGAAAAAAACAAAGGTGAAGTAGTTCCTTGGTTTTGTAGACAGTAGGGGAATAGTTCTATTTTGATATTTGTGTTTATAACATGCTGCACTGCCATCATTTCCAGGGTCTCTAGGCACTCTGCAAGTCCTGAAAGAGAGGAGGGAGGGTGGGTGGGTGGGTGAGGTTAGTGGGGAGAGCGGGGAACATGCAAGCTAACTTTGCTGTTGTGTTGATGGGTGCAGGGGAGTGCTTGAGGGGATGCAACTTCACTTTTCTCTCATTGTGACTGTCAGAGCCTGCTCCCTCTCTCTCTCTCACTCTCTCTGGCTCCCTCTCTCTCTCTCACATAGATACATTTGCCCTGTCTGCCACAGAGATCTGGGAATTGACAAATGTGCAGAGGGGGAAGTATAGGGGCTCCACTCATTACCATATGCTAGGTGCTAAGGATGATGGGAGGAAAGATGTTTTGGATAAGAGAAGCAGATCCCTGAGACATGAGGACCCCATGCCGCCATTCAGCTGCCATAGTGCATAGGTTGGTAGGCTTGTCCCTGAGTCAAACCTCACTCTTAATTTCCTCAGGTACTGCGCTCAGTGTCCACCCGGGGCATTTGCCCGCCAGGGCAAAGCCCGCCAGGCGTTTGTAAGGTGTTCTATTGTAAGGCGATCGGGGCAGGGGCCAGAATCTCTGGCGCTTTCGCCCAGAAATCTGTTCCGGTGTCTTCTGCAGTCCTCAAACTCTTCTGACACTGCGCACACAGCCAAAGGACAGAATGAAATGGAATGAAATCCCCCTGCCGCCATTCCCCTGGTTTTGTAGCTGTTCCATAACTTCAGTTTCAAAATGATGCTGAAATGCTGCCAGTGGTTCTTCATGGTGAAATGAGGAGCAGGACAGATAAAAGGTGGAGACTGGATACCTTCAAGTGCCCCATGAAGCTTGGTGTTCCACCCGTTGGGCATAGAGGGGTGCTGTATTTGCAGGAAGGTAAGGAGAAGCATGTTGACAGAGTAAATGGGAGAGGTTTGGGGCAGGGGGATAGGTCGGCGATCCAGTAACAATGCAATCTGGAGGAGGCCCTTCAGGGTCTCCAGTATGTGCGTGGCAGAGGGATAGCTCTGCTGTCCAATGCCTAACCCTTTAAAGTGCAGTGTGCCCAATGTAGGAGGCTTGAGTTGCTGTCTTTAGCCAGACCATGTGTGAATGAAGCTTGCAGTGAGGTTGCGCCCATTCTCTGTGACAGGAGTTTGTCCTGCTGCACCCGTTCAGTAGGAGGGAAGCCCCTGCTGTAGCACTGTGTGAGTGAAGCTTCCCCTGCTGTTGCCCTGGCCTGGACCGGTCATGTAGTGTGACACTCAGATGTCTGTTAAAGCTGTGCCGGTGAAGCAGATTTGTCAGGGCCCTGCACTTTTCTTGGTTCATCCTTGATGGCTCGGAAATATGCTGAGGAGGGTTTTAGTGGAGCTAGACATGTGAACAGCATGTCCCAAATGGCATGACACATGTTGCTTTTGTATATGTACAGAGCTTAAAATGGTTTGTAGGAGTCACCAAGAAGGAAAGGACCTTCCAATAAATCGCCCTTCCTGGCTCTCACCACCAGCCCTGGGGCCCCGGGGCCCTGAGGGGTCGAGCTCTGGAGCAGCTCAGGAGAAGCTGAGCTGAGGTGTGTCTTTGCCTTGCAAGCTCCCAGCCCTGGGCCCAGGCCCAGGCGGGGGAGGGGAGGCTGTCATTTCACAATGCTCTGCCCAGCCTGAGGGTTCCGTTGGCACGGCGACGGCAGCAGGTGAGCCCTGGAGCAGGGGGCATGGAGAGGTCAAGGCAGACAGAGCTGGGAGCCCCAGGAACAGGACCCAGGCCAGTGGAGGTGGCTCGCAGGAGCCCGCCTGATCGCTCGAGGCCACTCCTCACAGGGCCTCTGCTGCTGTCAGAAGCCCTGGGACCCTGCTACTGGCGGAGGAAGCATTCAGGCCTCAAGGTGCACCGGCCTTCTCTGAGGCCTGCGGCTGGGCTCAAAAACAGAAGATGTGAAAAATAGGGCCCAGAAACTGCAGTGAAAACAGGTAGGTTAAGGTGTGAAAACAGAAACACCAGAAAGAACGGAAAAAGCATAGCTCCTGACACACCACCCTCATATGGACATTGCGGCCAGTCCCTGTAGATTCATTTTCAGTCCCCTAGTCAAGGCTAGGGGTGGGCAAAGTTATCCTCACTGCTGGTGGAACTATATTGCCTAAATTCGCCTCCAGCTCTGTTCTGCCTGCAGGGACTTTTTTAGCTGTTGTGCCAATTTTCTCTGCAGATTTTGCTTCCTGAAATGTGCTTTTTCCCTGAAATATCATGTTTTTGACCGCTAAAACAACATTTCATGGAAAAAATAAATGTCTTCTGGCAAACCATCTGAAATGGTGTTTTTTTCACAAACTGTCTGTTTTCAGTCTGAAACTTTTTGGGGCCACCAAAAAACAAAATTTCCCATAAAAAACAGAATTTCAGGGAGAAAAAGCCTGAAATTGGCAATTTCTCTGTGTGGGCAGAGCAGGCGAAGTGGCAGAATTTGCCCAGAATTCTGCATTGTTTCTGCTGAGCAAATTTTCGGCCGTTTCGACCACCCCCTAGTCAAGGCCATGCCCTCTATGGACTTCAAGGGGAAGACACTAGCAGCACACAACCCTCACCGTTCTAACACCTTCTCTATTTCCATTGACTTCATAGGGATCACCCACCCAAATATATAGCTCTTGCCGACTGGGAGACTCAACAGGATGAAATGTGTAAACCGAATGGTAGTGCGTAAAAAGGGCCAACAAAGGACGTCTTTCTCTTTTTTAATGTGAAGTGGAAAAAAACAAAGGTGAAGTAGTTCCTTGGTTTTGTAGACAGTAGGGGAATAGTTCTATTTTGATATTTGTGTTTGTACCATGCTGCGCTGCCATCATTTCCAGGGTCTCTAGGCACTCTGCAAGTCCTGAAAGAGAGGAGGGAGGGTGGGTGGGTGAGGTTAGTGGGGAGAGCGGGGAACATGCAAGCTAACTTTGCTGTTGTGTTGATGGGTGCAGGGGAGTGCTTGAGGGGATGCAACTTCACTTTTCTCTCATTGTGACTGTCAGAGCCTGCTCCCTCTCTCACTCTCTCTGGCTCCCTCTCTCTCTCTCACATAGATACATTTGCCCTGTCTGCCACAGAGATCTGGGAATTGACAAATGTGCAGAGGGGGAAGTATAGGGGCTCCACTCATTACCATATGCTAGGTGCTAAGGATGATGGGAGGAAAGATGTTTTGGATAAGAGAAGCAGATCCCTGAGACATGAGGACCCCATGCCGCCATTCAGCTGCCATAGTGCATAGGTTGGCAGGCTTGTCCCTGAGTCAAACCTCACTCTAATTTCCTCAGGTACTGCGCTCAGTGTCCACCCGGGGCATTTGCCCGCCAGGCGTTTGTAAGGCGTTCGTAAGGCGATCGGGGCAGGGGCCAGAATAACTGGCGCTTTCGCCCAGAAATCTGTTCCGGTGTCTTCTGCAGTCCTCAAACTCTTCTGACACTGCGCACACAGCCAAAGGACAGAATGAAATGGAATGAAATCCCCCTGCCGCCGTTCCCCTGGTTTTGTAGCTGTTCCATAACTTCAGTTTCAAAATGATGCTGAAATGCTGCCAGTGGTTCTTCATGGTGAAATGAGGAGCAGGACAGATAAAAGGTGGAGACTGGATACCTTCAAGTGCCCCATGAAGCTTGGTGTTCCACCCGTTGGGCATAGAGGGGTGCTGTATTTGCAGGAAGGTAAGGAGAAGCATGTTGACAGAGTAAATGGGAGAGGTTTGGGGCAGGGGGATAGGTCGGCGATCCAGTAACAATGCAATCTGGAGGAGGCCCTTCAGGGTCTCCAGTATGTGCGAGGCAGAGGGATAGCTCTGCTGTCCAATGCCTAACCCTTTAAAGTGCAGTGTGCCCAATGTAGGAGGCTTGAGTTGCTGTCTTTAGCCAGACCATGTGTGAATGAAGCTTGCAGTGAGGTTGCGCCCATTCTCTGTGACAGGAGTTTGTCCTGCTGCACCCGTTCAGTAGGAGGGAAGCCCCTGCTGTAGCACTGTGTGAGTGAAGCTTCCCCTGCTGTTGCCCTGGCCTGGACCGGTCATGTAGTGTGACACTCAGATGTCTGTTAAAGCTGTGCCGGTGAAGCAGATTTGTCAGGGCCCTGCACTTTTCTTGGTTCATCCTTGATGGCTCGGAAATATGCTGAGGAGGGTTTTAGTGGAGCTAGACATGTGAACAGCATGTCCCAAATGGCATGACACATGTTGCTTTTGTATATGTACAGAGCTTAAAATGGTTTGTAGGAGTCACCAAGAAGGAAAGGACCTTCCAATAAATCGCCCTTCCTGGCTCTCACCACCAGCCCTGGGGCCCCGGGGCCCTGAGGGGTCGAGCTCTGGAGCAGCTCAGGAGAAGCTGAGCTGAGGTGTGCCTTTGCCTTGCAAGCTCCCAGCCCTGGGCCCAGGCCCCAGCGGCGGGGGAGGGGAGGCTGTCATTTCACAATGCTCTGCCTGCCTGCCTGAGGGTTCCGTTGGCACGGCCACGGCAGCAGGTGAGCCCTGGAGCAGGGGGCATGGAGAGGTCGAGGCAGACAGAGCTGGGAGCCCCAGGAACAGGACCCAGGCCAGTGGAGGTGGCTTGCAGGAGCCCGCCTGATCGCTCGAGGCCACTCCTCACAGGGCCTCTGCTGCTGTCAGAAGCCCTGGGACCCTGCTACTGGCGGAGGAAGCATTCAGGCCTCAAGGTGCACCGGCCTTCTCTGAGGCCTGCGGCTGGGCTCAAAAACAGAAGATGTGAAAAATAGGGCCCAGAAACTGCAGTGAAAACAGGTAGGTTAAGGTGTGAAAACAGAAACACCAGAAAGAAAGGAAAAAGCATAGCTCCTGACACACCACCCTCATATGGACATTGTGGCCAGTCCCTGTAGATTCATTTTCAGTCCCCTAGTCAAGGCTAGGGGTGGGCAAAGTTATCCTCACTGCTGGTGGAACTATATTGCCTAAATTCGCCTCCAGCTCTGTTCTGCCTGCAGGGACTTTTTTTAGCTGTTGTGCCAATTTTCTCTGCAGATTTTGCTTCCTGAAATGTGCTTTTTCCCTGAAATATCATGTTTTTGACCGCTAAAACAACATTTCATGGAAAAAATAAATGTCTTCTGGCAAACCATCTGAAATGGTGTTTTTTTCACAAACTGTCTGTTTTCAGTCTGAAACTTTTTGGGGCCACCAAAAAACAAAATTTCCCATAAAAAACAGAATTTCAGGGAGAAAAAGCCTGAAATTGGCAATTTCTCTGTGTGGGCAGAGCAGGCGAAGTGGCAGAATTTGCCCAGAATTCTGCATTGTTTCTGCTGAGCAAATTTTCGGCCGTTTCGACCACCCCCTAGTCAAGGCCATGCCCTCTATGGACTTCAAGGGGAAGACACTAGCAGCACACAACCCTCACCGTTCTAACACCTTCTCTATTTCCATTGACTTCATAGGGATCACCCACCCAAATATATAGCTCTTGCCGACTGGGAGACTCAACAGGATGAAATGTGTAAACCGAATGGTAGTGCGTAAAAAGGGCCAACAAAGGACGTCTTTCTCTTTTTTAATGTGAAGTGGAAAAAAATAAAGGTGAAGTAGTTCCTTGGTTTTGTAGACAGTAGGGGAATAGTTCTATTTTGATATTTGTGTTTGTACCATGCTGTGCTGCCATCATTTCCAGGGTCTCTAGGCACTCTGCAAGTCCTGAAAGAGAGGAGGGAGGGTGGGTGGGTGAGGTTAGTGGGGAGAGCGGGGAACATGCAAGCTAACTTTGCTGTTGTGTTGATGGGTGCAGGGGAGTGCTTGAGGGGATGCAACTTCACTTTTCTCTCATTGGCTCTCAGAGCCTGCTCCATCTCTCTCTCTCACTCTCTCTGGCTCCCTCTCTCTCTCAGATAGATACATTTGCCCTGTCTGCCACAGAGATCTGGGAATTGACAAATGTGCAAAGGGGGAAGTATAGGGGCTCCACTCATTACCATATGCTAGGTGCTAAGGATGATGGGAGGAAAGATGTTTTGGATAAGAGAAGCAGATCCCTGAGACATGAGGACCCCATGCCGCCATTCAGCTGCCATAGTGCATAGGTTGGCAGGCTTGTCCCTGAGTCAAACCTCACTCTAATTTCCTCAGGTACTGCGCTCAGTGTCCACCCGGGGCATTTGCCCGCCAGGCGTTTGTAAGGCGTTCGTAAGGCGATCGGGGCAGGGGCCAGAATCTCTGGCGCTTTCGCCCAGAAATCTGTTCCGGTGTCTTCTGCAGTCCTCAAACTCTTCTGACACTGCGCACACAGCCAAAGGACAGAATGAAATGGAATGAAATCCCCCTGCCGCCATTCCCCTGGTTTTGTAGCTGTTCCATAACTTCAGTTTCAAAATGATGCTGAAATGCTGCCAGTGGTTCTTCATGGTGAAATGAGGAGCAGGACAGATAAAAGGTGGAGACTGGATACCTTCAAGTGCCCCATGAAGCTTGGTGTTCCACCCGTTGGGCATAGAGGGGTGCTGTATTTGCAGGAAGGTAAGGAGAAGCATGTTGACAGAGTAAATGGGAGAGGTTTGGGGCAGGGGGATAGGTCGGCGATCCAGTAACAATGCAATCTGGAGGAGGCCCTTCAGGGTCTCCAGTATGTGCGAGGCAGAGGGATAGCTCTGCTGTCCAATGCCTAACCCTTTAAAGTGCAGTGTGCCCAATGTAGGAGGCTTGAGTTGCTGTCTTTAGCCAGACCATGTGTGAATGAAGCTTGCAGTGAGGTTGCGCCCATTCTCTGTGACAGGAGTTTGTCCTGCTGCACCCGTTCAGTAGGAGGGAAGCCCCTGCTGTAGCAATGTGTGAGTGAAGCTTCCCCTGCTGTTGCCCTGGCCTGGACCGGTCATGTAGTGTGACACTCAGATGTCTGTTAAAGCTGTGCCGGGGAAGCAGATTTGTCAGGGCCCTGCACTTTTCTTGGTTCATCCTTGATGGCTCGGAAATATGCTGAGGAGGGTTTTAGTGGAGCTAGACATGTGAACAGCATGTCCCAAATGGCATGACACATGTTGCTTTTGTATATGTACAGAGCTTAAAATGGTTTGTAGGAGTCACCAAGAAGGAAAGGACCTTCCAATAAATCGCCCTCCCTGGCTCTCACCACCCGCCCTGGGGCCCCGGGGCCCTGAGGGGTCGAGCTCTGGAGCAGCTCAGGAGAAGCTGAGCTGAGGTGTGCCTTTGCCTTGCAAGCTCCCAGCCCTGGGCCCAGGCCCCAGCGGCGGGGGAGGGGAGGCTGTCATTTCACAATGCTCTGCCTGCCTGCCTGAGGGTTCCGTTGGCACGGCGACGGCAGCAGGTGAGCCCTGGAGCAGGGGGCATGGAGAGGTCAAGGCAGACAGAGCTGGGAGCCCCAGGAACAGGACCCAGGCCAGTGGAGGTGGCTCGCAGGAGCCCGCCTGATCGCTCGAGGCCACTCCTCACAGGGCCTCTGCTGCTGTCAGAAGCCCTGGGGCCCTGCTACTGCTGGAGGAAGCCTTCAGGCCTCAAGGTGCACTGGCCTTCACTGAGGCCTTTGGCTGGGCTCAAAAACAGAAGATGTGAAAAATAGAGCCCAGAAACTGCAGTGAAAACAGGTAGGTTAAGGTGTGAAAACAGAAACACCAATAAGAAAGGAAAAAGCATAGCTCCTGACACACCGCCCTCATATGGACATTGTGGCCAGTCCCTGTAGATTCATTTTCAGTCCCCTAGTCAAGGCTAGGGGTGGGCAAAGTTATCCTCACTGCTGGTGGAACTATATTGCCTAAATTCGCCTCCAGCTCTGTTCTGCCTGCAGGGACTTTTTTTAGCTGTTGTGCCAATTTTCTCTGCAGATTTTGCTTCCTGAAATGTGCTTTTTCCCTGAAATATCATGTTTTTGACCGCTAAAACAACATTTCATGGAAAAAATAAATGTCTTCTGGCAAACCATCTGAAATGGTGTTTTTTTCACAAACTGTCTGTTTTCAGTCTGAAACTTTTTGGGGCCACCAAAAAACAAAATTTCCCATAAAAAACAGAATTTCAGGGAGAAAAAGCCTGAAATTGGCAATTTCTCTGTGTGGGCAGAGCAGGCGAAGTGGCAGAATTTGCCCAGAATTCTGCATTGTTTCTGCTGAGCAAATTTTCGGCCGTTTCGACCACCCCCTAGTCAAGGCCATGCCCTCTATGGACTTCAAGGGGAAGACACTAGCAGCACACAACCCTCACCGTTCTAACACCTTCTCTATTTCCATTGACTTCATAGGGATCACCCACCCAAATATATAGCTCTTGCCGACTGGGAGACTCAACAGGATGAACTGTGTAAACCGAATGGTAGTGCGTAAAAAGGGCCAACAAAGGACGTCTTTCTCTTTTTTAATGTGAAGTGGAAAAAAATAAAGGTGAAGTAGTTCCTTGGTTTTGTAGACAGTAGGGGAATAGTTCTATTTTGATATTTGTGTTTGTACCATGCTGCGCTGCCATCATTTCCAGGGTCTCTAGGCACTCTGCAAGTCCTGAAAGAGAGGAGGGAGGGTGGGTGGGTGAGGTTAGTGGGGAGAGCGGGGAACATGCAAGATAACTTTGCTGTTGTGTTGATGGGTGCAGGGGAGTGCTTGAGGGGATGCAACTTCACTTTTCTCTCATTGTGACTGTCAGAGCCTGTTCCCTCTCTCTCTCTCACTCTCTCTGGCTCCCTCTCTCTCTCTCACATAGATACATTTGCCCTGTCTGCCACAGAGATCTGGGAATTGACAAATGTGCAGAGGGGGAAGTATAGGGGCTCCACTCATTACCATATGCTAGGTGCTAAGGATGATGGGAGGAAAGATGTTTTGGATAAGAGAAGCAGATCCCTGAGACATGAGGACCCCATGCCGCCATTCAGCTGCCATAGTGCATAGGTTGGCAGGCTTGTCCCTGAGTCAAACCTCACTCTAATTTCCTCAGGTACTGCGCTCAGTGTCCACCCGGGGCATTTGCCCGCCAGGCGTTTGTAAGGCGTTCGTAAGGCGATCGGGGCAGGGGCCAGAATCTCTGGCGCTTTCGCCCAGAAATCTGTTCCGGTGTCTTCTGCAGTCCTCAAACTCTTCTGACACTGCGCACACAGCCAAAGGACAGAATGAAATGGAATGAAATCCCCCTGCCGCCATTCCCCTGGTTTTGTAGCTGTTCCATAACTTCAGTTTCAAAATGATGCTGAAATGCTGCCAGTGGTTCTTCATGGTGAAATGAGGAGCAGGACAGATAAAAGGTGGAGACTGGATACCTTCAAGTGCCCCATGAAGCTTGGTGTTCCACCCGTTGGGCATAGAGGGGTGCTGTATTTGCAGGAAGGTAAGGAGAAGCATGTTGACAAAGTAAATGGGAGAGGTTTGGGGCAGGGGGATAGGTCGGCGATACAGTAACAATGCAATCTGGAGGAGGCCCTTCAGGGTCTCCAGTATGTGCGAGGCAGAGGGATAGCTCTGCTGTCCAATGCCTAACCCTTTAAAGTGCAGTGTGCCCAATGTAGGAGGCTTGAGTTGCTGTCTTTAGCCAGACCATGTGTGAATGAAGCTTGCAGTGAGGTTGCGCCCATTCTCTGTGACAGGAGTTTGTCCTGCTGCACCCGTTCAGTAGGAGGGAAGCCCCTGCTGTAGCACTGTGTGAGTGAAGCTTCCCCTGCTGTTGCCCTGGCCTGGACCGGTCATGTAGTGTGACACTCAGATGTCTGTTAAAGCTGTGCCGGTGAAGCAGATTTGTCAGGGCCCTGCACTTTTCTTGGTTCATCCTTGATGGCTCGGAAATATGCTGAGGAGGGTTTTAGTGGAGCTAGACATGTGAACAGCATGTCCCAAATGGCATGACACATGTTGCTTTTGTATATGTACAGAGCTTAAAATGGTTTGTAGGAGTCACCAAGAAGGAAAGGACCTTCCAATAAATCGCCCTTCCTGGCTCTCACCACCAGCCCTGGGGCCCCGGGGCCCTGAGGGGTCGAGCTCTGGAGCAGCTCAGGAGAAGCTGAGCTGAGGTGTGCCTTTGCCTTGCAAGCTCCCAGCCCTGGGCCCAGGCCCCAGCGGCGGGGGAGGGGAGGCTGTCATTTCACAATGCTCTGCCTGCCTGAGGGTTCCGTTGGCACGGCGACAGCAGCAGGTGAGCCCTGGAGCAGGGGGCATGGAGAGGTCGAGGCAGACAGAGCTGGGAGCCCCAGGAACAGGACCCAGGCCAGTGGAGGTGGCTTGCAGGAGCCCGACTGATCGCTCGAGGCCACTCCTCACAGGGCCTCTGCTGCTGTCAGAAGCCCTGGGACCCTGCTACTGGCGGAGGAAGCATTCAGGCCTCAAGGTGCACCGGCCTTCTCTGAGGCCTGCGGCTGGGCTCAAAAACAGAAGATGTGAAAAATAGGGCCCAGAAACTGCAGTGAAAACAGGTAGGTTAAGGTGTGAAAACAGAAACGCCAATAAGAAAGGAAAAAGCATAGCTCCTGACACACCACCCTCATATGGACATTGTGGCCAGTCCCTGTAGATTCATTTTCAGTCCCCTAGTCAAGGCTAGGGGTGGGCAAAGTTATCCTCACTGCTGGTGGAACTATATTGCCTAAATTCGCCTCCAGCTCTGTTCTGCCTGCAGGGACTTTTTTTAGCTGTTGTGCCAATTTTCTCTGCAGATTTTGCTTCCTGAAATGTGCTTTTTCCCTGAAATATCATGTTTTTGACCGCTAAAACAACATTTCATGGAAAAAATAAATGTCTTCTGGCAAACCATCTGAAATGGTGTTTTTTTCACAAACTGTCTGTTTTCAGTCTGAAACTTTTTGGGGCCACCAAAAAACAAAATTTCCCATAAAAAACAGAATTTCAGGGAGAAAAAGCCTGAAATTGGCAATTTCTCTGTGTGGGCAGAGCAGGCGAAGTGGCAGAATTTGCCCAGAATTCTGCATTGTTTCTGCTGAGCAAATTTTCGGCCGTTTCGACCACCCCCTAGTCAAGGCCATGCCCTCTATGGACTTCAAGGGGAAGACACTAGCAGCACACAACCCTCACCGTTCTAACACCTTCTCTATTTCCATTGACTTCATAGGGATCACCCAACCAAATATATAGCTCTTGCCGACTGGGAGACTCAACAGGATGAAATGTGTACACCGAATGGTAGTGCGTAAAAAGGGCCAACAAAGGACGTCTTTCTCTTTTTTAATGTGAAGTGGAAAAAAACAAAGGTTAAGTAGTTCCTTGGTTTTGTAGACAGTAGGGGAATAGTTCCATTTTGATATTTGTGTTTGTACCATGCTGCGCTGCCATCATTTCCAGGGTCTCTAGGCACTCTGCAAGTCCTGAAAGAGAGGAGGGAGGGTGGGTGGGTGAGGTTAGTGGGGAGAGCGGGGAACATGCAAGCTAACTTTGCTGTTGTGTTGATGGGTGCAGGGGAGTGCTTGAGGGGATGCAACTTCACTTTTCTCTCATTGTGACTGTCAGAGCCTGCTCCCTCTCTCTCTCTCACTCTCTCTGGCTCCCTCTCTCTCTCTCACATAGATACATTTGCCCTGTCTGCCACAGAGATCTGGGAATTGACAAATGTGCAGAGGGGGAAGTATAGGGGCTCCACTCATTACCATATGCTAGGTGCTAAGGATGATGGGAGGAAAGATGTTTTGGATAAGAGAAGCAGATCCCTGAGACATGAGGACCCCATGCCGCCATTCAGCTGCCATAGTGCATAGGTTGGCAGGCTTGTCCCTGAGTCAAACCTCACTCTAATTTCCTCAGGTACTGCGCTCAGTGTCCACCCGGGGCATTTGCCCGCCAGGCGTTTGTAAGGCGTTCGTAAGGCGATCGGGGCAGGGGCCAGAATCTCTGGCGCTTTCGCCCAGAAATCTGTTCCGGTGTCTTCTGCAGTCCTCAAACTCTTCTGACACTGCGCACACAGCCAAAGGACAGAATGAAATGGAATGAAATCCCCCTGCCGCCATTCCCCTGGTTTTGTAGCTGTTCCATAACTTCAGTTTCAAAATGATGCTGAAATGCTGCCAGTGGTTCTTCATGGTGAAATGAGGAGCAGGACAGATAAAAGGTGGAGACTGGATACCTTCAAGTGCCCCATGAAGCTTGGTGTTCCACCCGTTGGGCATAGAGGGGTGCTGTATTTGCAGGAAGGTAAGGAGAAGCATGTTGACAGAGTAAATGGGAGAGGTTTGGGGCAGGGGGATAGGTCGGCGATCCAGTAACAATGCAATCTGGAGGAGGCCCTTCAGGGTCTCCAGTATGTGCGAGGCAGAGGGATAGCTCTGCTGTCCAATGCCTAACCCTTTAAAGTGCAGTGTGCCCAATGTAGGAGGCTTGAGTTGCTGTCTTTAGCCAGACCATGTGTGAATGAAGCTTGCAGTGAGGTTGCGCCCATTCTCTGTGACAGGAGTTTGTCCTGCTGCACCCGTTCAGTAGGAGGGAAGCCCCTGCTGTAGCACTGTGTGAGTGAAGCTTCCCCTGCTGTTGCCCTGGCCTGGACCGGTCATGTAGTGTGACACTCAGATGTCTGTTAAAGCTGTGCCGGTGAAGCAGATTTGTCAGGGCCCTGCACTTTTCTTGGTTCATCCTTGATGGCTCGGAAATATGCTGAGGAGGGTTTTAGTGGAGCTAGACATGTGAACAGCATGTCCCAAATGGCATGACACATTTTGCTTTTGTATATGTACAGAGCTTAAAATGGTTTGTAGGAGTCACCAAGAAGGAAAGGACCTTCCAATAAATCGCCCTTCCTGGCTCTCACCACCAGCCCTGGGGCCCCGGGGCCCTGAGGGGTCGAGCTCTGGAGCAGCTCAGGAGAAGCTGAGCTGAGGTGTGCCTTTGCCTTGCAAGCTCCCAGCCCTGGGCCCAGGCCCCAGCGGCGGGGGAGGGGAGGCTGTCATTTCACAATGCTCTGCCTGCCTGAGGGTTCCGTTGGCACAGCGACGGCAGCAGGTGAGCCCTGGAGCAGGGGGCATGGAGAGGTCAAGGCAGACAGAGCTGGGAGCCCCAGGAACAGGACCCAGGCCAGAGGAGGTGGCTCGCAGGAGCCCGCCTGATCGCTCGAGGCCACTCCTCACAGGGCCTCTGCTGCTGTCAGAAGCCCTGGGGCCCTGCTACTGGTGGAGGAAGCCTTCAGGCCTCAAGGTGCACCGGCCTTCACTGAGGCCTGTGGCTGGGCTCAAAAACAGAAGATGTGAAAAATAGGGCCCAGAAACTGCAGTGAAAACAGGTAGGTTAAGGTGTGAAAACAGAAACACCAGAAAGAAAGGAAAAAGCATAGCTCCTGACACACCACCCTCATATGGACATTGTGGCCAGTCCCTGTAGATTCATTTTCAGTCCCCTAGTCAAGGCTAGGGGTGGGCAAAGTTATCCTCACTGCTGGTGGAACTATATTGCCTAAATTCGCCTCCAGCTCTGTTCTGCCTGCAGGGACTTTTTTTAGCTGTTGTGCCAATTTTCTCTGCAGATTTTGCTTCCTGAAATGTGCTTTTTCCCTGAAATATCATGTTTTTGACCGCTAAAACAACATTTCATGGAAAAAATAAATGTCTTCTGGCAAACCATCTGAAATGGTGTTTTTTTCACAAACTGTCTGTTTTCAGTCTGAAACTTTTTGGGGCCACCAAAAAACAAAATTTCCCATAAAAAACAGAATTTCAGGGAGAAAAAGCCTGAAATTGGCAATTTCTCTGTGTGGGCAGAGCAGGCGAAGTGGCAGAATTTGCCCAGAATTCTGCATTGTTTCTGCTGAGCAAATTTTCGGCCGTTTCGACCACCCCCTAGTCAAGGCCATGCCCTCTATGGACTTCAAGGGGAAGACACTAGCAGCACACAACCCTCACCGTTCTAACACCTTCTCTATTTCCATTGACTTCATAGGGATCACCCACCCAAATATATAGCTCTTGCCGACTGGGAGACTCAACAGGATGAAATGTGTAAACCGAATGGTAGTGCGTAAAAAGGGCCAACAAAGGACGTCTTTCTCTTTTTTAATGTGAAGTGGAAAAAAACAAAGGTGAAGTAGTTCCTTGGTTTTGTAGACAGTAGGGGAATAGTTCTATTTTGATATTTGTGTTTGTACCATGCTGCGCTGCCATCATTTCCAGGGTCTCTAGGCACTCTGCAAGTCCTGAAAGAGAGGAGGGAGGGTGGGTGGGTGAGGTTAGTGGGTAGAGCGGGGAACATGCAAGCTAACTTTGCTGTTGTGTTGATGGGTGCAGGGGAGTGCTTGTGGGGATGCAACTTCACTTTTCTCTCATTGTGACTGTCAGAGCCTGCTCCCTCTCTCTCTCTCACTCTCTCTGGCTCCCTCTCTCTCTCTCACATAGATACATTTGCCCTGTCTGCCACAGAGATCTGGGAATTGACAAATGTGCAGAGGGGGAAGTATAGGGGCTCCACTCATTACCATATGCTAGGTGCTAAGGATGATGGGAGGAAAGATGTTTTGGATAAGAGAAGCAGATCCCTGAGACATGAGGACCCCATGCCGCCATTCAGCTGCCATAGTGCATAGGTTGGCAGGCTTGTCCCTGAGTCAAACCTCACTCTAATTTCCTCAGGTACTGCGCTCAGTGTCCACCCGGGGCATTTGCCCGCCAGGCGTTTGTAAGGCGTTCGTAAGGCGATCGGGGCAGGGGCCAGAATCTCTGGCGCTTTCGCCCAGAAATCTGTTCCGGTGTCTTCTGCAGTCCTCAAACTCTTCTGACACTGCGCACACAGCCAAAGGACAGAATGAAATGGAATGAAATCCCCCTGCCGCCATTCCCCTGGTTTTGTAGCTGTTCCATAACTTCAGTTTCAAAATGATGCTGAAATGCTGCCAGTGGTTCTTCATGGTGAAATGAGGAGCAGGACAGATAAAAGGTGGAGACTGGATACCTTCAAGTGCCCCATGAAGCTTGGTGTTCCACCCGTTGGGCATAGAGGGGTGCTGTATTTGCAGGAAGGTAAGGAGAAGCATGTTGACAGAGTAAATGGGAGAGGTTTGGGGCAGGGGGATAGGTCGGCGATCCAGTAACAATGCAATCTGGAGGAGGCCCTTCAGGGTCTCCAGTATGTGCGAGGCAGAGGGATAGCTCTGCTGTCCAATGCCTAACCCTTTAAAGTGCAGTGTGCCCAATGTAGGAGGCTTGAGTTGCTGTCTTTAGCCAGAGCATGTGTGAATGAAGCTTGCAGTGAGGTTGCGCCCATTCTCTGTGACAGGAGTTTGTCCTGCTGCACCCGTTCAGTAGGAGGGAAGCCCCTGCTGTAGCACTGTGTGAGTGAAGCTTCCCCTGCTGTTGCCCTGGCCTGGACCGGTCATGTAGTGTGACACTCAGATGTCTTTTAAAGCTGTGCCGGGGAAGCAGATTTGTCAGGGCCCTGCACTTTTCTTGGTTCATCCTTGATGGCTCGGAAATATGCTGAGGAGGGTTTTAGTGGAGCTAGACATGTGAACAGCATGTCCCAAATGGCATGACACATGTTGCTTTTGTATATGTACAGAGCTTAAAATGGTTTGTAGGAGTCACCAAGAAGGAAAGGACCTTCCAATAAATCGCCCTTCCTGGCTCTCACCACCAGCCCTGGGGCCCCGGGGCCCTGAGGGGTCGAGCTCTGGAGCAGCTCAGGAGAAGCTGAGCTGAGGTGTGCCTTTGCCTTGCAAGCTCCCAGCCCTGGGCCCTGGGCCCAGGCCCCAGCGGCGGGGGAGGGGAGGCTGTCATTTCACAATGCTCTGCCTGCCTGCCTGAGGGTTCCGTTGGCACGGCGACGGCAGCAGGTGAGCCCTGGAGCAGGGGGCATGGAGAGGTCGAGGCAGACAGAGCTGGGAGCCCCAGGAACAGGACCCAGGCCAGAGGAGGTGGCTCGCAGGAGCCCGCCTGATCGCTCGAGGCCACTCCTCACAGGGCCTCTGCTGCTGTCAGAAGCCCTGGGACCCTGCTACTGGCGGAGGAAGCATTCAGGCCTCAAGGTGCACCGGCCTTCTCTGAGGCCTGCGGCTGGGCTCAAAAACAGAAGATGTGAAAAATAGGGCCCAGAAACTGCAGTGAAAACAGGTAGGTTAAGGTGTGAAAACAGAAACACCAGAAAGAAAGGAAAAAGCATAGCTCCTGACACACCACCCTCATATGGACATTGTGGCCAGTCCCTGTAGATTCATTTTCAGTCCCCTAGTCAAGGCTAGGGGTGGGCAAAGTTATCCTCACTGCTGGTGGAACTATATTGCCTAAATTCGCCTCCAGCTCTGTTCTGCCTGCAGGGACTTTTTTTAGCTGTTGTGCCAATTTTCTCTGCAGATTTTGCTTCCTGAAATGTGCTTTTTCCCTGAAATATCATGTTTTTGACCGCTAAAACAACATTTCATGGAAAAAATAAATGTCTTCTGGCAAACCATCTGAAATGGTGTTTTTTTCACAAACTGTCTGTTTTCAGTCTGAAACTTTTTGGGGCCACCAAAAAACAAAATTTCCCATAAAAAACAGAATTTCAGGGAGAAAAAGCCTGAAATTGGCAATTTCTCTGTGTGGACAGAGCAGGCGAAGTGGCAGAATTTGCCCAGAATTCTGCATTGTTTCTGCTGAGCAAATTTTCGGCCGTTTCGACCACCCCCTAGTCAAGGCCATGCCCTCTATGGACTTCAAGGGGAAGACACTAGCAGCACACAACCCTCACCGTTCTAACAACTTCTCTATTTCCATTGACTTCATAGGGATCACCCACCCAAATATATAGCTCTTGCCGACTGGGAGACTCAACAGGATGAAATGTGTAAACCGAATGGTAGTGCGTAAAAAGGGCCAACAAAGGACGTCTTTCTCTTTTTTAATGTGAAGTGGAAAAAAACAAAGGTGAAGTAGTTCCTTGGTTTTGTAGACAGTAGGGGAATAGTTCTATTTTGATATTTGTGTTTGTACCATGCTGCGCTGCCATCATTTCCAGGGTCTCTAGGCACTCTGCAAGTCCTGAAAGAGAGGAGGGAGGGTGGGTGGGTGAGGTTAGTGGGGAGAGCGGGGAACATGCAAGCTAACTTTGCTGTTGTGTTGATGGGTGCAGGGGAGTGCTTGAGGGGATGCAACTTCACTTTTCTCTCATTGTGACTGTCAGAGCCTGCTCCCTCTCTCTCTCTCACTCTCTCTGGCTCCCTCTCTCTCTCTCACATAGATACATTTGCCCTGTCTGCCACAGAGATCTGGGAATTGACAAATGTGCAGAGGGGGAAGTATAGGGGCTCCACTCATTACCATATGCTAGGTGCTAAGGATGATGGGAGGAAAGATGTTTTGGATAAGAGAAGCAGATCCCTGAGACATGAGGACCCCATGCCGCCATTCAGCTGCCATAGTGCATAGGTTGGCAGGCTTGTCCCTGAGTCAAACCTCACTCTAATTTCCTCAGGTACTGCGCTCAGTGTCCACCCGGGGCATTTGCCCGCCAGGCGTTCGTAAGGCGATCGGGGCAGGGGCCAGAATCTCTGGCGCTTTCGCCCAGAAATCTGTTCCGGTGTCTTCTGCAGTCCTCAAACTCTTCTGACACTGCGCACACAGCCAAAGGACAGAATGAAATGGAATTAAATCCCCCTGCCGCCATTCCCCTGGTTTTGTAGCTGTTCCATAACTTCAGTTTCAAAATGATGCTGAAATGCTGCCAGTGGTTCTTCATGGTGAAATGAGGAGCAGGACAGATAAAAGGTGGAGACTGGATACCTTCAAGTGCCCCATGAAGCTTGGTGTTCCAGCCGTTGGGCATAGAGGGGTGCTGTATTTGCAGGAAGGTAAGGAGAAGCATGTTGACAGAGTAAATGGGAGAGGTTTGGGGCAGGGGGATAGGTCGGCGATCCAGTAACAATGCAATCTGGAGGAGGCCCTTCAGGGTCTCCAGTATGTGCGAGGCAGAGGGATAGCTCTGCTGTCCAATGCCTAACCCTTTAAAGTGCAGTGTGCCCAATGTAGGAGGCTTGAGTTGCTGTCTTTAGCCAGACCATGTGTGAATGAAGCTTGCAGTGAGGTTGCGCCCATTCTCTGTGACAGGAGTTTGTCCTGCTGCACCCGTTCAGTAGGAGGGAAGCCCCTGCTGTAGCACTGTGTGAGTGAAGCTTCCCCTGCTGTTGCCCTGGCCTGGACCGGTCATGTAGTGTGACACTCAGATGTCTGTTAAAGCTGTGCCGGTGAAGCAGATTTGTCAGGGCCCTGCACTTTTCTTGGTTCATCCTTGATGGCTCGGAAATATGCTGAGGAGGGTTTGAGTGGAGCTAGACATGTGAACAGCATGTCCCAAATGGCATGACACATGTTGCTTTTGTATATGTACAGAGCTTAAAATGGTTTGTAGGAGTCACCAAGAAGGAAAGGACCTTCCAATAAATCGCCCTTCCTGGCTCTCACCACCAGCCCTGGGGCCCCGGGGCCCTGAGGGGTCGAGCTCTGGAGCAGCTCAGGAGAAGCTGAGCTGAGGTGTGCCTTTGCCTTGCAAGCTCCCAGCCCTGGGCCCAGGCCCAGGCGGGGGAGGGGAGGCTGTCATTTCACAATGCTCTGCCCAGCCTGAGGGTTCCGTTGGCACGGCGACGGCAGCAGGTGAGCCCTGGAGCAGGGGGCATGGAGAGGTCAAGGCAGACAGAGCTGGGAGCCCCAGGAACAGGACCCAGGCCAGAGGAGGTGGCTCGCAGGAGCCCGCCTGATCGCTCGAGGCCACTCCTCACAGGGCCTCTGCTGCTGTCAGAAGCCCTGGGGCCCTGCTACTGGTGGAGGAAGCCTTCAGGCCTCAAGGTGCACCGGCCTTCACTGAGGCCTGTGGCTGGGCTCAAAAACAGAAGATGTGAAAAATAGGGCCCAGAAACTGCAGTGAAAACAGGTAGGTTAAGGTGTGAAAACAGAAACACCAGAAAGAAAGGAAAAAGCATAGCTCCTGACACACCACCCTCATATGGACATTGTGGCCAGTCCCTGTAGATTCATTTTCAGTCCCCTAGTCAAGGCTAGGGGTGGGCAAAGTTATCCTCACTGCTGGTGGAACTATATTGCCTAAATTCGCCTCCAGCTCTGTTCTGCCTGCAGGGACTTTTTTTAGCTGTTCTGCCAATTTTCTCTGCAGATTTTGCTTCCTGAAATGTGCTTTTTCCCTGAAATATCATGTTTTTGACCGCTAAAACAACATTTCATGGAAAAAATAAATGTCTTCTGGCAAACCATCTGAAATGGTGTTTTTTTCACAAACTGTCTGTTTTCAGTCTGAAACTTTTTGGGGCCACCAAAAAACAAAATTTCCCATAAAAAACAGAATTTCAGGGAGAAAAAGCCTGAAATTGGCAATTTCTCTGTGTGGGCAGAGCAGGCGAAGTGGCAGAATTTGCCCAGAATTCTGCATTGTTTCTGCTGAGCAAATTTTCGGCCGTTTCGACCACCCCCTAGTCAAGGCCATGCCCTCTATGGACTTCAAGGGGAAGACACTAGCAGCACACAACCCTCACCGTTCTAACACCTTCTCTATTTCCATTGACTTCATAGGGATCACCCACCCAAATATATAGCTCTTGCCGACTGGGAGACTCAACAGGATGAAATGTGTAAACCGAATGGTAGTGCGTAAAAAGGGCCAACAAAGGACGTCTTTCTCTTTTTTAATGTGAAGTGGAAAAAAACAAAGGTGAAGTAGTTCCTTGGTTTTGTAGACAGTAGGGGAATAGTTCTATTTTGATATTTGTGTTTGTACCATGCTGCGCTGCCATCATTTCCAGGGTCTCTAGGCACTCTGCAAGTCCTGAAAGAGAGGAGGGAGGGTGGGTGGGTGGGTGAGGTTAGTGGGGAGAGCGGGGAACATGCAAGCTAACTTTGCTGTTGTGTTGATGGGTGCAGGGGAGTGCTTGTGGGGATGCAACTTCACTTTTCTCTCATTGTGACTGTCAGAGCCTGCTCCCTCTCTCTCTCTCACTCTCTCTGGCTCCCTCTCTCTCTCTCACATAGATACATTTGCCCTGTCTGCCACAGAGATCTGGGAATTGACAAATGTGCAGAGGGGGAAGTATAGGGGCTCCACTCATTACCATATGCTAGGTGCTAAGGATGATGGGAGGAAAGATGTTTTGGATAAGAGAAGCAGATCCCTGAGACATGAGGACCCCATGCCGCCATTCAGCTGCCATAGTGCATAGGTTGGCAGGCTTGTCCCTGAGTCAAACCTCACTCTAATTTCCTCAGGTACTGCGCTCAGTGTCCACCCGGGGCATTTGCCCGCCAGGCGTATGTAAGGCGTTCGTAAGGCGATCGGGGCAGGGGCCAGAAACTCTGGCGCTTTCGCCCAGAAATCTGTTCCGGTGTCTTCTGCAGTCCTCAAACTCTTCTGACACTGCGCACACAGCCAAAGGACAGAATGAAATCCCCCTGCCGCCATTCCCCTGGTTTTGTAGCTGTTCCATAACTTCAGTTTCAAAATGATGCTGAAATGCTGCCAGTGGTTCTTCATGGTGAAATGAGGAGCAGGACAGATAAAAGGTGGAGACTGGATACCTTCAAGTGCCCCATGAAGCTTGGTGTTCCAGCCGTTGGGCATAGAGGGGTGCTGTATTTGCAGGAAGGTAAGGAGAAGCATGTTGACAGAGTAAATGGGAGAGGTTTGGGGCAGGGGGATAGGTCGGCGATCCAGTAACAATGCAATCTGGAGGAGGCCCTTCAGGGTCTCCAGTATGTGCGAGGCAGAGGGATAGCTCTGCTGTCCAATGCCTAACCCTTTAAAGTGCAGTGTGCCCAATGTAGGAGGCTTGAGTTGCTGTCTTTAGCCAGACCATGTGTGAATGAAGCTTGCAGTGAGGTTGCGCCCATTCTCTGTGACAGGAGTTTGTCCTGCTGCACCCGTTCAGTAGGAGGGAAGCCCCTGCTGTAGCACTCTGTGAGTGAAGCTTCCCCTGCTGTTGCCCTGGCCTGGACCGGTCATGTAGTGTGACACTCAGATGTCTGTTAAAGCTGTGCCGGGGAAGCAGATTTGTCAGGGCCCTGCACTTTTCTTGGTTCATCCTTGATGGCTCGGAAATATGCTGAGGAGGGTTTTAGTGGAGCTAGACATGTGAACAGCATGTCCCAAATGGCATGACACATGTTGCTTTTGTATATGTACAGAGCTTAAAATGGTTTGTAGGAGTCACCAAGAAGGAAAGGACCTTCCAATAAATCGCCCTTCCTGGCTCTCACCACCAGCCCTGGGGCCCCGGGGCCCCGGGGCCCTGAGGGGTCGAGCTCTGGAGCAGCTCAGGAGAAGCTGAGCTGAGGTGTGCCTTTGCCTTGCAAGCTCCCAGCCCTGGGCCCAGGCCCCAGCGGCGGGGGAGGGGAGGCTGTCATTTCACAATGCTCTGCCTGCCTGCCTGAGGGTTCCGTTGGCACGGCGACGGCAGCAGGTGAGCCCTGGAGCAGGGGGCATGGAGAGGTCGAGGCAGACAGAGCTGGGAGCCCCAGGAACAGGACCCAGGCCAGTGGAGGTGGCTCGCAGGAGCCCGCCTGATCGCTCGAGGCCACTCCTCACAGGGCCTCTGCTGCTGTCAGAAGCCCTGGGACCCTGCTACTGGCGGAGGAAGCATTCAGGCCTCAAGGTGCACCGGCCTTCTCTGAGGCCTGCGGCTGGGCTCAAAAACAGAAGATGTGAAAAATAGGGCCCAGAAACTGCAGTGAAAACAGGTAGGTTAAGGTGTGAAAACAGAAACACCAGAAAGAAAGGAAAAAGCATAGCTCCTGACACACCACCCTCATATGGACATTGTGGCCAGTCCCTGTAGATTCATTTTCAGTCCCCTAGTCAAGGCTAGGGGTGGGCAAAGTTATCCTCACTGCTGGTGGAACTATATTGCCTAAATTCGCCTCCAGCTCTGTTCTGCCTGCAGGGACTTTTTTTAGCTGTTGTGCCAATTTTCTCTGCAGATTTTGCTTCCTGAAATGTGCTTTTTCCCTGAAATATCATGTTTTTGACCGCTAAAACAACATTTCATGGAAAAAATAAATGTCTTCTGGCAAACCATCTGAAATGGTGTTTTTTTCACAAACTGTCTGTTTTCAGTCTGAAACTTTTTGGGGCCACCAAAAAACAAAATTTCCCATAAAAAACAGAATTTCAGGGAGAAAAAGCCTGAAATTGGCAATTTCTCTGTGTGGGCAGAGCAGGCGAAGTGGCAGAATTTGCCCAGAATTCTGCATTGTTTCTGCTGAGCAAATTTTCGGCCGTTTCGACCACCCCCTAGTCAAGGCCATGCCCTCTATGGACTTCAAGGGGAAGACACTAGCAGCACACAACCCTCACCGTTCTAACACCTTCTCTATTTCCATTGACTTCATAGGGATCACCCACCCAAATATATAGCTCTTGCCGACTGGGAGACTCAACAGGATGAAATGTGTAAACCGAATGGTAGTGCGTAAAAAGGGCCAACAAAGGACGTCTTTCTCTTTTTTAATGTGAAGTGGAAAAAAACAAAGGTGAAGTAGTTCCTTGGTTTTGTAGACAGTAGGGGAATAGTTCTATTTTGATATTTGTGTTTGTACCATGCTGCGCTGCCATCATTTCCAGGGTCTCTAGGCACTCTGCAAGTCCTGAAAGAGAGGAGGGAGGGTGGGTGGGTGGGTGGGTGGGTGGGTGAGGTTAGTGGGGAGAGCGGGGAACATGCAAGCTAACTTTGCTGTTGTGTTGATGGGTGCAGGGGAGTGCTTGTGGGGATGCAACTTCACCTTTCTCTCATTGTGACTGTCAGAGCCTGCTCCCTCTCTCTCTCTCACTCTCTCTGGCTCCCTCTCTCTCTCTCACATAGATACATTTGCCCTGTCTGCCACAGAGATCTGGGAATTGACAAATGTGCAGAGGGGGAAGTATAGGGGCTCCACTCATTACCATATGCTAGGTGCTAAGGATGATGGGAGGAAAGATGTTTTGGATAAGAGAAGCAGATCCCTGAGACATGAGGACCCCATGCCGCCATTCAGCTGCCATAGTGCATAGGTTGGCAGGCTTGTCCCTGAGTCAAACCTCACTCTAATTTCCTCAGGTACTGCGCTCAGTGTCCACCCGGGGCATTTGCCCGCCAGGCGTTTGTAAGGCGTTCGTAAGACGATCGGGGCAGGGGCCAGAAACTCTGGCGCTTTCGCCCAGAAATCTGTTCCGGTGTCTTCTGCAGTCCTCAAACTCTTCTGACACTGCGCACACAGCCAAAGGACAGAATGAAATGGAATGAAATCCCCCTGCCGCCATTCCCCTGGTTTTGTAGCTGTTCCATAACTTCAGTTTCAAAATGATGCTGAAATGCTGCCAGTGGTTCTTCATGGTGAAATGAGGAGCAGGACAGATAAAAGGTGGAGACTGGATACCTTCAAGTGCCCCATGAAGCTTGGTGTTCCACCCGTTGGGCATAGAGGGGTGCTGTATTTGCAGGAAGGTAAGGAGAAGCATGTTGACAGAGTAAATGGGAGAGGTTTGGGGCAGGGGGATAGGTCGGCGATCCAGTAACAATGCAATCTGGAGGAGGCCCTTCAGGGTCTCCAGTATGTGCGAGGCAGAGGTATAGCTCTGCTGTCCAATGCCTAACCCTTTAAAGTGCAGTGTGCCCAATGTAGGAGGCTTGAGTTGCTGTCTTTAGCCAGACCATGTGTGAATGAAGCTTGCAGTGAGGTTGCGCCCATTCTCTGTGACAGGAGTTTGTCCTGCTGCACCCGTTCAGTAGGAGGGAAGCCCCTGCTGTAGCACTATGTGAGTGAAGCTTCCCCTGCTGTTGCCCTGGCCGGGACCGGTCATGTAGTGTAACACTCAGATGTCTGTTAAAGCTGTGCCGGTGAAGCAGATTTGTCAGGGCCCTGCACTTTTCTTGGTTCATCCTTGATGGCTCGGAAATATGCTGAGGAGGGTTTGAGTGGAGCTAGACATGTGAACAGCATGTCCCAAATGGCATGACACATGTTGCTTTTGTATATGTACAGAGCTTAAAATGGTTTGTAGGAGTCACCAAGAAGGAAAGGACCTTCCAATAAATCGCCCTTCCTGGCTCTCACCACCAGCCCTGGGGCCCCGGGGCCCTGAGGGGTCGAGCTCTGGAGCAGCTCAGGAGAAGCTGAGCTGAGGTGTGCCTTTGCCTTGCAAGCTCCCAGCCCTGGGCCCAGGCCCAGGCGGGGGAGGGGAGGCTGTCATTTCACAATGCTCTGCCTGCCTGCCTGAGGGTTCCGTTGGCACGGCGACGGCAGCAGGTGAGCCCTGGAGCAGGGGCATGGAGAGGTCAAGGCAGACAGAGCTGGGAGCCCCAGGAACAGGACCCAGGCCAGAGGAGGTGGCTCGCAGGAGCCCGCCTGATCGCTCGAGGCCACTCCTCACCGGGCCTCTGCTGCTGTCAGAAGCCCTGGGGCCCTGCTACTGGTGGAGGAAGCATTCAGGCCTCAAGGTGCACCGGCCTTCTCTGAGGCCTGCGGCTGGGCTCAAAAACAGAAGATGTGAAAAATAGGGCCCAGAAACTGCAGTGAAAACAGGTAGGTTAAGGTGTGAAAACAGAAACACCAGAAAGAAAGGAAAAAGCATAGCTCCTGACACACCACCCTCATATGGACATTGTGGCCAGTCCCTGTAGATTCATTTTCAGTCCCCTAGTCAAGGCTAGGGGTGGGCAAAGTTATCCTCACTGCTGGTGGAACTATATTGCCTAAATTCGCCTCCAGCTCTGTTCTGCCTGCAGGGACTTTTTTTAGCTGTTGTGCCAATTTTCTCTGCAGATTTTGCTTCCTGAAATGTGCTTTTTCCCTGAAATATCATGTTTTTGACCGCTAAAACAACATTTCATGGAAAAAATAAATGTCTTCTGGCAAACCATCTGAAATGGTGTTTTTTTCACAAACTGTCTGTTTTCAGTCTGAAACTTTTTGGGGCCACCAAAAAACAAAATTTCCCATAAAAAACAGAATTTCAGGGAGAAAAAGCCTGAAATTGGCAATTTCTCTGTGTGGGCAGAGCAGGCAAAGTGGCAGAATTTGCCCAGAATTCTGCATTGTTTCTGCTGAGCAAATTTTCGGCCGTTTCGACCACCCCCTAGTCAAGGCCATGCCCTCTATGGACTTCAAGGGGAAGACACTAGCAGCACACAACCCTCACCGTTCTAACACCTTCTCTATTTCCATTGACTTCATAGGGATCACCCACCCAAATATATAGCTCTTGCCGACTGGGAGACTCAACAGGATGAAATGTGTAAACCGAATGGTAGTGCGTAAAAAGGGCCAACAAAGGACGTCTTTCTCTTTTTTAATGTGAAGTGGAAAAAAACAAAGGGGAAGTAGTTCCTTGGTTTTGTAGACAGTAGGGGAATAGTTCTATTTTGATATTTGTGTTTGTACCATGCTGCGCTGCCATCATTTCCAGGGTCTCTAGGCACTCTGCAAGTCCTGAAAGAGAGGAGGGAGGGTGGGTGGGTGGGTGGGTGGGTGGGTGAGGTTAGTGGGGAGAGCGGGGAACATGCAAGCTAACTTTGCTGTTGTGTTGATGGGTGCAGGGGAGTGCTTGTGGGGATGCAACTTCACTTTTCTCTCATTGTGACTGTCAGAGCCTGCTCCCTCTCTCTCTCTCACTCTCTCTGGCTCCCTCTCTCTCTCTCACATAGATACATTTGCCCTGTCTGCCACAGAGATCTGGGAATTGACAAATGTGCAGAGGGGGAAGTATAGGGGCTCCACTCATTACCATATGCTAGGTGCTAAGGATGATGGGAGGAAAGATGTTTTGGATAAGAGAAGCAGATCCCTGAGACATGAGGACCCCATGCCGCCATTCAGCTGCCATAGTGCATAGGTTGGCAGGCTTGTCCCTGAGTCAAACCTCACTCTAATTTCCTCAGGTACTGCGCTCAGTGTCCACCCGGGGCATTTGCCCGCCAGGCGTTTGTAAGGCGTTCGTAAGGCGATCGGGGCAGGGGCCAGAAACTCTGGCGCTTTCGCCCAGAAATCTGTTCCGGTGTCTTCTGCAGTCCTCAAACTCTTCTGACACTGCGCACACAGCCAAAGGACAGAATGAAATGGAATGAAATCCCCCTGCCCCCATTCCCCTGGTTTTGTAGCTGTTCCATAACTTCAGTTTCAAAATGATGCTGAAATGCTGCCAGTGGTTCTTCATGGTGAAATGAGGAGCAGGACAGATAAAAGGTGGAGACTGGATACCTTCAAGTGCCCCATGAAGCTTGGTGTTCCACCCGTTGGGCATAGAGGGGTGCTGTATTTGCAGGAAGGTAAGGAGAAGCATGTTGACAGAGTAAATGGGAGAGGTTTGGGGCAGGGGGATAGGTCGGCGATCCAGTAACAATGCAATCTGGAGGAGGCCCTTCAGGGTCTCCAGTATGTGCGAGGCAGAGGGATAGCTCTGCTGTCCAATGCCTAACCCTTTAAAGTGCAGTGTGCCCAATGTAGGAGGCTTGAGTTGCTGTCTTTAGCCAGACCATGTGTGAATGAAGCTTGCAGTGAGGTTGCGCCCATTCTCTGTGACAGGAGTTTGTCCTGCTGCACCCGTTCAGTAGGAGGGAAGCCCCTGCTGTAGCACTGTGTGAGTGAAGCTTCCCCTGCTGTTGCCCTGGCCTGGACCGGTCATGTAGTGTGACACTCAGATGTCTGTTAAAGCTGTGCCGGGGAAGCAGATTTGTCAGGGCCCTGCACTTTTCTTGGTTCATCCTTGATGGCTCGGAAATATGCTGAGGAGGGTTTTAGTGGAGCTAGACATGTGAACAGCATGTCCCAAATGGCATGACACATGTTGCTTTTGTAGATGTACAGAGCTTAAAATGGTTTGTAGGAGTCACCAAGAAGGAAAGGACCTTCCAATAAATCGCCCTTACTGGCTCTCACCACCAGCCCTGGGGCCCCGGGGCCCTGAGGGGTCGAGCTCTGGAGCAGCTCAGGAGAAGCTGAGCTGAGGTGTGCCTTTGCCTTGCAAGCTCCCAGCTCTGGGCCCAGGCCCCGGCGGGGGAGGGGAGGCTGTCATTTCACAATGCTCTGCCTGCCTGCCTGAGGGTTCCGTTGGCACGGCGACAGCAGCAGGTGAGCCCTGGAGCAGGGGGCATGGAGAGGTCAAGGCAGACAGAGCTGGGAGCCCCAGGAACAGGACCCAGGCCAGTGGAGGTGGCTCGCAGGAGCCCGCCTGATCGATCGAGGCCACTCCTCACAGGGCCTCTGCTGCTGTCAGAAGCCCTGGGGCCCTGCTACTGGTGGAGGAAGCCTTCAGGCCTCAAGGTGCACTGGCCTTCACTGAGGCCTGTGGCTGGGCTCAAAAACAGAAGATGTGAAAAATAGGGCCCAGAAACTGCAGTGAAAACAGGTAGGTTAAGGTGTGAAAACAGAAACACCAGAAAGAAAGGAAAAAGCATAGCTCCTGACACACCACCCTCATATGGACATTGTGGCCAGTCCCTGTAGATTCATTTTCAGTCCCCTAGTCAAGGCTAGGGGTGGGCAAAGTTATCCTCACTGCTGGTGGAACTATATTGCCTAAATTCGCCTCCAGCTCTGTTCTGCCTGCAGGGACTTTTTTTAGCTGTTCTGCCAATTTTCTCTGCAGATTTTGCTTCCTGAAATGTGCTTTTTCCCTGAAATATCATGTTTTTGACCGCTAAAACAACATTTCATGGAAAAAATAAATGTCTTCTGGCAAACCATCTGAAATGGTGTTTTTTTCACAAACTGTCTGTTTTCAGTCTGAAACTTTTTGGGGCCACCAAAAAACAAAATTTCCCATAAAAAACAGAATTTCAGGGAGAAAAAGCCTGAAATTGGCAATTTCTCTGTGTGGGCAGAGCAGGCGAAGTGGCAGAATTTGCCCAGAATTCTGCATTGTTTCTGCTGAGCAAATTGTCGGCCGTTTCGACCACCCCCTAGTCAAGGCCATGCCCTCTATGGACTTTAAGGGGAAGACACTAGCAGCACACAACCCTCACCGTTCTAACACCTTCTCTATTTCCATTGACTTCATAAGGATCACCCACCCAAATATATAGCTCTTGCCGACTGGGAGACTCAACAGGATGAAATGTGTAAACCGAATGGTAGTGCGTAAAAAGGGCCAACAAAGGACGTCTTTCTCTTTTTTAATGTGAAGTGGAAAAAAACAAAGGTGAAGTAGTTCCTTGGTTTTGTAGACAGTAGGGGAATAGTTCTATTTTGATATTTGTGTTTGTACCATGCTGCGCTGCCATCATTTCCAGGGTCTCTAGGCACTCTGCAAGTCCTGAAAGAGAGGAGGGAGGGTGGGTGAGGTTAGTGGGGAGAGCGGGGAACATGCAAGCTAACTTTGCTGTTGTGTTGATGGGTGCAGGGGAGTGCTTGAGGGGATGCAACTTCACTTTTCTCTCATTGTGACTGTCAGAGCCTGCTCCCTCTCTCTCTCTCACTCTCTCTGGCTCCCTCTCTCTCTCTCACATAGATACATTTGCCCTGTCTGCCACAGAGATCTGGGAATTGACAAATGTGCAGAGGGGGAAGTATAGGGGCTCCACTCATTACCATATGCTAGGTGCTAAGGATGATGGGAGGAAAGATGTTTTGGATAAGAGAAGCAGATCCCTGAGACATGAGGACCCCATGCCGCCATTCAGCTGCCATAGTGCATAGGTTGGCAGGCTTGTCCCTGAGTCAAACCTCACTGTAATTTCCTCAGGTACTGCGCTCAGTGTCCACCCGGGGCATTTGCCCGCCAGGCGTTTGTAAGGCGTTCGTAAGGCGATCGGGGCAGGGGCCAGAATCTCTGGCGCTTTCGCCCAGAAATCTGTTCCGGTGTCTTCTGCAGTCCTCAAACTCTTCTGACACTGCGCACACAGCCAAAGGACAGAATGAAATCCCCCTGCCGCCATTCCCCTGGTTTTGTAGCTGTTCCATAACTTCAGTTTCAAAATGATGCTGAAATGCTGCCAGTGGTTCTTCATGGTGAAATGAGGAGCAGGACAGATAAAAGGTGGAGACTGGATACCTTCAAGTGCCCCATGAAGCTTGGTGTTCCACCCATTGGGCATAGAGGGGTGCTGTATTTGCAGGAAGGTAAGGAGAAGCATGTTGACAGAGTAAATGGGAGAGGTTTGGGGCAGGGGGATAGGTCGGCGATCCAGTAACAATGCAATCTGGAGGAGGCCCTTCAGGGTCTCCAGTATGTGCGAGGCAGAGGGATAGCTCTGCTGTCCAATGCCTAACCCTTTAAAGTGCAGTGTGCCCAATGTAGGAGGCTTGAGTTGCTGTCTTTAGCCAGACCATGTGTGAATGAAGCTTGCAGTGAGGTTGCGCCCATTCTCTGTGACAGGAGTTTGTCCTGCTGCACCCGTTCAGTAGGAGGGAAGCCCCTGCTGTAGCACTGTGTGAGTGAAGCTTCCCCTGCTGTTGCCCTGGCCTGGACCGGTCATGTAGTGTGACAGTCAGATGTCTGTTAAAGCTGTGCCGGGGAAGCAGATTTGTCAGGGCCCTGCACTTTTCTTGGTTCATCCTTGATGGCTCGGAAATATGCTGAGGAGGGTTTTAGTGGAGCTAGACATGTGAACAGCATGTCCCAAATGGCATGACACATGTTGCTTTTGTATATGTACAGAGCTTAAAATGGTTTGTAGGAGTCACCAAGAAGGAAAGGACCTTCCAATAAATCGCCCTTCCTGGCTCTCACCACCAGCCCTGGGGCCCCGGGGCCCTGAGGGGTCGAGCTCTGGAGCAGCTCAGGAGAAGCTGAGCTGAGGTGTGCCTTTGCCTTGCAAGCTCCCAGCCCTGGGCCCAGGCCCCAGCGGCGGGGGAGGGGAGGCTGTCATTTCACAATGCTCTGCCTGCCTGCCTGAGGGTTCTGTTGGCACGGCGACGGCAGCAGGTGAGCCCTGGAGCAGGGGGCATGGAGAGGTCGAGGCAGACAGAGCTGGGAGCCCCAGGAACAGGACCCAGGCCAGTGGAGGTGGCTCGCAGGAGCCCGCCTGATCGCTCGAGGCCACTCCTCACAGGGCCTCTGCTGCTGTCAGAAGCCCTGGGACCCTGCTACTGGCGGAGGAAGCATTCAGGCCTCAAGGTGCACCGGCCTTCTCTGAGGCCTGCGGCTGGGCTCAAAAACAGAAGATGTGAAAAATAGGGCCCAGAAACTGCAGTGAAAACAGGTAGGTTAAGGTGTGAAAACAGAAACACCAGAAAGAAAGGAAAAAGCATAGCTCCTGACACACCACCCTCATATGGACATTGTGGCCAGTCCCTGTAGATTCATTTTCAGTCCCCTAGTCAAGGCTAGGGGTGGGCAAAGTTATCCTCACTGCTGGTGGAACTATATTGCCTAAATTCGCCTCCAGCTCTGTTCTGCCTGCAGGGACTTTTTTTAGCTGTTGTGCCAATTTTCTCTGCAGATTTTGCTTCCTGAAATGTGCTTTTTCCCTGAAATATCATGTTTTTGACCGCTAAAACAACATTTCATGGAAAAAATAAATGTCTTCTGGCAAACCATCTGAAATGGTGTTTTTTTCACAAACTGTCTGTTTTCAGTCTGAAACTTTTTGGGGCCACCAAAAAACAAAATTTCCCATAAAAAACAGAATTTCAGGGAGAAAAAGCCTGAAATTGGCAATTTCTCTGTGTGGGCAGAGCAGGCGAAGTGGCAGAATTTGCCCAGAATTCTGCATTGTTTCTGTTGAGCAAATTTTCGGCCGTTTCGACCACCCCCTAGTCAAGGCCATGCCCTCTATGGACTTCCAGGGGAAGACACTAGCCGCACACAACCCTCACCGTTCTAACACCTTCTCTATTTCCATTGACTTCATAGGGATCACCCACCCAAATATATAGCTCTTGCCGACTGGGAGACTCAACAGGATGAAATGTGTAAACCGAATGGTAGTGCGTAAAAAGGGCCAACAAAGGACGTCTTTCTCTTTTTTAATGTGAAGTGGAAAAAAACAAAGGTGAAGTAGTTCCTTGGTTTTGTAGACAGTAGGGGAATAGTTCTATTTTGATATTTGTGTTTGTACCATGCTGCGCTGCCATCATTTCCAGGGTCTCTAGGCACTCTGCAAGTCCTGAAAGAGAGGAGGGAGGGTGGGTGGGTGGGTGAGGTTAGTGGGGAGAGCGGGGAACATGCAAGCTAACTTTGCTGTTGTGTTGATGGGTGCAGGGGAGTGCTTGAGGGGATGCAACTTCACTTTTCTCTCATTGTGACTGTCAGAGCCTGCTCCCTCTCTCTCTCTCTCACTCTCTCTGGCTCCCTCTCTCTCTCTCACATAGATACATTTGCCCTGTCTGCCACAGAGATCTGGGAATTGACAAATGTGCAGAGGGGGAAGTATAGGGGCTCCACTCATTACCATATGCTAGGTGCTAAGGATGATGGGAGGAAAGATGTTTTGGATAAGAGAAGCAGATCCCTGAGACATGAGGACCCCATGCCGCCATTCAGCTGCCATAGTGCATAGGTTGGCAGGCTTGTCCCTGAGTCAAACCTCACTCTAATTTCCTCAGGTACTGCGCTCAGTGTCCACCCGGGGCATTTGCCCGCCAGGCGTTTGTAAGGCGTTCGTAAGGCGATCGGGGCAGGGGCCAGAATCTCTGGCGCTTTCGCCCAGAAATCTGTTTCGGTGTCTTCTGCAGTCCTCAAACTCTTCTGACACTGCGCACACAGCCAAAGGACAGAATGAAATGGAATGAAATCCCCCTGCCGCCATTCCCCTGGTTTTGTAGCTGTTCCATAACTTCAGTTTCAAAATGATGCTGAAATGCTGCCAGTGGTTCTTCATGGTGAAATGAGGAGCAGGACAGATAAAAGGTGGAGACTGGATACCTTCAAGTGCCCCATGAAGCTTGGTGTTCCACCCGTTGGGCATAGAGGGGTGCTGTATTTGCAGGAAGGTAAGGAGAAGCATGTTGACAGAGTAAATGGGAGAGGTTTGGGGCAGGGGGATAGGTCGGCGATCCAGTAACAATGCAATCTGGAGGAGGCCCTTCAGGGTCTCCAGTATGTGCGAGGCAGAGGGATAGCTCTGCTGTCCAATGCCTAACCCTTTAAAGTGCAGTGTGCCCAATGTAGGAGGCTTGAGTTGCTGTCTTTAGCCAGACCATGTGTGAATGAAGCTTGCAGTGAGGTTGCGCCCATTCTCTGTGACAGGAGTTTGTCCTGCTGCACCCGTTCAGTAGGAGGGAAGCCCCTGCTGTAGCACTGTGTGAGTGAAGCTTCCCCTGCTGTTGCCCTGGCCTGGACCGGTCATGTAGTGTGACACTCAGATGTCTGTTAAAGCTGTGCCGGTGAAGCAGATTTGTCAGGGCCCTGCACTTTTCTTGGTTCATCCTTGATGGCTCGGAAATATGCTGAGGAGGGTTTTAGTGGAGCTAGACATGTGAACAGCATGTCCCAAATGGCATGACACATGTTGCTTTTGTATATGTACAGAGCTTAAAATGGTTTGTAGGAGTCACCAAGAAGGAAAGGACCTTCCAATAAATCGCCCTTCCTGGCTCTCACCACCAGCCCTGGGGCCCCGGGGCCCTGAGGGGTCGAGCTCTGGAGCAGCTCAGGAGAAGCTGAGCTGAGGTGTGCCTTTGCCTTGCAAGCTCCCAGCCCTGGGCCCAGGCCCAGGCGGGGGAGGGGAGGCTGTCATTTCACAATGCTCTGTCTGCCTGCCTGAGGGTTCCGTTTGCACGGTGACGGCAGCAGGTGAGCCCTGGAGCAGGGGGCATGGAGAGGTCGAGGCAGACAGAGCTGGGAGCCCCAGGAACAGGACCCAGGCCAGAGGAGGTGGCTCGCAGGAGCCCGCCTGATCGATCGAGGCCACTCCTCACAGGGCCTCTGCTGCTGTCAGAAGCCCTGGGGCCCTGCTACTGGTGGAGGAAGCCTTCAGGCCTCAAGGTGCACTGGCCTTCACTGAGGCCTGTGGCTGGGCTCAAAAACAGAAGATGTGAAAAATAGGGCCCAGAAACTGCAGTGAAAACAGGTAGGTTAAGGTGTGAAAACAGAAACACCAGAAAGAAAGGAAAAAGCATAGCTCCTGACACACCACCCTCATATGGACATTGTGGCCAGTCCCTGTAGATTCATTTTCAGTCCCCTAGTCAAGGCTAGGGGTGGGCAAAGTTATCCTCACTGCTGGTGGAACTATATTGCCTAAATTCGCCTCCAGCTCTGTTCTGCCTGCAGGGACTTTTTTTAGCTGTTCTGCCAATTTTCTCTGCAGATTTTGCTTCCTGAAATGTGCTTTTTCCCTGAAATATCATGTTTTTGACCGCTAAAACAACATTTCATGGAAAAAAATAAATGTCTTCTGGCAAACCATCTGAAATGGTGTTTTTTTCACAAACTGTCTGTTTTCAGTCTGAAACTTTTTGGGGCCACCAAAAAACAAAATTTCCCATAAAAAACAGAATTTCAGGGAGAAAAAGCCTGAAATTGGCAATTTCTCTGTGTGGGCAGAGCAGGCGAAGTGGCAGAATTTGCCCAGAATTCTGCATTGTTTCTGCTGAGCAAATTGTCGGCCGTTTCGACCACCCCCTAGTCAAGGCCATGCCCTCTATGGACTTTAAGTGGAAGACACTAGCAGCACACAACCCTCACCGTTCTAACACCTTCTCTATTTCCATTGACTTCATAAGGATCACCCACCCAAATATATAGCTCTTGCCGACTGGGAGACTCAACAGGATGAAATGTGTAAACCGAATGGTAGTGCGTAAAAAGGGCCAACAAAGGACGTCTTTCTCTTTTTTAATGTGAAGTGGAAAAAAACAAAGGTGAAGTAGTTCCTTGGTTTTGTAGACAGTAGGGGAATAGTTCTATTTTGATATTTGTGTTTGTACCATGCTGCGCTGCCATCATTTCCAGGGTCTCTAGGCACTCTGCAAGTCCTGAAAGAGAGGAGGGAGGGTGGGTGAGGTTAGTGGGGAGAGCGGGGAACATGCAAGCTAACTTTGCTGTTGTGTTGATGGGTGCAGGGGAGTGCTTGAGGGGATGCAACTTCACTTTTCTCTCATTGTGACTGTCAGAGCCTGCTCCCTCTCTCTCTCTCACTCTCTCTGGCTCCCTCTCTCTCTCTCACATAGATACATTTGCCCTGTCTGCCACAGAGATCTGGGAATTGACAAATGTGCAGAGGGGGAAGTATAGGGGCTCCACTCATTACCATATGCTAGGTGCTAAGGATGATGGGAGGAAAGATGTTTTGGATAAGAGAAGCAGATCCCTGAGACATGAGGACCCCATGCCGCCATTCAGCTGCCATAGTGCATAGGTTGGCAGGCTTGTCCCTGAGTCAAACCTCACTGTAATTTCCTCAGGTACTGCGCTCAGTGTCCACCCGGGGCATTTGCCCGCCAGGCGTTTGTAAGGCGTTCGTAAGGCGATCGGGGCAGGGGCCAGAATCTCTGGCGCTTTCGCCCAGAAATCTGTTCCGGTGTCTTCTGCAGTCCTCAAACTCTTCTGACACTGCGCACACAGCCAAAGGACAGAATGAAATCCCCCTGCCGCCATTCCCCTGGTTTTGTAGCTGTTCCATAACTTCAGTTTCAAAATGATGCTGAAATGCTGCCAGTGGTTCTTCATGGTGAAATGAGGAGCAGGACAGATAAAAGGTGGAGACTGGATACCTTCAAGTGCCCCATGAAGCTTGGTGTTCCACCCATTGGGCATAGAGGGGTGCTGTATTTGCAGGAAGGTAAGGAGAAGCATGTTGACAGAGTAAATGGGAGAGGTTTGGGGCAGGGGGATAGGTCGGCGATCCAGTAACAATGCAATCTGGAGGAGGCCCTTCAGGGTCTCCAGTATGTGCGAGGCAGAGGGATAGCTCTGCTGTCCAATGCCTAACCCTTTAAAGTGCAGTGTGCCCAATGTAGGAGGCTTGAGTTGCTGTCTTTAGCCAGACCATGTGTGAATGAAGCTTGCAGTGAGGTTGCGCCCATTCTCTGTGACAGGAGTTTGTCCTGCTGCACCCGTTCAGTAGGAGGGAAGCCCCTGCTGTAGCACTGTGTGAGTGAAGCTTCCCCTGCTGTTGCCCTGGCCTGGACCGGTCATGTAGTGTGACAGTCAGATGTCTGTTAAAGCTGTGCCGGGGAAGCAGATTTGTCAGGGCCCTGCACTTTTCTTGGTTCATCCTTGATGGCTCGGAAATATGCTGAGGAGGGTTTTAGTGGAGCTAGACATGTGAACAGCATGTCCCAAATGGCATGACACATGTTGCTTTTGTATATGTACAGAGCTTAAAATGGTTTGTAGGAGTCACCAAGAAGGAAAGGACCTTCCAATAAATCGCCCTTCCTGGCTCTCACCACCAGCCCTGGGGCCCCGGGGCCCTGAGGGGTCGAGCTCTGGAGCAGCTCAGGAGAAGCTGAGCTGAGGTGTGCCTTTGCCTTGCAAGCTCCCAGCCCTGGGCCCAGGCCCCAGCGGCGGGGGAGGGGAGGCTGTCATTTCACAATGCTCTGCCTGCCTGCCTGAGGGTTCTGTTGGCACGGCGACGGCAGCAGGTGAGCCCTGGAGCAGGGGGCATGGAGAGGTCGAGGCAGACAGAGCTGGGAGCCCCAGGAACAGGACCCAGGCCAGTGGAGGTGGCTCGCAGGAGCCCGCCTGATCGCTCGAGGCCACTCCTCACAGGGCCTCTGCTGCTGTCAGAAGCCCTGGGACCCTGCTACTGGCGGAGGAAGCATTCAGGCCTCAAGGTGCACCGGCCTTCTCTGAGGCCTGCGGCTGGGCTCAAAAACAGAAGATGTGAAAAATAGGGCCCAGAAACTGCAGTGAAAACAGGTAGGTTAAGGTGTGAAAACAGAAACACCAGAAAGAAAGGAAAAAGCATAGCTCCTGACACACCACCCTCATATGGACATTGTGGCCAGTCCCTGTAGATTCATTTTCAGTCCCCTAGTCAAGGCTAGGGGTGGGCAAAGTTATCCTCACTGCTGGTGGAACTATATTGCCTAAATTCGCCTCCAGCTCTGTTCTGCCTGCAGGGACTTTTTTTAGCTGTTGTGCCAATTTTCTCTGCAGATTTTGCTTCCTGAAATGTGCTTTTTCCCTGAAATATCATGTTTTTGACCGCTAAAACAACATTTCATGGAAAAAATAAATGTCTTCTGGCAAACCATCTGAAATGGTGTTTTTTTCACAAACTGTCTGTTTTCAGTCTGAAACTTTTTGGGGCCACCAAAAAACAAAATTTCCCATAAAAAACAGAATTTCAGGGAGAAAAAGCCTGAAATTGGCAATTTCTCTGTGTGGGCAGAGCAGGCGAAGTGGCAGAATTTGCCCAGAATTCTGCATTGTTTCTGTTGAGCAAATTTTCGGCCGTTTCGACCACCCCCTAGTCAAGGCCATGCCCTCTATGGACTTCCAGGGGAAGACACTAGCCGCACACAACCCTCACCGTTCTAACACCTTCTCTATTTCCATTGACTTCATAGGGATCACCCACCCAAATATATAGCTCTTGCCGACTGGGAGACTCAACAGGATGAAATGTGTAAACCGAATGGTAGTGCGTAAAAAGGGCCAACAAAGGACGTCTTTCTCTTTTTTAATGTGAAGTGGAAAAAAACAAAGGTGAAGTAGTTCCTTGGTTTTGTAGACAGTAGGGGAATAGTTCTATTTTGATATTTGTGTTTGTACCATGCTGCGCTGCCATCATTTCCAGGGTCTCTAGGCACTCTGCAAGTCCTGAAAGAGAGGAGGGAGGGTGGGTGGGTGGGTGAGGTTAGTGGGGAGAGCGGGGAACATGCAAGCTAACTTTGCTGTTGTGTTGATGGGTGCAGGGGAGTGCTTGAGGGGATGCAACTTCACTTTTCTCTCATTGTGACTGTCAGAGCCTGCTCCCTCTCTCTCTCTCTCACTCTCTCTGGCTCCCTCTCTCTCTCTCACATAGATACATTTGCCCTGTCTGCCACAGAGATCTGGGAATTGACAAATGTGCAGAGGGGGAAGTATAGGGGCTCCACTCATTACCATATGCTAGGTGCTAAGGATGATGGGAGGAAAGATGTTTTGGATAAGAGAAGCAGATCCCTGAGACATGAGGACCCCATGCCGCCATTCAGCTGCCATAGTGCATAGGTTGGCAGGCTTGTCCCTGAGTCAAACCTCACTCTAATTTCCTCAGGTACTGCGCTCAGTGTCCACCCGGGGCATTTGCCCGCCAGGCGTTTGTAAGGCGTTCGTAAGGCGATCGGGGCAGGGGCCAGAATCTCTGGCGCTTTCGCCCAGAAATCTGTTTCGGTGTCTTCTGCAGTCCTCAAACTCTTCTGACACTGCGCACACAGCCAAAGGACAGAATGAAATGGAATGAAATCCCCCTGCCGCCATTCCCCTGGTTTTGTAGCTGTTCCATAACTTCAGTTTCAAAATGATGCTGAAATGCTGCCAGTGGTTCTTCATGGTGAAATGAGGAGCAGGACAGATAAAAGGTGGAGACTGGATACCTTCAAGTGCCCCATGAAGCTTGGTGTTCCACCCGTTGGGCATAGAGGGGTGCTGTATTTGCAGGAAGGTAAGGAGAAGCATGTTGACAGAGTAAATGGGAGAGGTTTGGGGCAGGGGGATAGGTCGGCGATCCAGTAACAATGCAATCTGGAGGAGGCCCTTCAGGGTCTCCAGTATGTGCGAGGCAGAGGGATAGCTCTGCTGTCCAATGCCTAACCCTTTAAAGTGCAGTGTGCCCAATGTAGGAGGCTTGAGTTGCTGTCTTTAGCCAGACCATGTGTGAATGAAGCTTGCAGTGAGGTTGCGCCCATTCTCTGTGACAGGAGTTTGTCCTGCTGCACCCGTTCAGTAGGAGGGAAGCCCCTGCTGTAGCACTGTGTGAGTGAAGCTTCCCCTGCTGTTGCCCTGGCCTGGACCGGTCATGTAGTGTGACACTCAGATGTCTGTTAAAGCTGTGCCGGTGAAGCAGATTTGTCAGGGCCCTGCACTTTTCTTGGTTCATCCTTGATGGCTCGGAAATATGCTGAGGAGGGTTTTAGTGGAGCTAGACATGTGAACAGCATGTCCCAAATGGCATGACACATGTTGCTTTTGTATATGTACAGAGCTTAAAATGGTTTGTAGGAGTCACCAAGAAGGAAAGGACCTTCCAATAAATCGCCCTTCCTGGCTCTCACCACCAGCCCTGGGGCCCCGGGGCCCTGAGGGGTCGAGCTCTGGAGCAGCTCAGGAGAAGCTGAGCTGAGGTGTGCCTTTGCCTTGCAAGCTCCCAGCCCTGGGCCCAGGCCCAGGCGGGGGAGGGGAGGCTGTCATTTCACAATGCTCTGTCTGCCTGCCTGAGGGTTCCGTTTGCACGGTGACGGCAGCAGGTGAGCCCTGGAGCAGGGGGCATGGAGAGGTCGAGGCAGACAGAGCTGGGAGCCCCAGGAACAGGACCCAGGCCAGAGGAGGTGGCTCGCAGGAGCCCGCCTGATCGCTCAAGGCCACTCCTCACCGGGCCTCTGCTGCTGTCAGAAGCCCTAGGGCCCTGCTACTGGTGGAGGAAGCCTTCAGGCCTCAAGGTGCACTGGCCTTCACTGAGGCCTGTGGCTGGGCTCAAAAACAGAAGATGTGAAAAATAGGGCCCAGAAACTGCAGTGAAAACAGGTAGGTTAAGGTGTGAAAACAGAAACACCAGAAAGAAAGGAAAAAGCATAGCTCCTGACACACCACCCTCATATGGACATTGTGGCCAGTCCCTGTAGATTCATTTTCAGTCCCCTAGTCAAGGCTAGGGGAGGGCAAAGTTATCCTCACTGCTGGTGGAACTATATTGCCTAAATTCGCCTCCAGCTCTGTTCTGCCTGCAGGGACTTTTTTTAGCTGTTGTGCCAATTTTCTCTGCAGATTTTGCTTCCTGAAATGTGCTTTTTCCCTGAAATATCATGTTTTTGACCGCTAAAACAACATTTCATGGAAAAAATAAATGTCTTCTGGCAAACCATCTGAAATGGTGTTTTTTTCACAAACTGTTTTCAGTCTGAAACTTTTTGGGGCCACCAAAAAACAAAATTTCCCATAAAAAACAGAATTTCAGGGAGAAAAAGCCTGAAATTGGCAATTTCTCTGTGTGGGCAGAGCAGGCGAAGTGGCAGAATTTGCCCAGAATTCTGCATTGTTTCTGTTGAGCAAATTTTCGGCCGTTTCGACCACCCCCTAGTCAAGGCCATGCCCTCTATGGACTTCCAGGGGAAGACACTAGCAGCACACAACCCTCACCGTTCTAACACCTTCTCTATTTCCATTGACTTCATAGGGATCACCCACCCAAATATATAGCTCTTGCCGACTGGGAGACTCAACAGGATGAAATGTGTAAACCGAATGGTAGTGCGTAAAAAGGGCCAACAAAGGACGTCTTTCTCTTTTTTAATGTGAAGTGGAAAAAAACAAAGGTGAAGTAGTTCCTTGGTTTTGTAGACAGTAGGGGAATAGTTCTATTTTGATATTTGTGTTTGTACCATGCTGCACTGCCATCATTTCCAGGGTCTCTAGGCACTCTGCAAGTCCTGAAAGAGAGGAGGGAGGGTGGGTGGGTGAGGTTAGTGGGGAGAGCGGGGAACATGCAAGCTAACTTTGCTGTTGTGTTGATGGGTGCAGGGGAGTGCTTGAGGGGATGCAACTTCACTTTTCTCTCATTGTGACTGTCAGAGCCTGCTCCCTCTCTCTCTCTCTCACTCTCTCTGGCTCCCTCTCTCTCTCTCTCTCTCACATAGATACATTTGCCCTGTCTGCCACAGAGATCTGGGAATTGACAAATGTGCAGAGGGGGAAGTATAGGGGCTCCACTCATTACCATATGCTAGGTGCTAAGGATGATGGGAGGAAAGATGTTTTGGATAAGAGAAGCAGATCCCTGAGACATGAGGACCCCATGCCGCCATTCAGCTGCCATAGTGCATAGGTTGGCAGGCTTGTCCCTGAGTCAAACCTCACTCTAATTTCCTCAGGTACTGCGCTCAGTGTCCACCCGGGGCATTTGCCCGCCAGGCGTTTGTAAGGCGTTCGTAAGGCGATCGGGGCAGGGGCCAGAATCTCTGGCGCTTTCGCCCAGAAATCTGTTTCGGTGTCTTCTGCAGTCCTCAAACTCTTCTGACACTGCGCACACAGCCAAAGGACAGAATGAAATGGAATGAAATCCCCCTGCCGCCATTCCCCTGGTTTTGTAGCTGTTCCATAACTTCAGTTTCAAAATGATGCTGAAATGCTGCCAGTGGTTCTTCATGGTGAAATGAGGAGCAGGACAGATAAAAGGTGGAGACTGGATACCTTCAAGTGCCCCATGAAGCTTGGTGTTCCACCCGTTGGGCATAGAGGGGTGCTGTATTTGCAGGAAGGTAAGGAGAAGCATGTTGACAGAGTAAATGGGAGAGGTTTGGGGCAGGGGGATAGGTCGGCGATCCAGTAACAATGCAATCTGGAGGAGGCCCTTCAGGGTCTCCAGTATGTGCGAGGCAGAGGGATAGCTCTGCTGTCCAATGCCTAACCCTTTAAAGTGCAGTGTGCCCAATGTAGGAGGCTTGAGTTGCTGTCTTTAGCCAGACCATGTGTGAATGAAGCTTGCAGTGAGGTTGCGCCCATTCTCTGTGACAGGAGTTTGTCCTGCTGCACCCGTTCAGTAGGAGGGAAGCCCCTGCTGTAGCACTGTGTGAGTGAAGCTTCCCCTGCTGTTGCCCTGGCCTGGACCGGTCATGTAGTGTGACACTCAGATGTCTGTTAAAGCTGTGCCGGTGAAGCAGATTTGTCAGGGCCCTGCACTTTTCTTGGTTCATCCTTGATGGCTCGGAAATATGCTGAGGAGGGTTTTAGTGGAGCTAGACATGTGAACAGCATGTCCCAAATGGCATGACACATGTTGCTTTTGTATATGTACAGAGCTTAAAATGGTTTGTAGGAGTCACCAAGAAGGAAAGGACCTTCCAATAAATCGCCCTTCCTGGCTCTCACCACCAGCCCTGGGGCCCCGGGGCCCTGAGGGGTCGAGCTCTGGAGCAGCACAGGAGAAGCTGAGCTGAGGTGTGCCTTTGCCTTGCAAGCTCCCAGCCCTGGGCCCAGGCCCAGGCGGGGGAGGGGAGGCTGTCATTTCACAATGCTCTGCCTGCCTGCCTGAGGGTTCCGTTTGCACGGTGACGGCAGCAGGTGAGCCCTGGAGCAGGGGGCATGGAGAGGTCGAGGCAGACAGAGCTGGGAGCCCCAGGAACAGGACCCAGGCCAGAGGAGGTGGCTCGCAGGAGCCCGCCTGATCGCTCGAGGCCACTCCTCACCGGGCCTCTGCTGCTGTCAGAAGCCCTGGGGCCCTGCTACTGGTGGAGGAAGCCTTCAGGCCTCAAGGTGCACTGGCCTTCACTGAGGCCTGTGGCTGGGCTCAAAAACAGAAGATGTGAAAAATAGGGCCCAGAAACTGCAGTGAAAACAGGTAGGTTAAGGTGTGAAAACAGAAACACCAGAAAGAAAGGAAAAAGCATAGCTCCTGACACACCACCCTCATATGGACATTGTGGCCAGTCCCTGTAGATTCATTTTCAGTCCCCTAGTCAAGGCTAGGGGTGGGCAAAGTTATCCTCACTGCTGGTGGAACTATATTGCCTAAATTCGCCTCCAGCTCTGTTCTGCCTGCAGGGACTTTTTTTAGCTGTTGTGCCAATTTTCTCTGCAGATTTTGCTTCCTGAAATGTGCTTTTTCCCTGAAATATCATGTTTTTGACCGCTAAAACAACATTTCATGGAAAAAATAAATGTCTTCTGGCAAACCATCTGAAATGGTGTTTTTTTCACAAACTGTTTTCAGTCTGAAACTTTTTGGGGCCACCAAAAAACAAAATTTCCCATAAAAAACAGAATTTCAGGGAGAAAAAGCCTGAAATTGGCAATTTCTCTGTGGGCAGAGCAGGCGAAGTGGCAGAATTTGCCCAGAATTCTGCATTGTTTCTGTTGAGCAAATTTTCGGCCGTTTCGACCACCCCCTAGTCAAGGCCATGCCCTCTATGGACTTCCAGGGGAAGACACTAGCAGCACACAACCCTCACCGTTCTAACACCTTCTCTATTTCCATTGACTTCATAGGGATCACCCACCCAAATATATAGCTCTTGCCGACTGGGAGACTCAACAGGATGAAATGTGTAAACCGAATGGTAGTGCGTAAAAAGGGCCAACAAAGGACGTCTTTCTCTTTTTTAATGTGAAGTGGAAAAAAACAAAGGTGAAGTAGTTCCTTGGTTTTGTAGACAGTAGGGGAATAGTTCTATTTTGATATTTGTGTTTGTACCATGCTGCGCTGCCATCATTTCCAGGGTCTCTAGGCACTCTGCAAGTCCTGAAAGAGAGGAGGGAGGGTGGGTGGGTGAGGTTAGTGGGGAGAGCGGGGAACATGCAAGCTAACTTTGCTGTTGTGTTGATGGGTGCAGGGGAGTGCTTGAGGGGATGCAACTTCACTTTTCTCTCATTGTGACTGTCAGAGCCTGCTCCCTCTCTCTCTCTCTCACTCTCTCTGGCTCCCTCTCTCTCTCTCTCTCACATAGATACATTTGCCCTGTCTGCCACAGAGATCTGGGAAATGACAAATGTGCAGAGGGGGAAGTATAGGGGCTCCACTCATTACCATATGCTAGGTGCTAAGGATGATGGGAGGAAAGATGTTTTGGATAAGAGAAGCAGATCCCTGAGACATGAGGACCCCATGCCGCCATTCAGCTGCCATAGTGCATAGGTTGGCAGGCTTGTCCCTGAGTCAAACCTCACTCTAATTTCCTCAGGTACTGCGCTCAGTGTCCACCCGGGGCATTTGCCCGCCAGGCGTTTGTAAGGCGTTCGTAAGGCGATCGGGGCAGGGGCCAGAATCTCTGGCGCTTTCGCCCAGAAATCTGTTTCGGTGTCTTCTGCAGTCCTCAAACTCTTCTGACACTGCGCACACAGCCAAAGGACAGAATGAAATGGAATGAAATCCCCCTGCCGCCATTCCCCTGGTTTTGTAGCTGTTCCATAACTTCAGTTTCAAAATGATGCTGAAATGCTGCCAGTGATTCTTCATGGTGAAATGAGGAGCAGGACAGATAAAAGGTGGAGACTGGATACCTTCAAGTTCCCCATGAAGCTTGGTGTTCCACCCGTTGGGCATAGAGGGGTGCTGTATTTGCAGGAAGGTAAGGAGAAGCATGTTGACAGAGTAAATGGGAGAGGTTTGGGGCAGGGGGATAGGTCGGCGATCCAGTAACAATGCAATCTGGAGGAGGCCCTTCAGGGTCTCCAGTATGTGCGAGGCAGAGGGATAGCTCTGCTGTCCAATGCCTAACCCTTTAAAGTGCAGTGTGCCCAATGTAGGAGGCTTGAGTTGCTGTCTTTAGCCAGACCATGTGTGAATGAAGCTTGCAGTGAGGTTGCGCCCATTCTCTGTGAAATGAGTTTGTCCTGCTGCACCCGTTCAGTAGGAGGGAAGCCCCTGCTGTAGCACTGTGTGAGTGAAGCTTCCCCTGCTGTTGCCCTGGCCTGGACCGGTCATGTAGTGTGACACTCAGATGTCTGTTAAAGCTGTGCCGGTGAAGCAGATTTGTCAGGGCCCTGCACTTTTCTTGGTTCATCCTTGATGGCTCGGAAATATGCTGAGGAGGGTTTTAGTGGAGCTAGACATGTGAACAGCATGTCCCAAATGGCATGACACATGTTGCTTTTGTATATGTACAGAGCTTAAAATGGTTTGTAGGAGTCACCAAGAAGGAAAGGACCTTCCAATAAATCGCCCTTCCTGGCCGTCACCACCAGCCCTGGGGCCCCGGGGCCCTGAGGGGTCGAGCTCTGGAGCAGCTCAGGAGAAGCTGAGCTGAGGTGTGCCTTTGCCTTGCAAGCTCCCAGCCCTGGGCCCAGGCCCAGGCGGGGGAGGGGAGGCTGTCATTTCACAATGCTCTGCCTGCCTGCCTGAGGGTTCCGTTTGCACGGTGACGGCAGCAGGTGAGCCCTGGAGCAGGGGGCATGGAGAGGTCGAGGCAGACAGAGCTGGGAGCCCCAGGAACAGGACCCAGGCCAGAGGAGGTGGCTCGCAGGAGCCCGCCTGATCGCTCGAGGCCACTCCTCACCGGGCCTCTGCTGCTGTCAGAAGACCTGGGGCCCTGCTACTGGTGGAGGAAGCCTTCAGGCCTCAAGGTGCACTGGCCTTCACTGAGGCCTGTGGCTGGGCTCAAAAACAGAAGATGTGAAAAATAGGGCCCAGAAACTGCAGTGAAAACAGGTAGGTTAAGGTGTGAAAACAGAAACACCAGAAAGAAAGGAAAAAGCATAGCTCCTGACACACCACCCTCATATGGACATTGTGGCCAGTCCCTGTAGATTCATTTTCAGTCCCCTAGTCAAGGCTAGGGGTGGGCAAAGTTATCCTCACTGCTGGTGGAACTATATTGCCTAAATTCGCCTCCAGCTCTGTTCTGCCTGCAGGGACTTTTTTTAGCTGTTGTGCCAATTTTCTCTGCAGATTTTGCTTCCTGAAATGTGCTTTTTCCCTGAAATATCATGTTTTTGACAACTAAAACAACATTTCATGGAAAAAATAAATGTCTTCTGGCAAACCATCTGAAATGGTGTTTTTTTCACAAACTGTTTTCAGTCTGAAACTTTTTGGGGCCACCAAAAAACAAAATTTCCCATAAAAAACAGAATTTCAGGGAGAAAAAGCCTGAAATTGGCAATTTCTCTGTGTGGGCAGAGCAGGCGAAGTGGCAGAATTTGCCCAGAATTCTGCATTGTTTCTGCTGAGCAAATTTTCGGCCGTTTCGACCACCCCCTAGTCAAGGCCATGCCCTCTATGGACTTCAAGGGGAAGACACTAGCAGCACACAACCCTCACCGTTCTAACACCTTCTCTATTTCCATTGACTTCATAGGGATCACCCACCCAAATATATTGCCGACTGGGAGACTCAACAGGATGAAATGTGTAAACCGAATGGTAGTGCGTAAAAAGGGCCAACAAAGGACGTTTTTCTCTTTTTTAATGTGAAGTGGAAAAAAACAAAGGTGAAGTAGTTCCTTGGTTTTGTAGACAGTAGGGGAATAGTTCTATTTTGATATTTGTGTTTGTACCATGCTGCGCTGCCATCATTTCCAGGGTCTCTAGGCACTCTGCAAGTCCTGAAAGAGAGGAGGGAGGGTGGGTGGGTGATGTTAGTGGGGAGAGCGGGGAACATGCAAGCTAACTTTGCTGTTGTGTTGATGGGTGCAGGGGAGTGCTTGAGGGGATGCAACTTCACTTTTCTCTCATTGTGACTGTCAGAGCCTGCTCCCTCTCTCTCTCACTCTCTCTGGCTCCCTCTCTCTCTCTCACATAGATACATTTGCCCTGTCTGCCACAGAGATCTGGGAATTGACAAATGTGCAGAGGGGGAAGTATAGGGGCTCCACTCATTACCATATGCTAGGTGCTAAGGATGATGGGAGGAAAGATGTTTTGGATAAGAGAAGCAGATCCCTGAGACATGAGGACCCCATGCCGTCATTCAGCTGCCATAGTGCATAGGTTGGCAGGCTTGTCCCTGAGTCAAACCTCACTCTAATTTCCTCAGGTACTGCGCTCAGTGTCCACCCGGGGCATTTGCCCGCCAGGCGTTTGTAAGGCGTTCGTAAGGCGATCGGGGCAGGGGCCAGAATCTCTGGCGCTTTCGCCCAGAAATCTGTTCCGGTGTCTTCTGCAGTCCTCAAACTCTTCTGACACTGCGCACACAGCCAAAGGACAGAATGAAATGGAATGAAATCCCCCTGCCGCCATTCCCCTGGTTTTGTAGCTGTTCCATAACTTCAGTTTCAAAATGATGCTGAAATGCTGCCAGTGGTTCTTCATGGTGAAATGAGGAGCAGGACAGATAAAAGGTGGAGACTGGATACCTTCAAGTGCCCCATGAAGCTTGGTGTCCCACCCGTTGGGCCTAGAGGGGTGCTGTATTTGCAGGAAGGTAAGGAGAAGCATGTTGACAGAGTAAATGGGAGAGGTTTGGGGCAGGGGGATAGGTCGGCGATCCAGTAACAATGCAATCTGGAGGAGGCCCTTCAGGGTCTCCAGTATGTGCGAGGCAGAGGGATAGCTCTGCTGTCCAATGCCTAACCCTTTAAAGTGCAGTGTGCCCAATGTAGGAGGCTTGAGTTGCTGTCTTTAGCCAGACCATGTGTGAATGAAGCTTGCAGTGAGGTTGCGCCCATTCTCTGTGACAGGAGTTTGTCCTGCTGCACCCGTTCAGTAGGAGGGAAGCCCCTGCTGTAGCACTGTGTGAGTGAAGCTTCCCCTGCTGTTGCCCTGGCCTGGACCGGTCATGTAGTCTGACACTCAGATGTCTGTTAAAGCTGTGCCGGTGAAGCAGATTTGTCAGGGCCCTGCACTTTTCTTGGTTCATCCTTGATGGCTCGGAAATATGCTGAGGAGGGTTTTAGTGGAGCTAGACATGTGAACAGCATGTCCCAAATGGCATGACACATGTTGCTTTTGTATATGTACAGAGCTTAAAATGGTTTGTAGGAGTCACCAAGAAGGAAAGGACCTTCCAATAAATCGCCCTTCCTGGCTCTCACCACCAGCCCTGGGGCCCCGGGGCCCTGAGGGGTCGAGCTCTGGAGCAGCTCAGGAGAAGCTGAGCTGAGGTGTGCCTTTGCCTTGCAAGCTCCCAGCCCTGGGCCCAGGCCCAGGCGGGGGAGGGGAGGCTGTCATTTCACAATGCTCTGCCCAGCCTGAGGGTTCCGTTGGCACGGCGACGGCAGCAGGTGAGCCCTGGAGCAGGGGGCATGGAGAGGTCAAGGCAGACAGAGCTGGGAGCCCCAGGAACAGGACCCAGGCCAGAGGAGGTGGCTCGCAGGAGCCCGCCTGATCGCTCGAGGCCACTCCTCACCGGGCCTCTGCTGCTGTCAGAAGCCCTGGGGCCCTGCTACTGGTGGAGGAAGCCTTCAGGCCTCAAGGTGCACTGGCCTTCACTGAGGCCTGTGGCTGGGCTCAAAAACAGAAGATGTGAAAAATAGGGCCCAGAGACTGCAGTGAAAACAGGTAGGTTAAGGTGTGAAAACAGAAACACCAGAAAGAAAGGAAAAAGCATAGCTCCTGACACACCACCCTCATATGGACATTGTGGCCAGTCCCTGTAGATTCATTTTCAGTCCCCTAGTCAAGGGTAGGGGTGGGCAAAGTTATCCTCACTGCTGGTGGAACTATATTGCCTAAATTCGCCTCCAGCTCTGTTCTGCCTGCAGGGACTTTTTTTAGCTGTTGTGCCAATTTTCTCTGCAGATTTTGCTTCCTGAAATGTGCTTTTTCCCTGAAATATCATGTTTTTGACCGCTAAAACAACATTTCATGGAAAAAATAAATGTCTTCTGGCAAACCATCTGAAATGGTGTTTTTTTCACAAACTGTTTTCAGTCTGAAACTTTTTGGGGCCACTAAAAAACAAAATTTCCCATAAAAAACAGAATTTCAGGGAGAAAAAGCCTGAGATTGGCAATTTCTCTGTGTGGGCAGAGCAGGCGAAGTGGCAGAATTTGCCCAGAATTCTGCATTGTTTCTGCTGAGCAAATTTTCGGCCGTTTCGACCACCCCCTAGTCAAGGCCATGCCCTCTATGGACTTCAAGGGGAAGACACTAGCAGCACACAACCCTCACCGTTCTAACACCTTCTCTATTTCCATTGACTTCATAGGGATCACCCACCCAAATATATTGCCGACTGGGAGACTCAACAGGATGAAATGTGTAAACCGAATGGTAGTGCGTAAAAAGGGCCAACAAAGGACGTCTTTCTCTTTTTTAATGTGAAGTGGAAAAAAACAAAGGTGAAGTAGTTCCTTGGTTTTGTAGACAGTAGGGGAATAGTTCTATTTTGATATTTGTGTTTGTACCATGCTGCGCTGCCATCATTTCCAGGGTCTCTAGGCACTCTGCAAGTCCTGAAAGAGAGGAGGGAGGGTGGGTGGGTGGGTGAGGTTAGTGGGGAGAGCGGGGAACATGCAAGCTAACTTTGCTGTTGTGTTGATGGGTGCAGGGGAGTGCTTGAGGGGATGCAACTTCACTTTTCTCTCATTGTGACTGTCAGAGCCTGCTCCCTCTCTCTCTCTCTCTCACTCTCTCTGGCTCCCTCTCTCTCTCTCACATAGATACATTTGCCCTGTCTGCCACAGAGATCTGGGAATTGACAAATGTGCAGAGGGGGAAGTATAGGGGCTCCACTCATTACCATATGCTAGGTGCTAAGGATGATGGGAGGAAAGATGTTTTGGATAAGAGAAGCAGATCCCTGAGACATGAGGACCCCATGCCGCCATTCAGCTGCCATAGTGCATAGGTTGGCAGGCTTGTCCCTGAGTCAAACCTCACTCTAATTTCCTCAGGTACTGCGCTCAGTGTCCACCCGGGGCATTTGCCCGCCAGGCGTTTGTAAGGCGTTCGTAAGGCGATCGGGGCAGGGGCCAGAATCTCTGGCGCTTTCGCCCAGAAATCTGTTTCGGTGTCTTCTGCAGTCCTCAAACTCTTCTGACACTGCGCACACAGCCAAAGGACAGAATGAAATGGAATGAAATCCCCCTGCCGCCATTCCCCTGGTTTTGTAGCTGTTCCATAACTTCAGTTTCAAAATGATGCTGAAATGCTGCCAGTGGTTCTTCATGGTGAAATGAGGAGCAGGACAGATAAAAGGTGGAGACTGGATACCTTCAAGTGCCCCATGAAGCTTGGTGTTCCACCCGTTGGGCATAGAGGGGTGCTGTATTTGCAGGAAGGTATGGAGAAGCATGTTGACAGAGTAAATGGGAGAGGTTTGGGGCAGGGGGATAGGTCGGCGATCCAGTAACAATGCAATCTGGAGGAGGCCCTTCAGGGTCTCCAGTATGTGCGAGGCAGAGGGATAGCTCTGCTGTCCAATGCCTAACCCTTTAAAGTGCAGTGTGCCCAATGTAGGAGGCTTGAGTTGCTGTCTTTAGCCAGACCATGTGTGAATGAAGCTTGCAGTGAGGTTGCGCCCATTCTCTGTGACAGGAGTTTGTCCTGCTGCACCCGTTCAGTAGGAGGGAAGCCCCTGCTGTAGCACTGTGTGAGTGAAGCTTCCCCTGCTGTTGCCCTGGCCTGGACCGGTCATGTAGTCTGACACTCAGATGTCTGTTAAAGCTGTGCCGGTGAAGCAGATTTGTCAGGGCCCTGCACTTTTCTTGGTTCATCCTTGATGGCTCGGAAATATGCTGAGGAGGGTTTTAGTGGAGCTAGACATGTGAACAGCATGTCCCAAATGGCATGACACATGTTGCTTTTGTATATGTACAGAGCTTAAAATGGTTTGTAGGAGTCACCAAGAAGGAAAGGACCTTCCAATAAATCGCCCTTCCTGGCTCTCACCACCAGCCCTGGGGCCCCGGGGCCCTGAGGGGTCGAGCTCTGGAGCAGCTCAGGAGAAGCTGAGCTGAGGTGTGCCTTTGCCTTGCAAGCTCCCAGCCCTGGGCCCAGGCCCAGGCGGGGGAGGGGAGGCTGTCATTTCACAATGCTCTGCCTGCCTGCCTGAGGGTTCCGTTGGCACGGCGACGGCAGCAGGTGAGCCCTGGAGCAGGGGGCATGGAGAGGTCGAGGCAGACAGAGCTGGGAGCCCCAGGAGCTGGGAGCCCCAGGAACAGGACCCAGGCCAGTGGAGGTGGCTCGCAGGAGCCCGCCTGATCGCTCGAGGCCACTCCTCACAGGGCCTCTGCTGCTGTCAGAAGCCCTGGGGCCCTGCTACTGCTGGAGGAAGCCTTCAGGCCTCAAGGTGCACTGGCCTTCACTGAGGCCTGTGGCTGGGCTCAAAAACAGAAGATGTGAAAAATAGGGCCCAGAAACTGCAGTGAAAACAGGTAGGTTAAGGTGTGAAAACAGAAACACCAGAAAGAAAGGAAAAAGCATAGCTCCTGACACACCACCCTCATATGGACATTGTGGCCAGTCCCTGTAGATTCATTTTCAGTCCCCTAGTCAAGGCTAGGGGTGGGCAAAGTTATCCTCACTGCTGGTGGAACTATATTGCCTAAATTCGCCTCCAGCTCTGTTCTGCCTGCAGGGACTTTTTTTAGCTGTTGTGCCAATTTTCTCTGCAGATTTTGCTTCCTGAAATGTGCTTTTTCCCTGAAATATCATGTTTTTGACCGCTAAAACAACATTTCATGGAAAAAATAAATGTCTTCTGGCAAACCATCTGAAATGGTGTTTTTTTCACAAACTGTTTTCAGTCTGAAACTTTTTGGGGCCACCAAAAAACAAAATTTCCCATAAAAAACAGAATTTCAGGGAGAAAAAGCCTGAAATTGGCAATTTCTCTGTGTGGGCAGAGCAGGCGAAGTGGCAGAATTTGCCCAGAATTCTGCATTGTTTCTGTTGAGCAAATTTTCGGCCGTTTCGACCACCCCCTAGTCAAGACCATGCCCTCTATGGACTTCAAGGGGAAGACACTAGCAGCACACAACCCTCACCGTTCTAACACCTTCTCTATTTCCATTGACTTCATAGGGATCACCCACCCAAATATATAGCTCTTGCCGACTGGGAGACTCAACAGGATGAAATGTGTAAACTGAATGGTAGTGCGTAAAAAGGGCCAACAAAGGACGTCTTTCTCTTTTTTAATGTGAAGTGGAAAAAAACAAAGGTGAAGTAGTTCCTTGGTTTTGTAGACAGTAGGGGAATAGTTCTATTTTGATATTTGTGTTTGTACCATTCTGCGCTGCCATCATTTCCAGGGTCTCTAGGCACTCTGCAAGTCCTGAAAGAGAGGAGGGAGGGTGGGTGGGTGGGTGAGGTTAGTGGGGAGAGCGGGGAACATGCAAGCTAACTTTGCTGTTGTGTTGATGGGTGCAGGGGAGTGCTTGAGGGGATGCAACTTCACTTTTCTCTCATTGTGACTGTCAGAGCCTGCTCCCTCTCTCTCTCTCTCACTCTCTCTGGCTCCCTCTCTCTCTCTCTCTCACATAGATACATTTGCCCTGTCTGCCACAGAGATCTGGGAATTGACAAATGTGCAGAGGGGGAAGTATAGGGGCTCCACTCATTACCATATGCTAGGTGCTAAGGATGATGGGAGGAAAGATGTTTTGGATAAGAGAAGCAGATCCCTGAGACATGAGGACCCTATGCCGCCATTCAGCTGCCATAGTGCATAGGTTGGCAGGCTTGTCCCTGAGTCAAACCTCACTCTAATTTCCTCAGGTACTGCGCTCAGTGTCCACCCGGGGCATTTGCCCGCCAGGCGTTTGTAAGGCGTTCGTAAGGCGATCGGGGCAGGGGCCAGAATCTCTGGCGCTTTCGCCCAGAAATCTGTTTCGGTGTCTTCTGCAGTCCTCAAACTCTTCTGACACTGCGCACACAGCCAAAGGACAGAATGAAATGGAATGAAATCCCCCTGCCGCCATTCCCCTGGTTTTGTAGCTGTTCCATAACTTCAGTTTCAAAATGATGCTGAAATGCTGCCAGTGGTTCTTCATGGTGAAATGAGGAGCAGGACAGATAAAAGGTGGAGACTGGATACCTTCAAGTGCCCCATGAAGCTTGGTGTTCCACCCGTTGGGCATAGAGGGGTGCTGTATTTGCAGGAAGGTAAGGAGAAGCATGTTGACAGAGTAAATGGGAGAGGTTTGGGGCAGGGGGATAGGTCGGCGATCCAGTAACAATGCAATCTGGAGGAGGCCCTTCAGGGTCTCCAGTATGTGCGAGGCAGAGGGATAGCTCTGCTGTCCAATGCCTAACCCTTTAAAGTGCAGTGTGCCCAATGTAGGAGGCTTGAGTTGCTGTCTTTAGCCAGACCATGTGTGAATGAAGCTTGCAGTGAGGTTGCGCCCATTCTCTGTGACAGGAGTTTGTCCTGCTGCACCCGTTCAGTAGGAGGGAAGCCCCTGCTGTAGCACTGTGTGAGTGAAGCTTCCCCTGCTGTTGCCCTGGCCTGGACCGGTCATGTAGTGTGACACTCAGATGTCTGTTAAAGCTGTGCCGGTGAAGCAGATTTGTCAGGGCCCTGCACTTTTCTTGGTTCATCCTTGATGGCTCGGAAATATGCTGAGGAGGGTTTTAGTGGAGCTAGACATGTGAACAGCATGTCCCAAATGGCATGACACATGTTGCTTTTGTATATGTACAGAGCTTAAAATGGTTTGTAGGAGTCACCAAGAAGGAAAGGACCTTCCAATAAATCGCTCTTCCTGGCTCTCACCACCAGCCCTGGGGCCCCGGGGCCCTGAGGGGTCGAGCTCTGGAGCAGCTCAGGAGAAGCTGAGCTGAGGTGTGCCTTTGCCTTGCAAGCTCCCTGCCCTGGGCCCAGGCCCCAGCGGCGGGGGAGGGGAGGCTGTCATTTCACAATGCTCTGCCCAGCCTGAGGGTTCCGTTGGCACGGCGACGGCAGCAGGTGAGCCCTGGAGCAGGGGCATGGAGAGGTCAAGGCAGACAGAGCTGGGAGCCCCAGGAACAGGACCCAGGCCAGAGGAGGTGGCTCCTAGGAGCCCGCCTGATCGCTCGAGGCCACTCCTCACCGGGCCTCTGCTGCTGTCAGAAGCCCTGGGGCCCTGCTACTGGTGGAGGAAGCCTTCAGGCCTCAAGGTGCACTGGCCTTCACTGAGGCCTGTGGCTGGGCTCAAAAACAGAAGATGTGAAAAATAGGGCCCAGAAACTGCAGTGAAAACAGGTAGGTTAAGGTGTGAAAACAGAAACACCAGAAAGAAAGGAAAAAGCATAGCTCCTGACACACCACCCTCATATGGACATTGTGGCCAGTCCCTGTAGATTCATTTTCAGTCCCCTAGTCAAGGCTAGGGGTGGGCAAAGTTATCCTCACTGCTGGTGGAACTATATTGCCTAAATTCGCCTCCAGCTCTGTTCTGCCTGCAGGGACTTTTTTTAGCTGTTGTGCCAATTTTCTCTGCAGATTTTGCTTCCTGAAATGTGCTTTTTCCCTGAAATATCATGTTTTTGACCGCTAAAACAACATTTCATGGAAAAAATAAATGTCTTCTGGCAAACCATCTGAAATGGTGTTTTTTTCACAAACTGTTTTCAGTCTGAAACTTTTTGGGGCCACCAAAAAACAAAATTTCCCATAAAAAACAGAATTTCAGGGAGAAAAAGCCTGAAATTGGCAATTTCTCTGTGTGGGCAGAGCAGTCGAAGTGGCAGAATTTGCCCAGAATTCTGCATTGTTTCTGCTGAGCAAATTTTCGGCCGTTTCGACCACCCCCTAGTCAAGGCCATGCCCTCTATGGACTTCAAGGGGAAGACACTAGCAGCACACAACCCTCACCGTTCTAACACCTTCTCTATTTCCATTGACTTCATAGGGATCACCCACCCAAATATATTGCCGACTGGGAGACTCAACAGGATGAAATGTGTAAACCGAATGGTAGTGCGTAAAAAGGGGCAACAAAGGACGTCTTTCTCTTTTTTAATGTGAAGTGGAAAAAAACAAAGGTGAAGTAGTTCCTTGGTTTTGTAGACAGTAGGGGAATAGTTCTATTTTGATATTTGTGTTTGTACCATGCTGCGCTGCCATCATTTCCAGGGTCTCTAGGCACTCTGCAAGTCCTGAAAGAGAGGAGGGAGGGTGGGTGGGTTGGTGGGTGGGTGAGGTTAGTGGGGAGAGCGGGGAACATGCAAGCTAACTTTGCTGTTGTGTTGATGGGTGCAGGGGAGTGCTTGAGGGGATGCAACTTCACTTTTCTCTCATTGTGACTGTCAGAGCCTGCTCCCTCTCTCTCTCTCTCACTCTCTCTGGCTCCCTCTCTCTCTCTCACATAGATACATTTGCCCTGTCTGCCACAGAGATCTGGGAATTGACAAATGTGCAGAGGGGGAAGTATAGGGGCTCCACTCATTACCATATGCTAGGTGCTAAGGATGATGGGAGGAAAGATGTTTTGGATAAGAGAAGCAGATCCCTGAGACATGAGGACCCCATGCCGCCATTCAGCTGCCATAGTGGTTGGCAGGCTTGTCCCTGAGTCAAACCTCACTCTAATTTCCTCAGGTACTGCGCTCAGTGTCCACCCGGGGCATTTGCCCGCCAGGCGTTTGTAAGGCGTTCATAAGGCGATCGGGGCAGGGGCCAGAATCTCTGGCGCTTTCGCCCAGAAATCTGTTCCGGTGTCTTCTGCAGTCCTCAAACTCTTCTGACACTGCGCACACAGCCAAAGGACAGAATGAAATGGAATGACATCCCCCTGCCGCCATTCCCCTGGTTTTGTAGCTGTTCCATAACTTCAGTTTCAAAATGATGCTGAAATGCTGCCAGTGGTTCTTCATGGTGAAATGAGGAGCAGGACAGATAAAAGGTGGAGACTGGATACCTTCAAGTGCCCCATGAAGCTTGGTGTTCCACCCGTTGGGCATAGAGGGGTGCTGTATTTGCAGGAAGGTAAGGAGAAGCATGTTGACAGAGTAAATGGGAGAGGTTTGGGGCAGGGGGATAGGTCGGCGATCCAGTAACAATGCAATCTGGAGGAGGCCCTTCAGGGTCTCCAGTATGTGCGAGGCAGAGGGATAGCTCTGCTGTCCAATGCCTAACCCTTTAAAGTGCAGTGTGCCCAATGTAGGAGGCTTGAGTTGCTGTCTTTAGCCAGACCATGTGTGAATGAAGCTTGCAGTGAGGTTGCGCCCATTCTCTGTGACAGGAGTTTGTCCTGCTGCACCCGTTCAGTAGGAGGGAAGCCCCTGCTGTAGCACTGTGTGAGTGAAGCTTCCCCCATAGCTCTCAACCATTTGTGTTGCAAAGGCGGGTGAAACCACCCGATTTTGTTTTTGGCGGGTGAGACGCCCATTGGAATACATGGGCGTGCAGGAGGCTTGGCGGGTGAGTCAGCCCTTTACAAGGCGGGTGACACCCGCCAAAAGCGTGTGAGTTGAGAGCTATGGCTTCCCCTGCTGTTGCCCTGGCCTGGACCGGTCATGTAGTGTGACACTCAGATGTCTGTTAAAGCTGTGCCGGTGAAGCAGATTTGTCAGGGCCCTGCACTTTTCTTGGTTCATCCTTGATGGCTCGGAAATATGCTGAGGAGGGTTTTAGTGGAGCTAGACATGTGAACAGCATGTCCCAAATGGCATGACACATGTTGCTTTTGTATATGTACAGAGCTTAAAATGGTTTGTAGGAGTCACCAAGAAGGAAAGGACCTTCCAATAAATCGCCCTTCCTGGCTCTCACCACCAGCCCTGGGGCCCCGGGGCCCTGAGGGGTCGAGCTCTGGAGCAGCTCAGGAGAAGCTGAGCTGAGGTGTGCCTTTGCCTTGCAAGCTCCCAGCCCATGGGCCCAGGCCCAGCCGGGGGAGGGGAGGCTGTCATTTCACAATGCTCTGCCTGCCTGCCTGAGGGTTCCGTTGGCACGGCGACGGCAGCAGGTGAGCCCTGGAGCAGGGGGCATGGAGAGGTCGAGGCAGACAGAGCTGGGAGCCCCAGGAACAGGACCCAGGCCAGAGGAGGTGGCTCGCAGGAGCCCGCTTGATCGCTCGAGGCCACTCCTCACCGGGCCTCTGCTGCTGTCAGAAGCCCTGGGGCCCTGCTACTGGTGGAGGAAGCCTTCAGGCCTCAAGGTGCACTGGCCTTCACTGAGGCCTGTGGCTGGGCTCAAAAACAGAAGATGTGAAAAATAGGGCCCAGAAACTGCAGTGAAAACAGGTAGGTTAAGGTGTGAAAACAGAAACACCAGAAAGAAAGGAAAAAGCATAGCTCCTGACACACCACCCTCATATGGACATTTTGGCCAGTCCCTGTAGATTCCTTTTCAGTCCCCTAGTCAAGGCTAGGGGTGGGCAAAGTTATCCTCACTGCTGGTGGAACTATATTGCCTAAATTCGCCTCCAGCTCTGTTCTGCCTGCAGGGACTTTTTTTAGCTGTTGTGCCAATTTTCTCTGCAGATTTTGCTTCCTGAAATGTGCTTTTTCCCTGAAATATCATGTTTTTGACCGCTAAAACAACATTTCATGGAAAAAATAAATGTCTTCTGGCAAACCATCTGAAATGGTGTTTTTTTCACAAACTGTCTGTTTTCAGTCTGAAACTTTTTGGGGCCACCAAAAAACAAAATTTCCCATAAAAAACAGAATTTCAGGGAGAAAAAGCCTGAAGTTGGCAATTTCTCTGTGTGGGCAGAGCAGGCGAAGTGGCAGAATTTGCCCAGAATTCTGCATTGTTTCTGCTGAGCAAATTTTCGGCCGTTTCGACCACCCCCTAGTCAAGGCCATGCCCTCTATGGACTTCAAGCAAGGGGAAGACACTAGCAGCACACAACCCTCACCGTTCTAACACCTTCTCTATTTCCATTGACTTCATAGGGATCACCCACCCAAATATATAGCTCTTGCCGACTGGGAGACTCAACAGGATGAAATGTGTAAACCGAATGGTAGTGCGTAAAAAGGGCCAACAAAGGACCTCTTTCTCTTTTTTAATGTGAAGTGGAAAAAAACAAAGGTGAAGTAGTTCCTTGGTTTTGTAGACAGTAGGGGAATAGTTCTATTTTGATATTTGTGTTTGTACCATGCTGCGCTGCCATCATTTCCAGGGTCTCTAGGCACTCTGCAAGTCCTGAAAGAGAGGAGGGAGGGTGGGTGGGTGAGGTTAGTGGGGAGAGCGGGGAACATGCAAGCTAACTTTGCTGTTGTGTTGATGGGTGCAGGGGAGTGCTTGAGGGGATGCAACTTCACTTTTCTCTCATTGTGACTGTCAGAGCCTGCTCCCTCTCTCTCTCTCTCACTCTCTCTGGCTCCCTCTCTCTCTCTCACATAGATACATTTGCCCTGTCTGCCACAGAGATCTGGGAATTGACAAATGTGCAGAGGGGGAAGTATAGGGGCTCCACTCATTACCATATGCTAGGTGCTAAGGATGATGGGAGGAAAGATGTTTTGGATAAGAGAAGCAGATCCCTGAGACATGAGGACCCCATGCCGCCATTCAGCTGCCATAGTGCATAGGTTGGCAGGCTTGTCCCTGAGTCAAACCTCACTCTAATTTCCTCAGGTACTGCGCTCAGTGTCCACCCGGGGCATTTGCCCGCCAGGCGTTTGTAAGGCGTTCGTAAGGCGATCGGGGCAGGGGCCAGAATCTCTGGCGCTTTCGCCCAGAAATCTGTTCCGGTGTCTTCTGCAGTCCTCAAACTCTTCTGACACTGCGCACACAGCCAAAGGACAGAATGAAATGGAATGAAATCCCCCTGCCGCCATTCCCCTGGTTTTGTAGCTGTTCCATAACTTCAGTTTCAAAATGATGCTGAAATGCTGCCAGTGGTTCTTCATGGTGAAATGAGGAGCAGGACAGATAAAAGGTGGAGACTGGATACCTTCAAGTGCCCCATGAAGCTTGGTGTTCCACCCGTTGGGCATAGAGGGGTGCTGTATTTGCAGGAAGGTAAGGAGAAGCATGTTGACAGAGTAAATGGGAGAGGTTTGGGGCAGGGGGATAGGTCGGCGATCCAGTAACAATGCAATCTGGAGGAGGCCCTTCAGGGTCTCCAGTATGTGCGAGGCAGAGGGATAGCTCTGCTGTCCAATGCCTAACCCTTTAAAGTGCAGTGTGCCCAATGTAGGAGGCTTGAGTTGCTGTCTTTAGCCAGACCATGTGTGAATGAAGCTTGCAGTGAGGTTGCGCCCATTCTCTGTGACAGGAGTTTGTCCTGCTGCACCCGTTCAGTAGGAGGGAAGCCCCTGCTGTAGCACTGTGTGAGTGAAGCTTCCCCTGCTGTTGCCCTGGCCTGGACCGGTCATGTAGTGTGACACTCAGATGTCTGTTAAAGCTGTGCCGGTGAAGCAGATTTGTCAGGGCCCTGCACTTTTCTTGGTTCATCCTTGATGGCTCGGAAATATGCTGAGGAGGGTTTTAGTGGAGCTAGACATGTGAACAGCATGTCCCAAATGGCATGACACATGTTGCTTTTGTATATGTACAGAGCTTAAAATGGTTTGTAGGAGTCACCAAGAAGGAAAGGACCTTCCAATAAATCGCCCTTCCTGGCTCTCACCACCAGCCCGGGGGCCCCGGGGCCCTGAGGGGTCGAGCTCTGGAGCAGCTCAGGAGAAGCTGAGCTGAGGTGTGCCTTTGCCTTGCAAGCTCCCAGCCCTGGGCCCAGGCCCAGGCGGGGGAGGGGAGGCTGTCATTTCACAATGCTCTGCCTGCCTGCCTGAGGGTTCCGGTGGCACGGCGACGGCAGCAGGTGAGCCCTGGAGCAGGGGGCATGGAGAGGTCAAGGCAGACAGAGCTGGGAGCCCCAGGAACAGGACCCAGGCCAGAGGAGGTGGCTCGCAGGAGCCCGCCTGATCGCTCGAGGCCACTCCTCACCGGGCCTCTGCTGCTGTCAGAAGCCCTGGGGCCCTGCTACTGGTGGAGGAAGCCTTCAGGCCTCAAGGTGCACTGGCCTTCACTGAGGCCTGTGGCTGGGCTCAAAAACAGAAGATGTGAAAAATAGGGCCCAGAAACTGCAGTGAAAACAGGTAGGTTAAGGTGTGAAAACAGAAACACCAGAAAGAAAGGAAAAAGCATAGCTCCTGACACACCACCCTCATATGGACATTGTGGCCAGTCCCTGTAGATTCATTTTCAGTCCCCTAGTCAAGGCTAGGGGTGGGCAAAGTTATCCTCACTGCTGGTGGAACTATATTGCCTAAATTCGCCTCCAGCTCTGTTCTGCCTGCAGGGACTTTTTTTAGCTGTTGTGCCAATTTTCTCTGCAGATTTTGCTTCCTGAAATGTGCTTTTTCCCTGAAATATCATGTTTTTGACCGCTAAAACAACATTTCATGGAAAAAATAAATGTCTTCTGGCAAACCATCTGAAATGGTGTTTTTTTCACAAACTGTCTGTTTTCAGTCTGAAACTTTTTGGGGCCACCAAAAAACAAAATTTCCCATAAAAAACAGAATTTCAGGGAGAAAAAGCCTGAAATTGGCAATTTCTCTGTGTGGGCAGAGCAGGCGAAGTGGCAGAATTTGCCCAGAATTCTGCATTGTTTCTGCTGAGCAAATTTTCGGCCGTTTCGACCACCCCCTAGTCAAGGCCATGCCCTCTATGGACTTCAAGGGGAAGACACTAGCAGCACACAACCCTCACCGTTCTAACACCTTCTCTATTTCCATTGACTTCATAGGGATCACCCACCCAAATATATAGCTCTTGCCGACTGGGAGACTCAACAGGATGAAATGTGTAAACCGAATGGTAGTGCGTAAAAAGGGCCAACAAAGGACGTCTTTCTCTTTTTTAATGTGAAGTGGAAAAAAACAAAGGTGAAGTAGTTCCTTGGTTTTGTAGACAGTAGGGGAATAGTTCTATTTTGATATTTGTGTTTGTACCATGCTGCGCTGCCATCATTTCCAGGGTCTCTAGGCACTCTGCAAGTCCTGAAAGAGAGGAGGGAGGGTGGGTGGGTTTGGGCGAGGTTAGTGGGGAGAGCGGGGAACATGCAAGCTAACTTTGCTGTTGTGTTGATGGGTGCAGGGGAGTGCTTGAGGGGATGCAACTTCACTTTTCTCTCATTGTGACTGTCAGAGCCTGCTCCCTCTCTCTCTCTCTCACTCTCTCTGGCTCCCTCTCTCTCTCTCTCTCACATAGATACATTTGCCCTGTCTGCCACAGAGATCTGGGAATTGACAAATGTGCAGAGGGGGAAGTATAGGGGCTCCACTCATTACCATATGCTAGGTGCTAAGGATGATGGGAGGAAAGATGTTTTGGATAAGAGAAGCAGATCCCTGAGACATGAGGACCCCATGCCGCCATTCAGCTGCCATAGTGCATAGGTTGGCAGGCTTGTCCCTGAGTCAAACCTCACTCTAATTTCCTCAGGTACTGCGCTCAGTGTCCACCCGGGGCATTTGCCCGCCAGGCGTTTGTAAGGCGTTCGTAAGGCGATCGGGGCAGGGGCCAGAATCTCTGGCGCTTTCGCCCAGAAATCTGTTCCGGTGTCTTCTGCAGTCCTCAAACTCTTCTGACACTGCGCACACAGCCAAAGGACAGAATGAAATGGAATGAAATCCCCCTGCCGCCATTCCCCTGGTTTTGTAGCTGTTCCATAACTTCAGTTTCAAAATGATGCTGAAATGCTGCCAGTGGTTCTTCATGGTGAAATGAGGAGCAGGACAGATAAAAGGTGGAGACTGGATACCTTCAAGTGCCCCATGAAGCTTGGTGTTCCACCCGTTGGGCATAGAGGGGTGCTGTATTTGCAGGAAGGTAAGGAGAAGCATGTTGACAGAGTAAATGGGAGAGGTTTGGGGCAGGGGGATAGGTCGGCGATCCAGTAACAATGCAATCTGGAGGAGGCCCTTCAGGGTCTCCAGTATGTGCGAGGCAGAGGGATAGCTCTGCTGTCCAATGCCTAACCCTTTAAAGTGCAGTGTGCCCAATGTAGGAGGCTTGAGTTGCTGTCTTTAGCCAGACCATGTGTGAATGAAGCTTGCAGTGAGGTTGCGCCCATTCTCTGTGACAGGAGTTTGTCCTGCTGCACCCGTTCAGTAGGAGGGAAGCCCCTGCTGTAGCACTGTGTGAGTGAAGCTTCCCCTGCTGTTGCCCTGGCCTGGACCGGTCATGTAGTGTGACACTCAGATGTCTGTTAAAGCTGTGCCGGTGAAGCAGATTTGTCAGGGCCCTGCACTTTTCTTGGTTCATCCTTGATGGCTCGGAAATATGCTGAGGAGGGTTTTAGTGGAGCTAGACATGTGAACAGCATGTCCCAAATGGCATGACACATGTTGCTTTTGTATATGTACAGAGCTTAAAATGGTTTGTAGGAGTCACCAAGAAGGAAAGGACCTTCCAATAAATCGCCCTTCCTGGCTCTCACCACCAGCCCTGGGGCCCCGGGGCCCTGAGGGGTCGAGCTCTGGAGCAGCTCAGGAGAAGCTGAGCTGAGGTGTGCCTTTGCCTTGCAAGCTCCCAGCCCTGGGCCCAGGCCCAGGCGGGGGAGGGGAGGCTGTCATTTCACAATGCTCTGCCTGCCTGCCTGAGGGTTCCGGTGGCACGGCGACGGCAGCAGGTGAGCCCTGGAGCAGGGGGCATGGAGAGGTCAAGGCAGACAGAGCTGGGAGCCCCAGGAACAGGACCCAGGCCAGAGGAGGTGGCTCGCAGGAGCCCGCCTGATCGCTCGAGGCCACTCCTCACCGGGCCTCTGCTGCTGTCAGAAGCCCTGGGGCCCTGCTACTGGTGGAGGAAGCCTTCAGGCCTCAAGGTGCACTGGCCTTCACTGAGGCCTGTGGCTGGGCTCAAAAACAGAAGATGTGAAAAATAGGGCCCAGAAACTGCAGTGAAAACAGGTAGGTTAAGGTGTGAAAACAGAAACACCAGAAAGAAAGGAAAAAGCATAGCTCCTGACACACCACCCTCATATGGACATTGTGGCCAGTCCCTGTAGATTCATTTTCAGTCCCCTAGTCAAGGCTAGGGGTGGGCAAAGTTATCCTCACTGCTGGTGGAACTATATTGCCTAAATTCGCCTCCAGCTCTGTTCTGCCTGCAGGGACTTTTTTTAGCTGTTGTGCCAATTTTCTCTGCAGATTTTGCTTCCTGAAATGTGCTTTTTCCCTGAAATATCATGTTTTTGACCGCTAAAACAACATTTCATGGAAAAAATAAATGTCTTCTGGCAAACCATCTGAAATGGTGTTTTTTTCACAAACTGTCTGTTTTCAGTCTGAAACTTTTTGGGGCCACCAAAAAACAAAATTTCCCATAAAAAACAGAATTTCAGGGAGAAAAAGCCTGAAATTGGCAATTTCTCTGTGTGGGCAGAGCAGGCGAAGTGGCAGAATTTGCCCAGAATTCTGCATTGTTTCTGCTGAGCAAATTTTCGGCCGTTTCGACCACCCCCTAGTCAAGGCCATGCCCTCTATGGACTTCAAGGGGAAGACACTAGCAGCACACAACCCTCACCGTTCTAACACCTTCTCTATTTCCATTGACTTCATAGGGATCACCCACCCAAATATATAGCTCTTGCCGACTGGGAGACTCAACAGGATGAAATGTGTAAACCGAATGGTAGTGCGTAAAAAGGGCCAACAAAGGACGTCTTTCTCTTTTTTAATGTGAAGTGGAAAAAAACAAAGGTGAAGTAGTTCCTTGGTTTTGTAGACAGTAGGGGAATAGTTCTATTTTGATATTTGTGTTTGTACCATGCTGCGCTGCCATCATTTCCAGGGTCTCTAGGCACTCTGCAAGTCCTGAAAGAGAGGAGGGAGGGTGGGTGGGTGGGTGAGGTTAGTGGGGAGAGCGGGGAACATGCAAGCTAACTTTGCTGTTGTGTTGATGGGTGCAGGGGAGTGCTTGAGGGGATGCAACTTCACTTTTCTCTCATTGTGACTGTCAGAGCCTGCTCCCTCTCTCTCTCTCTCACTCTCTCTGGCTCCCTCTCTCTCTCTCACATAGATACATTTGCCCTGTCTGCCACAGAGATCTGGGAATTGACAAATGTGCAGAGGGGGAAGTATAGGGGCTCCACTCATTACCATATGCTAGGTGCTAAGGATGATGGGAGGAAAGATGTTTTGGATAAGAGAAGCAGATCCCTGAGACATGAGGACCCCATGCCGCCATTCAGCTGCCATAGTGCATAGGTTGGCAGGCTTGTCCCTGAGTCAAACCTCACTCTAATTTCCTCAGGTACTGCGCTCAGTGTCCACCCGGGGCATTTGCCCGCCAGGCGTTTGTAAGGCGTTCATAAGGCGATCGGGGCAGGGGCCAGAATCTCTGGCGCTTTCGCCCAGAAATCTGTTCCGGTGTCTTCTGCAGTCCTCAAACTCTTCTGACACTGCGCACACAGCCAAAGGACAGAATGAAATGGAATGACATCCCCCTGCCGCCATTCCCCTGGTTTTGTAGCTGTTCCATAACTTCAGTTTCAAAATGATGCTGAAATGCTGCCAGTGGTTCTTCATGGTGAAATGAGGAGCAGGACAGATAAAAGGTGGAGACTGGATACCTTCAAGTGCCCCATGAAGCTTGGTGTTCCACCCGTTGGGCATAGAGGGGTGCTGTATTTGCAGGAAGGTAAGGAGAAGCATGTTGACAGAGTAAATGGGAGAGGTTTGGGGCAGGGGGATAGGTCGGCGATCCAGTAACAATGCAATCTGGAGGAGGCCCTTCAGGGTCTCCAGTATGTGCGAGGCAGAGGGATAGCTCTGCTGTCCAATGCCTAACCCTTTAAAGTGCAGTGTGCCCAATGTAGGAGGCTTGAGTTGCTGTCTTTAGCCAGACCATGTGTGAATGAAGCTTGCAGTGAGGTTGCGCCCATTCTCTGTGACAGGAGTTTGTCCTGCTGCACCCGTTCAGTAGGAGGGAAGCCCCTGCTGTAGCACTGTGTGAGTGAAGCTTCCCCTGCTGTTGCCCTGGCCTGGACCGGTCATGTAGTGTGACACTCAGATGTCTGTTAAAGCTGTGCCGGGCAAGCAGATTTGTCAGGGCCCTGCAATTTTCTTGGTTCATCCTTGATGGCTCGGAAATATGCTGAGGAGGGTTTTAGTGGAGTTAGACATGTGAACAGCATGTCCCAAATGGCATGACACATGTTGCTTTTGTATATGTACAGAGCTTAAAATGGTTTGTAGGAGTCACCAAGAAGGAAAGGACCTTCCAATAAATCGCCCTTCCTGGCTCTCACCACCAGCCCTGGGGCCCCGGGGCCCTGAGGGGTCGAGCTCTGGAGCAGCTCAGGAGAAGCTGAGCTGAGGTGTGCCTTTGCCTTGCAAGCTCCCAGCCCTGGGCCCAGGCCCAGGCGAGGGAGGGGAGGCTGTCATTTCACAATGCTCTGCCTGCCTGCCTGAGGGTTCCGTTGGCACGGCGACGGCAGCAGGTGAGCCCTGGAGCAGGGGGCATGGAGAGGTCGAGGCAGACAGAGCTGGGAGCCCCAGGAACAGGACCCAGGCCAGTGGAGGTGGCTCGCAGGAGCCCGCCTGATCGCTCGAGGCCACTCCTCACCGGGCCTCTGCTGCTGTCAGAAGCCCTGGGGCCCTGCTACTGGTGGAGGAAGCCTTCAGGCCTCAAGGTGCACTGGCCTACACTGAGGCCTGTGGCTGGGCTCAAAAACAGAAGATGTGAAAAATAGGGCCCAGAAACTGCAGTGAAAACAGGTAGGTTAAGGTGTGAAAACAGAAACACCAGAAAGAAAGGAAAAAGCATAGCTCCTGACACACCACCCTCATATGGACATTGTGGCCAGTCCCTGTAGATTCATTTTCAGTCCCCTAGTCAAGGCTAGGGGTGGGCAAAGTTATCCTCACTGCTGGTGGAACTATATTGCCTAAATTCGCCTCCAGCTCTGTTCTGCCTGCAGGGACTTTTTTTAGCTGTTGTGCCAATTTTCTCTGCAGATTTTGCTTCCTGAAATGTGCTTTTTCCCTGAAATATCATGTTTTTGACCGCTAAAACAACATTTCATGGAAAAAATAAATGTCTTCTGGCAAACCATCTGAAATGGTGTTTTTTTCACAAACTGTCTGTTTTCAGTCTGAAACTTTTTGGGGCCACCAAAAAACAAAATTTCCCATAAAAAACAGAATTTCAGGGAGAAAAAGCCTGAAATTGGCAATTTCTCTGTGTGGGCAGAGCAGGCGAAGTGGCAGAATTTGCCCAGAATTCTGCATTGTTTCTGCTGAGCAAATTTTCGGCCGTTTCGACCACCCCCTAGTCAAGGCCATGCCCTCTATGGACTTCAAGGGGAAGACACTAGCAGCACACAACCCTCACCGTTCTAACACCTTCTCTATTTCCATTGACTTCATAGGGATCACCCACCCAAATATATAGCTCTTGCCGACTGGGAGACTCAACAGGATGAAATGTGTAAACCGAATGGTAGTGCGTAAAAAGGGCCAACAAAGGACGTCTTTCTCTTTTTTAATGTGAAGTGGAAAAAAACAAAGGTGAAGTAGTTCCTTGGTTTTGTAGACAGTAGGGGAATAGTTCTATTTTGATATTTGTGTTTGTACCATGCTGCGCTGCCATCATTTCCAGGGTCTCTAGGCACTCTGCAAGTCCTGAAAGAGAGGAGGGAGGGTGGGTGGGTGGGTGAGGTTAGTGGGGAGAGCGGGGAACATGCAAGCTAACTTTGCTGTTGTGTTGATGGGTGCAGGGGAGTGCTTGAGGGGATGCAACTTCACTTTTCTCTCATTGTGACTATCAGAGCCTGCTCCCTCTCTCTCTCTCTCACTCTCTCTGGCTCCCTCTCTCTCTCTCTCTCACATAGATACATTTGCCCTGTCTGCCACAGAGATCTGGGAATTGACCAATGTGCAGAGGGGGAAGTATAGGGGCTCCACTCATTACCATATGCTAGGTGCTAAGGATGATGGGAGGAAAGATGTTTTGGATAAGAGAAGCAGATCCCTGAGACATGAGGACCCCATGCCGCCATTCAGCTGCCATAGTGCATAGGTTGGCAGGCTTGTCCCTGAGTCAAACCTCACTCTAATTTCCTCAGGTACTGCGCTCAGTGTCCACCCGGGGCATTTGCCCGCCAGGCGTTTGTAAGGCGTTCGTAAGGCGATCGGGGCAGGGGCCAGAATCTCTGGCGCTTTCGCCCAGAAATCTGTTCCGGTGTCTTCTGCAGTCCTCAAACTCTTCTGACACTGCGCACACAGCCAAAGGACAGAATGAAATGGAATGAAATCCCCCTGCCGCCATTCCCCTGGTTTTGTAGCTGTTCCATAACTTCAGTTTCAAAATGATGCTGAAATGCTGCCAGTGGTTCTTCATGGTGAAATGAGGAGCAGGACAGATAAAAGGTGGAGACTGGATACCTTCAAGTGCCCCATGAAGCTTGGTGTTCCACCCGTTGGGCATAGAGGGGTGCTGTATTTGCAGGAAGGTAAGGAGAAGCATGTTGACAGAGTAAATGGGAGAGGTTTGGGGCAGGGGGATAGGTCGGCGATCCAGTAACAATGCAATCTGGAGGAGGCCCTTCAGGGTCTCCAGTATGTGCGAGGCAGAGGGATAGCTCTGCTGTCCAATGCCTAACCCTTTAAAGTGCAGTGTGCCCAATGTAGGAGGCTTGAGTTGCTGTCTTTAGCCAGACCATGTGTGAATGAAGCTTGCAGTGAGGTTGCGCCCATTCTCTGTGACAGGAGTTTGTCCTGCTGCACCCGTTCAGTAGGAGGGAAGCCCCTGCTGTAGCACTGTGTGAGTGAAGCTTCCCCTGCTGTTGCCCTGGCCTGGACCGGTCATGTAGTGTGACACTCAGATGTCTGTTAAAGCTGTGCCGGTGAAGCAGATTTGTCAGGGCCCTGCACTTTTCTTGGTTCATCCTTGATGGCTCGGAAATATGCTGAGGAGGGTTTTAGTGGAGCTAGACATGTGAACAGCATGTCCCAAATGGCATGACACATGTTGCTTTTGTATATGTACAGAGCTTAAAATGGTTTGTAGGAGTCACCAAGAAGGAAAGGACCTTCCAATAAATCGCCCTTCCTGGCTCTCACCACCAGCCCTGGGGCCCCGGGGCCCTGAGGGGTCGAGCTCTGGAGCAGCTCAGGAGAAGCTGAGCTGAGGTGTGCCTTTGCCTTGCAAGCTCCCAGCCCTGGGCCCAGGCCCAGGCCCCGGCGGCGGGGGAGGGGAGGCTGTCATTTCACAATGCTCTGCCTGCCTGCCTGAGTGTTCCGTTGGCACGGCGACGGCAGCAGGTGAGCCCTGGAGCAGGGGGCATGGAGAGGTCGAGGCAGACAGAGCTGGGAGCCCCAGGAACAGGACCCAGGCCAGTGGAGGTGGCTTGCAGGAGCCCGCCTGATCGCTCGAGGCCACTCCTCACAGGGCCTCTGCTGCTGTCAGAAGCCCTGGGGCCCTGCTACTGGCGGAGGAAGCATTCAGGCCTCAAGGTGCACTGGCCTTCACCGAGGCCTGTGGCTGGGCTCAAAAACAGAAGATGTGAAAAATAGGGCCCAGAAACTGCAGTGAAAACAGGTAGGTTAAGGTGTGAAAACAGAAACACCAGAAAGAAAGGAAAAAGCATAGCTCCTGACACACCACCCTCATATGGACATTGTGGCCAGTCCCTGTAGATTCATTTGCAGTCCCCTAGTCAAGGCTAGGGGTGGGCAAAGTTATCCTCACTGCTGGTGGAACTATATTGCCTAAATTCGCCTCCAGCTCTGTTCTGCCTGCAGGGACTTTTTTTAGCTGTTGTGCCAATTTTCTCTGCAGATTTTGCTTCCTGAAATGTGCTTTTTCCCTGAAATATCATGTTTTTGACCGCTAAAACAACATTTCATGGAAAAAATAAATGTCTTCTGGCAAACCATCTGAAATGGTGTTTTTTTCACAAACTGTCTGTTTTCAGTCTGAAACTTTTTGGGGCCACCAAAAAACAAAATTTCCCATAAAAAACAGAATTTCAGGGAGAAAAAGCCTGAAATTGGCAATTTCTCTGTGTGGGCAGAGCAGGCGAAGTGGCAGAATTTGCCCAGAATTCTGCATTGTTTCTGCTGAGCAAATTTTCGGCCGTTTCGACCACCCCCTAGTCAAGGCCCTGCCCTCTATGGACTTCAAGGGGAAGACACTAGCAGCACACAACCCTCACCGTTCTAACACCTTCTCTATTTCCATTGACTTCATAGGGATCACCCACCCAAATATATAGCTCTTGCCGACTGGGAGACTCAACAGGATGAAATGTGTAAACCGAATGGTAGTGCGTAAAAAGGGCCAACAAAGGACGTCTTTCTCTTTTTTAATGTGAAGTGGAAAAAAACAAAGGTGAAATAGTTCCTTGGTTTTGTAGACAGTAGGGGAATAGTTCTATTTTGATATTTGTGTTTGTACCATGCTGCGCTGCCATCATTTCCATGGTCTCTAGGCACTCTGCAAGTCCTGAAAGAGAGGAGGGAGGGTGGGTGGGTGAGGTTAGTGGGGAGAGCGGGGAACATGCAAGCTAACTTTGCTGTTGTGTTGATGGGTGCAGGGGAGTGCTTGAGGGGATGCAACTTCACTTTTCTCTCATTGTGACTGTCAGAGCCTGCTCCCTCTCTCTCTCTCTCACTCTCTCTGGCTCCCTCTCTCTCTCACATAGATACATTTGCCCTGTCTGCCACAGAGATCTGGGAATTGACAAATGTGCAGAGGGGGAAGTATAGGGGCTCCACTCATTACCATATGCTAGGTGCTAAGGATGATGGGAGGAAAGATGTTTTGGATAAGAGAAGCAGATCCCTGAGACATGAGGACCCCATGCCGCCATTCAGCTGCCATAGTGCATAGGTTGGCAGGCTTGTCCCTGAGTCAAACCTCACTCTAATTTCCTCAGGTACTGCGCTCAGTGTCCACCCGGGGCATTTGCCCGCCAGGCGTTTGTAAGGCGTTCGTAAGGCGATCGGGGCAGGGGCCAGAATCTCTGGCGCTTTCGCCCAGAAATCTGTTCCGGTGTCTTCTGCAGTCCTCAAACTCTTCTGACACTGCGCACACAGCCAAAGGACAGAATGAAATGGAATGAAATCCCCCTGCCGCCATTCCCCTGGTTTTGTAGCTGTTCCATAACTTCAGTTTCAAAATGATGCTGAAATGCTGCCAGTGGTTCTTCATGGTGAAATGAGGAGCAGGACAGATAAAAGGTGGAGACTGGATACCTTCAAGTGCCCCATGAAGCTTGGTGTTCCACCCGTTGGGCATAGAGGGGTGCTGTATTTGCAGGAAGGTAAGGAGAAGCATGTTGACAGCGTAAATGGGAGAGGTTTGGGGCAGGGGGGTAGGTCGGCGATCCAGTAACAATGCAATCTGGAGGAGGCCCTTCAGGGTCTCCAGTATGTGCGAGGCAGAGGGATAGCTCTGCTGTCCAATGCCTAACCCTTTAAAGTGCAGTGTGCCCAATGTAGGAGGCTTGAGTTGCTGTCTTTAGCCAGACCATGTGTGAATGAAGCTTGCAGTGAGGTTGCGCCCATTCTCTGTGACAGGAGTTTGTCCTGCTGCACCCGTTCAGTAGGAGGGAAGCCCCTGCTGTAGCACTGTGTGAGTGAAGCTTCCCCTGCTGTTGCCCTGGCCTGGACCGGTCATGTAGTGTGACACTCAGATGTCTGTTAAAGCTGTGCCGGTGAAGCAGATTTGTCAGGGCCCTGCACTTTTCTTGGTTCATCCTTGATGGCTCGGAAATATGCTGAGGAGGGTTTTAGTGGAGCTAGACATGTGAACAGCATGTCCCAAATGGCATGACACATGTTGCTTTTGTATATGTACAGAGCTTAAAATGGTTTGTAGGAGTCACCAAGAAGGAAAGGACCTTCCAATAAATCGCCCTTCCTGGCTCTCACCACCAGCCCTGGGGCCCCGGGGCCCTGAGGGGTCGAGCTCTGGAGCAGCTCAGGAGAAGCTGAGCTGAGGTGTGCCTTTGCCTTGCAAGCTCCCAGCCCTGGGCCCAGGCCCAGGCGGGGGAGGGGAGGCTGTCATTTCACAATGCTCTGCCTGCCTGCCTGAGGGTTCCGTTGGCACGGCGACGGCAGCAGGTGAGCCCTGGAGCAGGGGGCATGGAGAGGTCGAGGCAGACAGAGCTGGGAGCCCCAGGAACAGGACCCAGGCCAGAGGAGGTGGCTCGCAGGAGCCCGCCTGATCGCTCGAGGCCACTCCTCACCGGGCCTCTGCTGCTGTCAGAAGCCCTAGGGCCCTGCTACTGGTGGAGGAAGCCTTCAGGCCTCAAGGTGCACTGGCCTTCACTGAGGCCTGTGGCTGGGCTCAAAAACAGAAGATGTGAAAAATAGGGCCCAGAAACTGCAGTGAAAACAGGTAGGTTAAGGTGTGAAAACAGAAACACCAGAAAGAAAGGAAAACGCATAGCTCCTGACACACCACCCTCATATGGACATTGTGGCCAGTCCCTGTAGATTCATTTTCAGTCCCCTAGTCAAGGCTAGGGGTGGGCAAAGTTATCCTCACTGCTGGTGGAACTATATTGCCTAAATTCGCCTCCAGCTCTGTTCTGCCTGCAGGGACTTTTTTTAGCTGTTGTGCCAATTTTCTCTGCAGATTTTGCTTCCTGAAATGTGCTTTTTCCCTGAAATATCATGTTTTTGACCGCTAAAACAACATTTCATGGAAAAAATAAATGTCCTCTGGCAAACCATCTGAAATGGTGTTTTTTTCACAAACTGTCTGTTTTCAGTCTGAAACTTTTTGGGGCCACCAAAAAACAAAATTTCCCATAAAAAACAGAATTTCAGGGAGAAAAAGCCTGAAATTGGCAATTTCTCTGTGTGGGCAGAGCAGGCGAAGTGGCAGAATTTGCCCAGAATTCTGCATTGTTTCTGCTGAGCAAATTTTCGGCCGTTTCGACCACCCCCTAGTCAAGGCCATGCCCTCTATGGACTTCAAGGGGAAGACACTAGCAGCACACAACCCTCACCGTTCTAACACCTTCTCTATTTCCATTGACTTCATAGGGATCACCCACCCAAATATATAGCTCTTGCCGACTGGGAGACTCAACAGGATGAAATGTGTAAACCGAATGGTAGTGCGTAAAAAGGGCCAACAAAGGACGTCTTTCTCTTTTTTAATGTGAAGTGGAAAAAAACAAAGGTGAAGTAGTTCCTTGGTTTTGTAGACAGTAGGGGAATAGTTCTATTTTGATATTTGTGTTTGTACCATGCTGCGCTGCCATCATTTCCAGGGTCTCTAGGCACTCTGCAAGTCCTGAAAGAGAGGAGGGAGGGTGGGTGGGTGGGTGAGGTTAGTGGGGAGAGCGGGGAACATGCAAGCTAACTTTGCTGTTGTGTTGATGGGTGCAGGGGAGTGCTTGAGGGGATGCAACTTCACTTTTCTCTCATTGTGACTGTCAGAGCCTGCTCCCTCTCTCTCTCTCAAACTCTCTCTGGCTCCCTCTCTCTCTCTCACATAGATACATTTGCCCTGTCTGCCACAGAGATCTGGGAATTGACAAATGTGCAGAGGGGGAAGTATAGGGGCTCCACTCATTACCATATGCTAGATCCCTGAGACATGAGGACCCCATGCCGCCATTCAGCTGCCATAGTGCATAGGTTGGCAGGCTTGTCCCTGAGTCAAACCTCACTCTAATTTCCTCAGGTACTGCGCTCAGTGTCCACCCGGGGCATTTGCCCGCCAGGCGTTTGTAAGGCGTTCGTAAGGCGATCGGGGCAGGGGCCAGAATCTCTGGCGCTTTCGCCCAGAAATCTGTTCCGGTGTCTTCTGCAGTCCTCAAACTCTTCTGACACTGCGCACACAGCCAAAGGACAGAATGAAATGGAATGAAATCCCCCTGCCGCCATTCCCCTGGTTTTGTAGCTGTTCCATAACTTCAGTTTCAAAATGATGCTGAAATGCTGCCAGTGGTTCTTCATGGTGAAATGAGGAGCAGGACAGATAAAAGGTGGAGACTGGATACCTTCAAGTGCCCCATGAAGCTTGGTGTTCCACCCGTTGGGCATAGAGGGGTGCTGTATTTGCAGGAAGGTAAGGAGAAGCATGTTGACAGAGTAAATGGGAGAGGTTTGGGGCAGGGGGATAGGTCGGCGATCCAGTAACAATGCAATCTGGAGGAGGCCCTTCAGGGTCTCCAGTATGTGCGAGGCAGAGGGATAGCTCTGCTGTCCAATGCCTAACCCTTTAAAGTGCAGTGTGCCCAATGTAGGAGGCTTGAGTTGCTGTCTTTAGCCAGACCATGTGTGAATGAAGCTTGCAGTGAGGTTGCGCCCATTCTCTGTGACAGGAGTTTGTCCTGCTGCACCCGTTCAGTAGGAGGGAAGCCCCTGCTGTAGCACTGTGTGAGTGAAGCTTCCCCTGCTGTTGCCCTGGCCTGGACCGGTCATGTAGTGTGACACTCAGATGTCTGTTAAAGCTGTGCCGGTGAAGCAGATTTGTCAGGGCCCTGCACTTTTCTTGGTTCATCCTTGATGGCTCGGAAATATGCTGAGGAGGGTTTTAGTGGAGCTAGACATGTGAACAGCATGTCCCAAATGGCATGACACATGTTGCTTTTGTATATGTACAGAGCTTAAAATGGTTTGTAGGAGTCACCAAGAAGGAAAGGACCTTCCAATAAATCGCCCTTCCTGGCTCTCACCACCAGCCCTGGGGCCCCGGGGCCCTGAGGGGTCGAGCTCTGGAGCAGCTCAGGAGAAGCTGAGCTGAGGTGTGCCTTTGCCTTGCAAGCTCCCAGCCCTGGGCCCAGGCCCAGGCGGGGGAGGGGAGGCTGTCATTTCACAATGCTCTGCCTGCCTGCCTGAGGGTTCCGTTGGCACGGCGACGGCAGCAGGTGAGCCCTGGAGCAGGGGGCATGGAGAGGTCAAGGCAGACAGAGCTGGGAGCCCCAGGAACAGGACCCAGGCCAGAGGAGGTGGCTCGCAGGAGCCCGCCTGATCGCTCGAGGCCACTCCTCACCGGGCCTCTGCTGCTGTCAGAAGCCCTGGGGCCCTGCTACTGGTGGAGGAAGCCTTCAGGCCTCAAGGTGCACTGGCCTTCACTGAGGCCTGTGGCTGGGCTCAAAAACAGAAGATGTGAAAAATAGGGCCCAGAAACTGCAGTGAAAACAGGTAGGTTAAGGTGTGAAAACAGAAACACCAGAAAGAAAGGAAAAAGCATAGCTCCTGACACACCACCCTCATATGGACATTGTGGCCAGTCCCTGTAGATTCATTTTCAGTCCCCTAGTCAAGGCTAGGGGTGGGCAAAGTTATCCTCACTGCTGGTGGAACTATATTGCCTAAATTCGCCTCCAGCTCTGTTCTGCCTGCAGGGACTTTTTTTAGCTGTTGTGCCAATTTTCTCTGCAGATTTTGCTTCCTGAAATGTGCTTTTTCCCTGAAATATCATGTTTTTGACCGCTAAAACAACATTTCATGGAAAAAATAAATGTCTTCTGGCAAACCATCTGAAATGGTGTTTTTTTCACAAACTGTCTGTTTTCAGTCTGAAACTTTTTGGGGCCACCAAAAAACAAAATTTCCCATAAAAAACAGAATTTCAGGGAGAAAAAGCCTGAAATTGGCAATTTCTCTGTGTGGGCAGAGCAGGCGAAGTGGCAGAATTTGCCCAGAATTCTGCATTGTTTCTGCTGAGCAAATTTTCGGCCGTTTCGACCACCCCCTAGTCAAGGCCATGCCCTCTATGGACTTCAAGGGGAAGACACTAGCAGCACACAACCCTCACCGTTCTAACACCTTCTCTATTTCCATTGACTTCATAGGGATCACCCACCCAAATATATAGCTCTTGCCGACTGGGAGACTCAACAGGATGAAATGTGTAAACCGAATGGTAGTGCGTAAAAAGGGCCAACAAAGGACGTCTTTCTCTTTTTTAATGTGAAGTGGAAAAAAACAAAGGTGAAGTAGTTCCTTGGTTTTGTAGACAGTAGGGGAATAGTTCTATTTTGATATTTGTGTTTGTACCATGCTGCGCTGCCATCATTTCCAGGGTCTCTAGGCACTCTGCAAGTCCTGAAAGAGAGGAGGGAGGGTGGGTGGGTGGGCGAGGTTAGTGGGGAGAGCGGGGAACATGCAAGCTAACTTTGCTGTTGTGTTGATGGGTGCAGGGGAGTGCTTGAGGGGATGCAACTTCACTTTTCTCTCATTGTGACTGTCAGAGCCTGCTCCCTCTCTCTCTCTCTCACTCTCTCTGGCTCCCTCTCTCTCTCTCTCTCACATAGATACATTTGCCCTGTCTGCCACAGAGATCTGGGAATTGACAAATGTGCAGAGGGGGAAGTATAGGGGCTCCACTCATTACCATATGCTAGGTGCTAAGGATGATGGGAGGAAAGATGTTTTGGATAAGAGAAGCAGATCCCTGAGACATGAGGACCCCATGCCGCCATTCAGCTGCCATAGTGCATAGGTTGGCAGGCTTGTCCCTGAGTCAAACCTCACTCTAATTTCCTCAGGTACTGCGCTCAGTGTCCACCCGGGGCATTTGCCCGCCAGGCGTTTGTAAGGCGTTCGTAAGGCGATCGGGGCAGGGGCCAGAATCTCTGGCGCTTTCGCCCAGAAATCTGTTCCGGTGTCTTCTGCAGTCCTCAAACTCTTCTGACACTGCGCACACAGCCAAAGGACAGAATGAAATGGAATGAAATCCCCCTGCCGCCATTCCCCTGGTTTTGTAGCTGTTCCATAACTTCAGTTTCAAAATGATGCTGAAATGCTGCCAGTGGTTCTTCATGGTGAAATGAGGAGCAGGACAGATAAAAGGTGGAGACTGGATACCTTCAAGTGCCCCATGAAGCTTGGTGTTCCACCCGTTGGGCATAGAGGGGTGCTGTATTTGCAGGAAGGTAAGGAGAAGCATGTTGACAGAGTAAATGGGAGAGGTTTGGGGCAGGGGGATAGGTCGGCGATCCAGTAACAATGCAATCTGGAGGAGGCCCTTCAGGGTCTCCAGTATGTGCGAGGCAGAGGGATAGCTCTGCTGTCCAATGCCTAACCCTTTAAAGTGCAGTGTGCCCAATGTAGGAGGCTTGAGTTGCTGTCTTTAGCCAGACCATGTGTGAATGAAGCTTGCAGTGAGGTTGCGCCCATTCTCTGTGACAGGAGTTTGTCCTGCTGCACCCGTTCAGTAGGAGGGAAGCCACTGCTGTAGCACTGTGTGAGTGAAGCTTCCCCTGCTGTTGCCCTGGCCTGGACCGGTCATGTAGTGTGACACTCAGATGTCTGTTAAAGCTGTGCCGGTGAAGCAGATTTGTCAGGGCCCTGCACTTTTCTTGGTTCATCCTTGATGGCTCGGAAATATGCTGAGGAGGGTTTTAGTGGAGCTAGACATGTGAACAGCATGTCCCAAATGGCATGACACATGTTGCTTTTGTATATGTACAGAGCTTAAAATGGTTTGTAGGAGTCACCAAGAAGGAAAGGACCTTCCAATAAATCGCCCTTCCTGGCTCTCACCACCAGCCCTGGGGCCCCGGGGCCCTGAGGGGTCGAGCTCTGGAGCAGCTCAGGAGAAGCTGAGCTGAGGTGTGCCTTTGCCTTGCAAGCTCCCAGCCCTGGACCCAGGCCCCAGCGGCGAGGGAGGGGAGGCTGTCATTTCACAATGCTCTGCCCAGCCTGAGGGTTCCGTTGGCACGGCGACAGCAGCAGGTGAGCCCTGGAGCAGGGGGCATGGAGAGGTCAAGGCAGACAGAGCTGGGAGCCCCAGGAACAGGACCCAGGCCAGAGGAGGTGGCTCAGCTGAGCCCGCCTGATCGCTCGAGGCCACTCCTCACAGGGCCTCTGCTGCTGTCAGAAGCCCTGGGGCCCTGCTACTGGCGGAGGAAGCATTCAGGCCTCAAGGTGCACCGGCCTTCTCTGAGGCCTGTGGCTGGGCTCAAAAACAGAAGATGTGAAAAATAGGGCCCAGAAACTGCAGTGAAAACAGGTAGGTTAAGGTGTGAAAACAGAAACACTAGAAAGAAAGGAAAAAGCATAGCTCCTGACACACCCCCCTCATATGGACATTGTGGCCAGTCCCTGTAGATTCATTTTCAGTCCCCTAGTCAAGGCTAGGGGTGGGCAAAGTTATCCTCACTGCTGGTGGAACTATATTGCCTAAATTCGCCTCCAGCTCTGTTCTGCCTGCAGGGACTTTTTTTAGCTGTTGTGCCAATTTTCTCTGCAGATTTTGCTTCCTGAAATGTGCTTTTTCCCTGAAATATCATGTTTTTGACCGCTAAAACAACATTTCATGGAAAAAATAAATGTCTTCTGGCAAACCATCTGAAATGGTGTTTTTTTCACAAACTGTCTGTTTTCAGTCTGAAACTTTTTGGGGCCACCAAAAAACAAAATTTCCCATAAAAAACAGAATTTCAGGGAGAAAAAGCCTGAAATTGGCAATTTCTCTGTGTGGGCAGAGCAGGCGAAGTGGCAGAATTTGCCCAGAATTCTGCATTGTTTCTGTTGAGCAAATTTTCGGCCGTTTCGACCACCCCCTAGTCAAGGCCATGCCCTCTATGGACTTCAAGGGGAAGACACTAGCAGCACACAACCCTCACCGTTCTAACACCTTCTCTATTTCCATTGACTTCATAGGGATCACCCACCCAAATATATAGCTCTTGCCGACTGGGAGACTCAACAGGATGAAATGTGTAAACCGAATGGTAGTGCGTAAAAAGGGCCAACAAAGGACGTCTTTCTCTTTTTTAATGTGAAGTGGAAAAAAACAAAGGTGAAGTAGTTCCTTGGTTTTGTAGACAGTAGGGGAATAGTTCTATTTTGATATTTGTGTTTGTACCATGCTGCGCTGCCATCATTTCCAGGGTCTCTAGGCACTCTGCAAGTCCTGAAAGAGAGGAGGGAGGGTGGGTGGGTGGGTGAGGTTAGTGGGGAGAGCGGGGAACATGCAAGCTAACTTTGCTGTTGTGTTGATGGGTGCAGGGGAGTGCTTGAGGGGATGCAACTTCACTTTTCTCTCATTGTGACTGTCAGAGCCTGCTCCCTCTCTCTCTCTCTCACTCTCTCTGGCTCCCTCTCTCTCTCTCTCTCACATAGATACATTTGCCCTGTCTGCCACAGAGATCTGGGAAATGACAAATGTGCAGAGGGGGAAGTATAGGGGCTCCACTCATTACCATATGCTAGGTGCTAAGGATGATGGGAGGAAAGATGTTTTGGATAAGAGAAGCAGATCCCTGAGACATGAGGACCCCATGCCGCCATTCAGCTGCCATAGTGCATAGGTTGGCAGGCTTGTCCCTGAGTCAAACCTCACTCTAATTTCCTCAGGTACTGCGCTCAGTGTCCACCCGGGGCATTTGCACGCCAGGCGTTTGTAAGGCGTTCGTAAGGCGATCGAGGCAGGGGCCAGAATCTCTGGCGCTTTCGCCCAGAAATCTGTTTCGGTGTCTTCTGCAGTCCTCAAACTCTTCTGACACTGCGCACACAGCCAAAGGACAGAATGAAATGGAATGAAATCCCCCTGCCGCCATTCCCCTGGTTTTGTAGCTGTTCCATAACTTCAGTTTCAAAATGATGCTGAAATGCTGCCAGTGGTTCTTCATGGTGAAATGAGGAGCAGGACAGATAAAAGGTGGAGACTGGATACCTTCAAGTGCCCCATGAAGCTTGGTGTTCCACCCGTTGGGCATAGAGGGGTGCTGTATTTGCAGGAAGGTAAGGAGAAGCATGTTGACAGAGTAAATGGGAGAGGTTTGGGGCAGGGGGATAGGTCGGCGATCCAGTAACAATGCAATCTGGAGGAGGCCCTTCAGGGTCTCCAGTATGTGCGAGGCAGAGGGATAGCTCTGCTGTCCAATGCCTAACCCTTTAAAGTGCAGTGTGCCCAATGTAGGAGGCTTGAGTTGCTGTCTTTAGCCAGACCATGTGTGAATGAAGCTTGCAGTGAGGTTGCGCCCATTCTCTGTGACAGGAGTTTGTCCTGCTGCACCCGTTCAGTAGGAGGGAAGCCCCTGCTGTAGCACTGTGTGAGTGAAGCTTCCCCTGCTGTTGCCCTGGCCTGGACCGGTCATGTAGTGTGACACTCAGATGTCTGTTAAAGCTGTGCCGGTGAAGCAGATTTGTCAGGGCCCTGCACTTTTCTTGGTTCATCCTTGATGGCTCGGAAATATGCTGAGGAGGGTTTTAGTGGAGCTAGACATGTGAACAGCATGTCCCAAATGGCATGACACATGTTGCTTTTGTATATGTACAGAGCTTAAAATGGTTTGTAGGAGTCACCAAGAAGGAAAGGACCTTCCAATAAATCGCCCTTCCTGGCTCTCACCACCAGCCCTGGGGCCCCGGGGCCCTGAGGGGTCGAGCTCTGGAGCAGCTCAGGAGAAGCTGAGCTGAGGTGTGCCTTTGCCTTGCAAGCTCCCAGCCCTGGGCCCAGGCCCAGGCGGGGGAGGGGAGGCTGTCATTTCACAATGCTCTGCCTGCCTGCCTGAGGGTTCCGTTTGCACGGTGACGGCAGCAGGTGAGCCCTGGAGCAGGGGGCATGGAGTGGTCGAGGCAGACAGAGCTGGGAGCCCCAGGAACAGGACCCAGGCCAGAGGAGGTGGCTCGCAGGAGCCCGCCTGATCGCTCGAGGCCACTCCTCACCGGGCCTCTGCTGCTGTCAGAAGCCCTGGGGCCCTGCTACTGGTGGAGGAAGCCTTCAGGCCTCAAGGTGCACTGGCCTTCACTGAGGCCTGTGGCTGGGCTCAAAAACAGAAGATGTGAAAAATAGGGCCCAGAAACTGCAGTGAAAACAGGTAGGTTAAGGTGTGAAAACAGAAACACCAGAAAGAAAGGAAAAAGCATAGCTCCTGACACACCACCCTCATATGGACATTGTGGCCAGTCCCTGTAGATTCATTTTCAGTCCCCTAGTCAAGGCTAGGGGTGGGCAAAGTTATCCTCACTGCTGGTGGAACTATATTGCCTAAATTCGCCTCCAGCTCTGTTCTGCCTGCAGGGACTTTTTTTAGCTGTTGTGCCAATTTTCTCTGCAGATTTTGCTTCCTGAAATGTGCTTTTTCCCTGAAATATCATGTTTTTGACCGCTAAAACAACATTTCATGGAAAAAATAAATGTCTTCTGGCAAACCATCTGAAATGGTGTTTTTTTCACAAACTGTTTTCAGTCTGAAACTTTTTGGGGCCACCAAAAAACAAAATTTCCCATAAAAAACAGAATTTCAGGGAGAAAAAGCCTGAAATTGGCAATTTCTCTGTGTGGGCAGAGCAGGCGAAGTGGCAGAATTTGCCCAGAATTCTGCATTGTTTCTGCTGAGCAAATTTTCGGCCGTTTCGACCACCCCCTAGTCAAGGCCATGCCCTCTATGGACTTCAAGGGGAAGACACTAGCAGCACACAACCCTCACCGTTCTAACACCTTCTCTATTTCCATTGACTTCATAGGGATCACCCACCCAAATATATTGCCGACTGGGAGACTCAACAGGATGAAATGTGTAAACCGAATGGTAGTGCGTAAAAAGGGCCAACAAAGGACGTCTTTCTCTTTTTTAATGTGAAGTGGAAAAAAACAAAGGTGAAGTAGTTCCTTGGTTTTGTAGACAGTAGGGGAATAGTTCTATTTTGATATTTGTGTTTGTACCATGCTGCGCTGCCATCATTTCCAGGGTCTCTAGGCACTCTGCAAGTCCTGAAAGAGAGGAGGGAGGGTGGGTGGGTGGGTGGGTGAGGTTAGTGGGGAGAGCGGGGAACATGCAAGCTAACTTTGCTGTTGTGTTGATGGGTGCAGGGGAGTGCTTGAGGGGATGCAACTTCACTTTTCTCTCATTGTGACTGTCAGAGCCTGCTCCCTCTCTCTCTCACTCTCTCTGGCTCCCTCTCTCTCTCTCACATAGATACATTTGCCCTGTCTGCCACAGAGATCTGGGAATTGACAAATGTGCAGAGGGGGAAGTATAGGGGCTCCACTCATTACCATATGCTAGGTGCTAAGGATGATGGGAGGAAAGATGTTTTGGATAAGAGAAGCAGATCCCTGAGACATGAGGACCCCATGCCGCCATTCAGCTGCCATAGTGCATAGGTTGGCAGGCTTGTCCCTGAGTCAAACCTCACTCTAATTTCCTCAGGTACTGCGCTCAGTGTCCACCCGGGGCATTTGCTCGCCAGGCGTTTGTAAGGCGTTCGTAAGGCGATCGGGGCAGGGGCCAGAATCTCTGGCGCTTTCGCCCAGAAATCTGTTCCGGTGTCTTCTGCAGTCCTCAAACTCTTCTGACACTGCGCACACAGCCAAAGGACAGAATGAAATGGAATGAAATCCCCCTGCCGCCATTCCCCTGGTTTTGTAGCTGTTCCATAACTTCAGTTTCAAAATGATGCTGAAATGCTGCCAGTGGTTCTTCATGGTGAAATGAGGAGCAGGACAGATAAAAGGTGGAGACTGGATACCTTGAAGTGCCCCATGAAGCTTGGTGTCCCACCCGTTGGGCCTAGAGGGGTGCTGTATTTGCAGGAAGGTAAGGAGAAGCATGTTGACAGAGTAAATGGGAGAGGTTTGGGGCAGGGGGATAGGTCGGCGATCCAGTAACAATGCAATCTGGAGGAGGCCCTTCAGGGTCTCCAGTATGTGCGAGGCAGAGGGATAGCTCTGCTGTCCAATGCCTAACCCTTTAAAGTGCAGTGTGCCCAATGTAGGAGGCTTGAGTTGCTGTCTTTAGCCAGACCATGTGTGAATGAAGCTTGCAGTGAGGTTGCGCCCATTCTCTGTGACAGGAGTTTGTCCTGCTGCACCCGTTCAGTAGGAGGGAAGCCCCTGCTGTAGCACTGTGTGAGTGAAGCTTCCCCTGCTGTTGCCCTGGCCTGGACCGGTCATGTAGTGTGACACTCAGATGTCTGTTAAAGCTGTGCCGGTGAAGCAGATTTGTCAGGGCCCTGCACTTTTCTTGGTTCATCCTTGATGGCTCGGAAATATGCTGAGGAGGGTTTTAGTGGAGCTAGACATGTGAACAGCATGTCCCAAATGGCATGACACATGTTGCTTTTGTATATGTACAGAGCTTAAAATGGTTTGTAGGAGTCACCAAGAAGGAAAGGACCTTCCAATAAATCGCCCTTCCTGGCTCTCACCACCAGCCCTGGGGCCCCGGGGCCCTGAGGGGTCGAGCTCTGGAGCAGCTCAGGAGAAGCTGAGCTGAGGTGTGCCTTTGCCTTGCAAGCTCCCAGCCCTGGGCCCAGGCCCCAGCGGCGGGGGAAGGGAGGCTGTCATTTCACAATGCTCTGCCTGCCTGCCTGAGGGTTCCGTTGGCACGGCGACGGCAGCAGGTGAGCCCTGGAGCAGGGGGCATGGAGAGGTCAAGGCAGACAGAGCTGGGAGCCCCAGGAACAGGACCCAGGCCAGAGGAGGTGGCTCGCAGGAGCCCGCCTGATCGCTCGAGGCCACTCCTCACAGGGCCTCTGCTGCTGTCAGAAGCCCTGGGACCCTGCTACTGGCGGAGGAAGCATTCAGGCCTCAAGGTGCACCGGCCTTCACCGAGGCCTGTGGCTGGGCTCAAAAACAGAAGATGTGAAAAATAGGGCCCAGAAACTGCAGTGAAAACAGGTAGGTTAAGGTGTGAAAACAGAAACACTAGAAAGAAAGGAAAAAGCATAGCTCCTGACACACCACCCTCATATGGACATTGTGGCCAGTCCCTGTAGATTCATTTTCAGTCCCCTAGTCAAGGCTAGGGGTGGGCAAAGTTATCCTCACTGCTGGTGGAACTATATTGCCTAAATTCGCCTCCAGCTCTGTTCTGCCTGCAGGGACTTTTTTTAGCTGTTGTGCCAATTTTCTCTGCAGATTTTGCTTCCTGAAATGTGCTTTTTCCCTGAAATATCATGTTTTTGACCGCTAAAACAACATTTCATGGAAAAAATAAATGTCTTCTGGCAAACCATCTGAAATGGTGTTTTTTTCACAAACTGTCTGTTTTCAGTCTGAAACTTTTTGGGGCCACCAAAAAACAAAATTTCCCATAAAAAACAGAATTTCAGGGAGAAAAAGCCTGAAATTGGCAATTTCTCTGTGTGGGCAGAGCAGGCGAAGTGGCAGAATTTGCCCAGAATTCTGCATTGTTTCTGTTGAGCAAATTTTCGGCCGTTTCGACCACCCCCTAGTCAAGGCCATGCCCTCTATGGACTTCAAGGGGAAGACACTAGCAGCACACAACCCTCACCGTTCTAACACCTTCTCTATTTCCATTGACTTCATAGGGATCACCCACCCAAATATATAGCTCTTGCCGACTGGGAGACTCAACAGGATGAAATGTGTAAACCGAATGGTAGTGCGTAAAAAGGGCCAACAAAGGACGTCTTTCTCTTTTTTAATGTGAAGTGGAAAAAAACAAAGGTGAAGTAGTTCCTTGGTTTTGTAGACAGTAGGGGAATAGTTCTATTTTGATATTTGTGTTTGTACCATGCTGCGCTGCCATCATTTCCAGGGTCTCTAGGCACTCTGCAAGTCCTGAAAGAGAGGAGGGAGGGTGGGTGGGTGAGGTTAGTGGGGAGAGCGGGGAACATGCAAGCTAACTTTGCTGTTGTGTTGATGGGTGCAGGGGAGTGCTTGAGGGGATGCAACTTCACTTTTCTCTCATTGTGACTGTCAGAGCCTGCTCCCTCTCTCTCTCTCACTCTCTCTGGCTCCCTCTCTCTCTCTCACATAGATACATTTGCCCTGTCTGCCACAGAGATCTGGGAATTGACAAATGTGCAGAGGGGGAAGTATAGGGGCTCCACTCATTACCATATGCTAGGTGCTAAGGATGATGGGAGGAAAGATGTTTTGGATAAGAGAAGCAGATCCCTGAGACATGAGGACCCCATGCCGCCATTCAGCTGCCATAGTGCATAGGTTGGCAGGCTTGTCCCTGAGTCAAACCTCACTCTAATTTCCTCAGGTACTGCGCTCAGTGTCCACCCGGGGCATTTGCCCGCCAGGCGTTTGTAAGGCGTTCGTAAGGCGATCGGGGCAGGGGCCAGAATCTCTGGCGCTTTCGCCCAGAAATCTGTTCCGGTGTCTTCTGCAGTCCTCAAACTCTTCTGACACTGCGCACACAGCCAAAGGACAGAATGAAATGGAATGAAATCCCCCTGCCGCCATTCCCCTGGTTTTGTAGCTGTTCCATAACTTCAGTTTCAAAATGATGCTGAAATGCTGCCAGTGGTTCTTCATGGTGAAATGAGGAGCAGGACAGATAAAAGGTGGAGACTGGATACCTTCAAGTGCCCCATGAAGCTTGGTGTTCCACCCGTTGGGCATAGAGGGGTGCTGTATTTGCAGGAAGGTAAGGAGAAGCATGTTGACAGAGTAAATGGGAGAGGTTTGGGGCAGGGGGATAGGTCGGCGATCCAGTAACAATGCAATCTGGAGGAGGCCCTTCAGGGTCTCCAGTATGTGCGAGGCAGAGGGATAGCTCTGCTGTCCAATGCCTAACCCTTTAAAGTGCAGTGTGCCCAATGTAGGAGGCTTGAGTTGCTGTCTTTAGCCAGACCATGTGTGAATGAAGCTTGCAGTGAGGTTGCGCCCATTCTCTGTGACAGGAGTTTGTCCTGCTGCACCCGTTCAGTAGGAGGGAAGCCCCTGCTGTAGCACTGTGTGAGTGAAGCTTCCCCTGCTGTTGCCCTGGCCTGGACCGGTCATGTAGTGTGACACTCAGATGTCTGTTGAAGCTGTGACGGTGAAGCAGATTTGTCAGGGCCCTGCACTTTTCTTGGTTCATCCTTGATGGCTCGGAAATATGCTGAGGAGGGTTTTAGTGGAGCTAGACATGTGAACAGCATGTCCCAAATGGCATGACATATGTTGCTTTTGTATATGTACAGAGCTTAAAATGGTTTGTAGGAGTCACCAAGAAGGAAAGGACCTTCCAATAAATCGCCCTTCCTGGCTCTCACCACCAGCCCTGGGGCCCCAGGGCCCTGAGGGGTCGAGCTCTGGAGCAGCTCAGGAGAAGCTGAGCTGAGGTGTGCCTATGCCTTGCAAGCTCCCAGCCCTGGGCCCAGGCCCCAGCGGCGGGGGAGGGGAGGCTGCCATTTCACAATGCTCTGCCTGCCTGCCTGAGGGTTCCGTTGGCACGGCGACGGCAGCAGGTGAGCCCTGGAGCAGGGGGCATGGAGAGGTCGAGGCAGACAGAGCTGGGAGCCCCAGGAACAGGACCCAGGCCAGTGGAGGTGGCTCGCAGGAGCCCGCCTGATCGCTCGAGGCCACTCCTCACAGGGCCTCTGCTGCTGTCAGAAGCCCTGGGACCCTGCTACTGGCGGAGGAAGCATTCAGGCCTCAAGGTGCACCGGCCTTCTCTGAGGCCTGTGGCTGGGCTCAAAAACAGAAGATGTGAAAAATAGGGCCCAGAAACTGCAGTGAAAACAGGTAGGTTAAGGTGTGAAAACAGAAACACCAGAAAGAAAGGAAAAAGCATAGCTCCTGACACACCACCCTCATATGGACATTGTGGCCAGTCCCTGTAGATTCATTTTCAGTCCCCTAGTCAAGGCTAGGGGTGGGCAAAGTTATCCTCACTGCTGGTGGAACTATATTGCCTAAATTCGCCTCCAGCTCTGTTCTGCCTGCAGGGACTTTTTTTAGCTGTTGTGCCAATTTTCTCTGCAGATTTTGCTTCCTGAAATGTGCTTTTTCCCTGAAATATCATGTTTTTGACTGCTAAAACAACATTTCATGGAAAAAATAAATGTCTTCTGGCAAACCATCTGAAATGGTGTTTTTTTCACAAACTGTCTGTTTTCAGTCTGAAACTTTTTGGGGCCACCAAAAAACAAAATTTCCCATAAAAAACAGAATTTCAGGGAGAAAAAGCCTGAAATTGGCAATTTCTCTGTGTGGGCAGAGCAGGCGAAGTGGCAGAATTTGCCCAGAATTCTGCATTGTTTCTGCTGAGCAAATTTTCGGCCGTTTCGACCACCCCCTAGTCAAGGCCATGCCCTCTATGGACTTCAAGGGGAAGACACTAGCAGCACACAACCCTCACCGTTCTAACACCTTCTCTATTTCCATTGACTTCATAGGGATCACCCACCCAAATATATAGCTCTTGCCGACTGGGAGACTCAACAGGATGAAATGTGTAAACCGAATGGTAGTGCGTAAAAAGGGCCAACAAAGGACGTCTTTCTCTTTTTTAATGTGAAGTGGAAAAAAACAAAGGTGAAGTAGTTCCTTGGTTTTGTAGACAGTAGGGGAATAGTTCTATTTTGATATTTGTGTTTGTACCATGCTGCGCTGCCATCATTTCCAGGGTCTCTAGGCACTCTGCAAGTCCTGAAAGAGAGGAGGGAGGGTGGGTGGGTGGGTGAGGTTAGTGGGGAGAGCGGGGAACATGCAAGCTAACTTTGCTGTTGTGTTGATGGGTGCAGGGGAGTGCTTGAGGGGATGCAACTTCACTTTTCTCCCATTGTGACTGTCAGAGTCTGCTCCCTCTCTCTCTCTCTCACTCTCTCTGGCTCCCTCTCTCTCTCTCACATAGATACATTTGCCCTGTCTGCCACAGAGATCTGGGAATTGACAAATGTGCAGAGGGGGAAGTATAGGGGCTCCACTCATTACCATATGCTAGGTGCTAAGGATGATGGGAGGAAAGATGTTTTGGATAAGAGAAGCAGATCCCTGAGACATGAGGACCCCATGCCGCCATTCAGCTGCCATAGTGCATAGGTTGGCAGGCTTGTCCCTGAGTCAAACCTCACTCTAATTTCCTCAGGTACTGCGCTCAGTGTCCACCCGGGGCATTTGCCCGCCAGGCGTTTGTAAGGCGTTTGTAAGGCGATCGGGGCAGGGGCCACAATCTCTGGCGCTTTCGCCCAGAAATCTGTTCCGTGTCTTCTGCAGTCCTCAAACTCTTCTGACACTGCGCACACAGCCAAAGGACAGAATGAAATGGAATGAAATCCCCCTGCCGCCATTCCCCTGGTTTTGTAGCTGTTCCATAACTTCAGTTTCAAAATGATGCTGAAATGCTGCCAGTGGTTCTTCATGGTGAAATGAGGAGCAGGACAGATAAAAGGTGGAGACTGGATACCTTCAAGTGCCCCATGAAGCTTGGTGTTCCACCCGTTGGGCATAGAGGGGTGCTGTATTTGCAGGAAGGTAAGGAGAAGCATGTTGACAGAGTAAATGGGAGAGGTTTGGGGCAGGGGGATAGGTCGGCGATCCAGTAACAATGCAATCTGGAGGAGGCCCTTCAGGGTCTCCAGTATGTGCGAGGCAGAGGGATAGCTCTGCTGTCCAATGCCTAACCCTTTAAAGTGCAGTGTGCCCAATGTAGGAGGCTTGAGTTGCTGTCTTTAGCCAGACCATGTGTGAATGAAGCTTGCAGTGAGGTTGCGCCCATTCTCTGTGACAGGAGTTTGTCCTGCTGCACCCGTTCAGTAGGAGGGAAGCCCCTGCTGTAGCACTGTGTGAGTGAAGCTTCCCCTGCTGTTGCCCTGGCCTGGACCGGTCATGTAGTGTGACACTCAGATGTCTGTTGAAGCTGTGACGGTGAAGCAGATTTGTCAGGGCCCTGCACTTTTCTTGGTTCATCCTTGATGGCTCGGAAATATGCTGAGGAGGGTTTTAGTGGAGCTAGACATGTGAACAGCATGTCCCAAATGGCATGACATATGTTGCTTTTGTATATGTACAGAGCTTAAAATGGTTTGTTGGAGTCACCAAGAAGGAAAGGACCTTCCAATAAATCGCCCTTCCTGGCTCTCACCACCAGCCCTGGGGCCCCAGGGCCCTGAGGGGTCGAGCTCTGGAGCAGCTCAGGAGAAGCTGAGCTGAGGTGTGCCTTTGCCTTGCAAGCTCCCAGCCCTGGGCCCAGGCCCTAGCGGCGGGGGAGGGGAGGCTGTCATTTCACAATGCTCTGCCTGCCTGCCTGAGGGTTCCGTTGGCACGGCGACAGCAGCAGGTGAGCCCTGGAGCAGGGGGCATGGAGAGGTCAAGGCAGTCAGAGCTGGGAGCCCCAGGAACAGGACCCAGGCCAGAGGAGGTGGCTCAGCTGAGCCCGCCTGATCGCTCGAGGCCACTCCTCACAGGGCCTCTGCTGCTGTCAGAAGCCCTGGGGCCCTGCTACTGGCGGAGGAAGCATTCAGGCCTCAAGGTGCACCGGCCTTCTCTGAGGCCTGTGGCTGGGCTCAAAAACAGAAGATGTGAAAAATAGGGCCCAGAAACTGCAGTGAAAACAGGTAGGTTAAGGTGTGAAAACAGAAACACTAGAAAGAAAGGAAAAAGCATAGCTCCTGACACACCACCCTCATATGGACATTGTGGCCAGTCCCTGTAGATTCATTTTCAGTCCCCTAGTCAAGGCTAGGGGTGGGCAAAGTTATCCTCACTGCTGGTGGAACTATATTGCCTAAATTCACCTTCAGCTCTGTTCTGCCTGCAGGGACTTTTTTTAGCTGTTGTGCCAATTTTCTCTGCAGATTTTGCTTCCTGAAATGTGCTTTTTCCCTGAAATATCATGCTTTTGACCGCTAAAACAACATTTCATGGAAAAAATAAATGTCTTCTGGCAAACCATCTGAAATGGTGTTTTTTTCACAAACTGTCTGTTTTCAGTCTGAAACTTTTTGGGGCCACCAAAAAACAAAATTTCCCATAAAAAACAGAATTTCAGGGAGAAAAAGCCTGAAATTGGCAATTTCTCTGTGTGGGCAGAGCAGGCGAAGTGGCAGAATTTGCCCAGAATTCTGCATTGTTTCTGTTGAGCAAATTTTCGGCCGTTTCGACCACCCCCTATTCAAGGCCATGCCCTCTATGGACTTCAAGGGGAAGACACTAGCAGCACACAACCCTCACCGTTCTAACACCTTCTCTATTTCCATTGACTTCATAGGGATCACCCACCCAAATATATAGCTCTTGCCGACTGGGAGACTCAACAGGATGAAATGTGTAAACCGAATGGTAGTGCGTAAAAAGGGCCAACAAAGGACGTCTTTCTCTTTTTTAATGTGAAGTGGAAAAAAACAAAGGTGAAGTAGTTCCTTGGTTTTGTAGACAGTAGGGGAATAGTTCTATTTTGATATTTGTGTTTGTACCATGCTGCGCTGCCATCATTTCCAGGGTCTCTAGGCACTCTGCAAGTCCTGAAAGAGAGGAGGGAGGGTGGGTGGGTGGGTGAGGTTAGTGGGGAGAGCGGGGAACATGCAAGCTAACTTTGCTGTTGTGTTGATGGGTGCAGGGGAGTGCTTGAGGGGATGCAACTTCACTTTTCTCTCATTGTGACTGTCAGAGCCTGCTCCCTCTCTCTCTCTCTCACTCTCTCTGGCTCCCTCTCTCTCTCTCTCTCACATAGATACATTTGCCCTGTCTGCCACAGAGATCTGGGAAATGACAAATGTGCAGAGGGGGAAGTATAGGGGCTCCACTCATTACCATATGCTAGGTGCTAAGGATGATGGGAGGAAAGATGTTTTGGATAAGAGAAGCAGATCCCTGAGACATGAGGACCCCATGCCGCCATTCAGCTGCCATAGTGCATAGGTTGGCAGGCTTGTCCCTGAGTCAAACCTCACTCTAATTTCCTCAGGTACTGCGCTCAGTGTCCACCCGGGGCATTTGCCCGCCAGGCGTTTGTAAGGCGTTCGTAAGGCGATCGGGGCAGGGGCCAGAATCTCTGGCGCTTTCGCCCAGAAATCTGTTTCGGTGTCTTCTGCAGTCCTCAAACTCTTCTGACACTGCGCACACAGCCAAAGGACAGAATGAAATGGAATGAAATCCCCCTGCCGCCATTCCCCTGGTTTTGTAGCTGTTCCATAACTTCAGTTTCAAAATGATGCTGAAATGCTGCCAGTGGTTCTTCATGGTGAAATGAGGAGCAGGACAGATAAAAGGTGGAGACTGGATACCTTCAAGTGCCCCATGAAGCTTGGTGTTCCACCCGTTGGGCATAGAGGGGTGCTGTATTTGCAGGAAGGTAAGGAGAAGCATGTTGACAGAGTAAATGGGAGAGGTTTGGGGCAGGGGGATAGGTCGGCGATCCAGTAACAATGCAATCTGGAGGAGGCCCTTCAGGGTCTCCAGTATGTGCGAGGCAGAGGGATAGCTCTGCTGTCCAATGCCTAACCCTTTAAAGTGTAGTGTGCCCAATGTAGGAGGCTTGAGTTGCTGTCTTTAGCCAGACCATGTGTGAATGAAGCTTGCAGTGAGGTTGCGCCCATTCTCTGTGACAGGAGTTTGTCCTGCTGCACCCGTTCAGTAGGAGGGAAGCCCCTGCTGTAGCACTGTGTGAGTGAAGCTTCCCCTGCTGTTGCCCTGGCCTGGACCGGTCATGTAGTGTGACACTCAGATGTCTGTTAAAGCTGTGCCGGTGAAGCAGATTTGTCAGGGCCCTGCACTTTTCTTGGTTCATCCTTGATGGCTCGGAAATATGCTGAGGAGGGTTTTAGTGGAGCTAGACATGTGAACAGCATGTCCCAAATGGCATGACACATGTTGCTTTTGTATATGTACAGAGCTTAAAATGGTTTGTAGGAGTCACCAAGAAGGAAAGGACCTTCCAATAAATCGCCCTTCCTGGCTCTCACCACCAGCCCTGGGGCCCCGGGGCCCTGAGGGGTCGAGCTCTGGAGCAGCTCAGGAGAAGCTGAGCTGAGGTGTGCCTTTGCCTTGCAAGCTCCCAGCCCTGGGCCCAGGCCCAGGCGGGGGAGGGGAGGCTGTCATTTCACAATGCTCTGCCTGCCTGCCTGAGGGTTCCGTTTGCACGGTGACGGCAGCAGGTGAGCCCTGGAGCAGGGGGCATGGAGAGGTCGAGGCAGACAGAGCTGGGAGCCCCAGGAACAGGACCCAGGCCAGAGGAGGTGGCTCGCAGGAGCCCGCCTGATCGCTCGAGGCCACTCCTCACCGGGCCTCTGCTGCTGTCAGAAGCCCTGGGGCCCTGCTACTGGTGGAGGAAGCCTTCAGGCCTCAAGGTGCACTGGCCTTCACTGAGGCCTGTGGCTGGGCTCAAAAACAGAAGATGTGAAAAATAGGGCCCAGAAACTGCAGTGAAAACAGGTAGGTTAAGGTGTGAAAACAGAAACACCAGAAAGAAAGGAAAAAGCATAGCTCCTGACACACCACCCTCATATGGACATTGTGGCCAGTCCCTGTAGATTCATTTTCAGTCCCCTAGTCAAGGCTAGGGGTGGGCAAAGTTATCCTCACTGCTGGTGGAACTATATTGCCTAAATTCGCCTCCAGCTCTGTTCTGCCTGCAGGGACTTTTTTTAGCTGTTGTGCCAATTTTCTCTGCAGATTTTGCTTCCTGAAATGTGCTTTTTCCCTGAAATATCATGTTTTTGACCGCTAAAACAACATTTCATGGAAAAAATAAATGTCTTCTGGCAAACCATCTGAAATGGTGTTTTTTTCACAAACTGTTTTCAGTCTGAAACTTTTTGGGGCCACCAAAAAACAAAATTTCCCATAAAAAACAGAATTTCAGGGAGAAAAAGCCTGAAATTGGCAATTTCTCTGTGTGGGCAGAGCAGGCGAAGTGGCAGAATTTGCCCAGAATTCTGCATTGTTTCTGCTGAGCAAATTTTCGGCCGTTTCGACCACCCCCTAGTCAAGGCCATGCCCTCTATGGACTTCAAGGGGAAGACACTAGCAGCACACAACCCTCACCGTTCTAACACCTTCTCTATTTCCATTGACTTCATAGGGATCACCCACCCAAATATATTGCCGACTGGGAGACTCAACAGGATGAAATGTGTAAACCGAATGGTAGTGCATAAAAAGGGCCAACAAAGGACGTCTTTCTCTTTTTTAATGTGAAGTGGAAAAAAACAAAGGTGAAGTAGTTCCTTGGTTTTGTAGACAGTAGGGGAATAGTTCTATTTTGATATTTGTGTTTGTACCATGCTGCGCTGCCATCATTTCCAGGGTCTCTAGGCACTCTGCAAGTCCTGAAAGAGAGGAGGGAGGGTGGGTGGGTGGGTGGGTGAGGTTAGTGGGGAGAGCGGGGAACATGCAAGCTAACTTTGCTGTTGTGTTGATGGGTGCAGGGGAGTGCTTGAGGGGATGCAACTTCACTTTTCTCTCATTGTGACTGTCAGAGCCTGCTCCCTCTCTCTCTCACTCTCTCTGGCTCCCTCTCTCTCTCTCACATAGATACATTTGCCCTGTCTGCCACAGAGATCTGGGAATTGACAAATGTGCAGAGGGGGAAGTATAGGGGCTCCACTCATTACCATATGCTAGGTGCTAAGGATGATGGGAGGAAAGATGTTTTGGATAAGAGAAGCAGATCCCTGAGACATGAGGACCCCATGCCGCCATTCAGCTGCCATAGTGCATAGGTTGGCAGGCTTGTCCCTGAGTCAAACCTCACTCTAATTTCCTCAGGTACTGCGCTCAGTGTCCACCCGGGGCATTTGCTCGCCAGGCGTTTGTAAGGCGTTCGTAAGGCGATCGGGGCAGGGGCCAGAATCTCTGGCGCTTTCGCCCAGAAATCTGTTCCGGTGTCTTCTGCAGTCCTCAAACTCTTCTGACACTGCGCACACAGCCAAAGGACAGAATGAAATGGAATGAAATCCCCCTGCCGCCATTCCCCTGGTTTTGTAGCTGTTCCATAACTTCAGTTTCAAAATGATGCTGAAATGCTGCCAGTGGTTCTTCATGGTGAAATGAGGAGCAGGACAGATAAAAGGTGGAGACTGGATACCTTGAAGTGCCCCATGAAGCTTGGTGTCCCACCCGTTGGGCCTAGAGGGGTGCTGTATTTGCAGGAAGGTAAGGAGAAGCATGTTGACAGAGTAAATGGGAGAGGTTTGGGGCAGGGGGATAGGTCGGCGATCCAGTAACAATGCAATCTGGAGGAGGCCCTTCAGGGTCTCCAGTATGTGCGAGGCAGAGGGATAGCTCTGCTGTCCAATGCCTAACCCTTTAAAGTGCAGTGTGCCCAATGTAGGAGGCTTGAGTTGCTGTCTTTAGCCAGACCATGTGTGAATGAAGCTTGCAGTGAGGTTGCGCCCATTCTCTGTGACAGGAGTTTGTCCTGCTGCACCCGTTCAGTAGGAGGGAAGCCCCTGCTGTAGCACTGTGTGAGTGAAGCTTCCCCTGCTGTTGCCCTGGCCTGGACCGGTCATGTAGTGTGACACTCAGATGTCTGTTAAAGCTGTGCCGGTGAAGCAGATTTGTCAGGGCCCTGCACTTTTCTTGGTTCATCCTTGATGGCTCGGAAATATGCTGAGGAGGGTTTTAGTGGAGCTAGACATGTGAACAGCATGTCCCAAATGGCATGACACATGTTGCTTTTGTATATGTACAGAGCTTAAAATGGTTTGTAGGAGTCACCAAGAAGGAAAGGACCTTCCAATAAATCGCCCTTCCTGGCTCTCACCACCAGCCCTGGGGCCCCGGGGCCCTGAGGGGTCGAGCTCTGGAGCAGCTCAGGAGAAGCTGAGCTGAGGTGTGCCTTTGCCTTGCAAGCTCCCAGCCCTGGGCCCAGGCCCCAGCGGCGGGGGAAGGGAGGCTGTCATTTCACAATGCTCTGCCTGCCTGCCTGAGGGTTCCGTTGGCACGGCGACGGCAGCAGGTGAGCCCTGGAGCAGGGGGCATGGAGAGGTCAAGGCAGACAGAGCTGGGAGCCCCAGGAACAGGACCCAGGCCAGAGGAGGTGGCTCGCAGGAGCCCGCCTGATCGCTCGAGGCCACTCCTCACAGGGCCTCTGCTGCTGTCAGAAGCCCTGGGACCCTGCTACTGGCGGAGGAAGCATTCAGGCCTCAAGGTGCACCGGCCTTCACCGAGGCCTGTGGCTGGGCTCAAAAACAGAAGATGTGAAAAATAGGGCCCAGAAACTGCAGTGAAAACAGGTAGGTTAAGGTGTGAAAACAGAAACACTAGAAAGAAAGGAAAAAGCATAGCTCCTGACACACCACCCTCATATGGACATTGTGGCCAGTCCCTGTAGATTCATTTTCAGTCCCCTAGTCAAGGCTAGGGGTGGGCAAAGTTATCCTCACTGCTGGTGGAACTATATTGCCTAAATTCGCCTCCAGCTCTGTTCTGCCTGCAGGGACTTTTTTTAGCTGTTGTGCCAATTTTCTCTGCAGATTTTGCTTCCTGAAATGTGCTTTTTCCCTGAAATATCATGTTTTTGACCGCTAAAACAACATTTCATGGAAAAAATAAATGTCTTCTGGCAAACCATCTGAAATGGTGTTTTTTTCACAAACTGTCTGTTTTCAGTCTGAAACTTTTTGGGGCCACCAAAAAACAAAATTTCCCATAAAAAACAGAATTTCAGGGAGAAAAAGCCTGAAATTGGCAATTTCTCTGTGTGGGCAGAGCAGGCGAAGTGGCAGAATTTGCCCAGAATTCTGCATTGTTTCTGTTGAGCAAATTTTCGGCCGTTTCGACCACCCCCTAGTCAAGGCCATGCCCTCTATGGACTTCAAGGGGAAGACACTAGCAGCACACAACCCTCACCGTTCTAACACCTTCTCTATTTCCATTGACTTCATAGGGATCACCCACCCAAATATATAGCTCTTGCCGACTGGGAGACTCAACAGGATGAAATGTGTAAACCGAATGGTAGTGCGTAAAAAGGGCCAACAAAGGACGTCTTTCTCTTTTTTAATGTGAAGTGGAAAAAAACAAAGGTGAAGTAGTTCCTTGGTTTTGTAGACAGTAGGGGAATAGTTCTATTTTGATATTTGTGTTTGTACCATGCTGCGCTGCCATCATTTCCAGGGTCTCTAGGCACTCTGCAAGTCCTGAAAGAGAGGAGGGAGGGTGGGTGGGTGAGGTTAGTGGGGAGAGCGGGGAACATGCAAGCTAACTTTGCTGTTGTGTTGATGGGTGCAGGGGAGTGCTTGAGGGGATGCAACTTCACTTTTCTCTCATTGTGACTGTCAGAGCCTGCTCCCTCTCTCTCTCTCACTCTCTCTGGCTCCCTCTCTCTCTCTCACATAGATACATTTGCCCTGTCTGCCACAGAGATCTGGGAATTGACAAATGTGCAGAGGGGGAAGTATAGGGGCTCCACTCATTACCATATGCTAGGTGCTAAGGATGATGGGAGGAAAGATGTTTTGGATAAGAGAAGCAGATCCCTGAGACATGAGGACCCCATGCCGCCATTCAGCTGCCATAGTGCATAGGTTGGCAGGCTTGTCCCTGAGTCAAACCTCACTCTAATTTCCTCAGGTACTGCGCTCAGTGTCCACCCGGGGCATTTGCCCGCCAGGCGTTTGTAAGGCGTTCGTAAGGCGATCGGGGCAGGGGCCAGAATCTCTGGCGCTTTCGCCCAGAAATCTGTTCCGGTGTCTTCTGCAGTCCTCAAACTCTTCTGACACTGCGCACACAGCCAAAGGACAGAATGAAATGGAATGAAATCCCCCTGCCGCCATTCCCCTGGTTTTGTAGCTGTTCCATAACTTCAGTTTCAAAATGATGCTGAAATGCTGCCAGTGGTTCTTCATGGTGAAATGAGGAGCAGGACAGATAAAAGGTGGAGACTGGATACCTTCAAGTGCCCCATGAAGCTTGGTGTTCCACCCGTTGGGCATAGAGGGGTGCTGTATTTGCAGGAAGGTAAGGAGAAGCATGTTGACAGAGTAAATGGGAGAGGTTTGGGGCAGGGGGATAGGTCGGCGATCCAGTAACAATGCAATCTGGAGGAGGCCCTTCAGGGTCTCCAGTATGTGCGAGGCAGAGGGATAGCTCTGCTGTCCAATGCCTAACCCTTTAAAGTGCAGTGTGCCCAATGTAGGAGGCTTGAGTTGCTGTCTTTAGCCAGACCATGTGTGAATGAAGCTTGCAGTGAGGTTGCGCCCATTCTCTGTGACAGGAGTTTGTCCTGCTGCACCCGTTCAGTAGGAGGGAAGCCCCTGCTGTAGCACTGTGTGAGTGAAGCTTCCCCTGCTGTTGCCCTGGCCTGGACCGGTCATGTAGTGTGACACTCAGATGTCTGTTGAAGCTGTGACGGTGAAGCAGATTTGTCAGGGCCCTGCACTTTTCTTGGTTCATCCTTGATGGCTCGGAAATATGCTGAGGAGGGTTTTAGTGGAGCTAGACATGTGAACAGCATGTCCCAAATGGCATGACATATGTTGCTTTTGTATATGTACAGAGCTTAAAATGGTTTGTAGGAGTCACCAAGAAGGAAAGGACCTTCCAATAAATCGCCCTTCCTGGCTCTCACCACCAGCCCTGGGGCCCCAGGGCCCTGAGGGGTCGAGCTCTGGAGCAGCTCAGGAGAAGCTGAGCTGAGGTGTGCCTTTGCCTTGCAAGCTCCCAGCCCTGGGCCCAGGCCCCAGCGGCGGGGGAGGGGAGGCTGCCATTTCACAATGCTCTGCCTGCCTGCCTGAGGGTTCCGTTGGCACGGCGACGGCAGCAGGTGAGCCCTGGAGCAGGGGGCATGGAGAGGTCGAGGCAGACAGAGCTGGGAGCCCCAGGAACAGGACCCAGGCCAGTGGAGGTGGCTCGCAGGAGCCCGCCTGATCGCTCGAGGCCACTCCTCACAGGGCCTCTGCTGCTGTCAGAAGCCCTGGGACCCTGCTACTGGCGGAGGAAGCATTCAGGCCTCAAGGTGCACCGGCCTTCTCTGAGGCCTGTGGCTGGGCTCAAAAACAGAAGATGTGAAAAATAGGGCCCAGAAACTGCAGTGAAAACAGGTAGGTTAAGGTGTGAAAACAGAAACACCAGAAAGAAAGGAAAAAGCATAGCTCCTGACACACCACCCTCATATGGACATTGTGGCCAGTCCCTGTAGATTCATTTTCAGTCCCCTAGTCAAGGCTAGGGGTGGGCAAAGTTATCCTCACTGCTGGTGGAACTATATTGCCTAAATTCGCCTCCAGCTCTGTTCTGCCTGCAGGGACTTTTTTTAGCTGTTGTGCCAATTTTCTCTGCAGATTTTGCTTCCTGAAATGTGCTTTTTCCCTGAAATATCATGTTTTTGACTGCTAAAACAACATTTCATGGAAAAAATAAATGTCTTCTGGCAAACCATCTGAAATGGTGTTTTTTTCACAAACTGTCTGTTTTCAGTCTGAAACTTTTTGGGGCCACCAAAAAACAAAATTTCCCATAAAAAACAGAATTTCAGGGAGAAAAAGCCTGAAATTGGCAATTTCTCTGTGTGGGCAGAGCAGGCGAAGTGGCAGAATTTGCCCAGAATTCTGCATTGTTTCTGCTGAGCAAATTTTCGGCCGTTTCGACCACCCCCTAGTCAAGGCCATGCCCTCTATGGACTTCAAGGGGAAGACACTAGCAGCACACAACCCTCACCGTTCTAACACCTTCTCTATTTCCATTGACTTCATAGGGATCACCCACCCAAATATATAGCTCTTGCCGACTGGGAGACTCAACAGGATGAAATGTGTAAACCGAATGGTAGTGCGTAAAAAGGGCCAACAAAGGACGTCTTTCTCTTTTTTAATGTGAAGTGGAAAAAAACAAAGGTGAAGTAGTTCCTTGGTTTTGTAGACAGTAGGGGAATAGTTCTATTTTGATATTTGTGTTTGTACCATGCTGCGCTGCCATCATTTCCAGGGTCTCTAGGCACTCTGCAAGTCCTGAAAGAGAGGAGGGAGGGTGGGTGGGTGGGTGAGGTTAGTGGGGAGAGCGGGGAACATGCAAGCTAACTTTGCTGTTGTGTTGATGGGTGCAGGGGAGTGCTTGAGGGGATGCAACTTCACTTTTCTCCCATTGTGACTGTCAGAGTCTGCTCCCTCTCTCTCTCTCTCACTCTCTCTGGCTCCCTCTCTCTCTCTCACATAGATACATTTGCCCTGTCTGCCACAGAGATCTGGGAATTGACAAATGTGCAGAGGGGGAAGTATAGGGGCTCCACTCATTACCATATGCTAGGTGCTAAGGATGATGGGAGGAAAGATGTTTTGGATAAGAGAAGCAGATCCCTGAGACATGAGGACCCCATGCCGCCATTCAGCTGCCATAGTGCATAGGTTGGCAGGCTTGTCCCTGAGTCAAACCTCACTCTAATTTCCTCAGGTACTGCGCTCAGTGTCCACCCGGGGCATTTGCCCGCCAGGCGTTTGTAAGGCGTTTGTAAGGCGATCGGGGCAGGGGCCACAATCTCTGGCGCTTTCGCCCAGAAATCTGTTCCGTGTCTTCTGCAGTCCTCAAACTCTTCTGACACTGCGCACACAGCCAAAGGACAGAATGAAATGGAATGAAATCCCCCTGCCGCCATTCCCCTGGTTTTGTAGCTGTTCCATAACTTCAGTTTCAAAATGATGCTGAAATGCTGCCAGTGGTTCTTCATGGTGAAATGAGGAGCAGGACAGATAAAAGGTGGAGACTGGATACCTTCAAGTGCCCCATGAAGCTTGGTGTTCCACCCGTTGGGCATAGAGGGGTGCTGTATTTGCAGGAAGGTAAGGAGAAGCATGTTGACAGAGTAAATGGGAGAGGTTTGGGGCAGGGGGATAGGTCGGCGATCCAGTAACAATGCAATCTGGAGGAGGCCCTTCAGGGTCTCCAGTATGTGCGAGGCAGAGGGATAGCTCTGCTGTCCAATGCCTAACCCTTTAAAGTGCAGTGTGCCCAATGTAGGAGGCTTGAGTTGCTGTCTTTAGCCAGACCATGTGTGAATGAAGCTTGCAGTGAGGTTGCGCCCATTCTCTGTGACAGGAGTTTGTCCTGCTGCACCCGTTCAGTAGGAGGGAAGCCCCTGCTGTAGCACTGTGTGAGTGAAGCTTCCCCTGCTGTTGCCCTGGCCTGGACCGGTCATGTAGTGTGACACTCAGATGTCTGTTGAAGCTGTGACGGTGAAGCAGATTTGTCAGGGCCCTGCACTTTTCTTGGTTCATCCTTGATGGCTCGGAAATATGCTGAGGAGGGTTTTAGTGGAGCTAGACATGTGAACAGCATGTCCCAAATGGCATGACATATGTTGCTTTTGTATATGTACAGAGCTTAAAATGGTTTGTTGGAGTCACCAAGAAGGAAAGGACCTTCCAATAAATCGCCCTTCCTGGCTCTCACCACCAGCCCTGGGGCCCCAGGGCCCTGAGGGGTCGAGCTCTGGAGCAGCTCAGGAGAAGCTGAGCTGAGGTGTGCCTTTGCCTTGCAAGCTCCCAGCCCTGGGCCCAGGCCCTAGCGGCGGGGGAGGGGAGGCTGTCATTTCACAATGCTCTGCCCAGCCTGAGGGTTCCGTTGGTACGGCGACGGCAGCAGGTGAGCCCTGGAGCAGGGGGCATGGAGAGGTCAAGGCAGTCAGAGCTGGGAGCCCCAGGAACAGGACCCAGGCCAGAGGAGGTGGCTCAGCTGAGCCCGCCTGATCGCTCGAGGCCACTCCTCACAGGGCCTCTGCTGCTGTCAGAAGCCCTGGGGCCCTGCTACTGGCGGAGGAAGCATTCAGGCCTCAAGGTGCACCGGCCTTCTCTGAGGCCTGTGGCTGGGCTCAAAAACAGAAGATGTGAAAAATAGGGCCCAGAAACTGCAGTGAAAACAGGTAGGTTAAGGTGTGAAAACAGAAACACTAGAAAGAAAGGAAAAAGCATAGCTCCTGACACACCACCCTCATATGGACATTGTGGCCAGTCCCTGTAGATTCATTTTCAGTCCCCTAGTCAAGGCTAGGGGTGGGCAAAGTTATCCTCACTGCTGGTGGAACTATATTGCCTAAATTCACCTTCAGCTCTGTTCTGCCTGCAGGGACTTTTTTTAGCTGTTGTGCCAATTTTCTCTGCAGATTTTGCTTCCTGAAATGTGCTTTTTCCCTGAAATATCATGTTTTTGACCGCTAAAACAACATTTCATGGAAAAAATAAATGTCTTCTGGCAAACCATCTGAAATGGTGTTTTTTTCACAAACTGTCTGTTTTCAGTCTGAAACTTTTTGGGGCCACCAAAAAACAAAATTTCCCATAAAAAACAGAATTTCAGGGAGAAAAAGCCTGAAATTGGCAATTTCTCTGTGTGGGCAGAGCAGGCGAAGTGGCAGAATTTGCCCAGAATTCTGCATTGTTTCTGTTGAGCAAATTTTCGGCCGTTTCGACCACCCCCTAGTCAAGGCCATGCCCTCTATGGACTTCAAGGGGAAGACACTAGCAGCACACAACCCTCACCGTTCTAACACCTTCTCTATTTCCATTGACTTCATAGGGATCACCCACCCAAATATATAGCTCTTGCCGACTGGGAGACTCAACAGGATGAAATGTGTAAACCGAATGGTAGTGCGTAAAAAGGGCCAACAAAGGACGTCTTTCTCTTTTTTAATGTGAAGTGGAAAAAAACAAAGGTGAAGTAGTTCCTTGGTTTTGTAGACAGTAGGGGAATAGTTCTATTTTGATATTTGTGTTTGTACCATGCTGCGCTGCCATCATTTCCAGGGTCTCTAGGCACTCTGCAAGTCCTGAAAGAGAGGAGGGAGGGTGGGTGGGTGGGTGAGGTTAGTGGGGAGAGCGGGGAACATGCAAGCTAACTTTGCTGTTGTGTTGATGGGTGCAGGGGAGTGCTTGAGGGGATGCAACTTCACTTTTCTCTCATTGTGACTGTCAGAGCCTGCTCCCTCTCTCTCTCTCTCACTCTCTCTGGCTCCCTCTCTCTCTCTCTCTCACATAGATACATTTGCCCTGTCTGCCACAGAGATCTGGGAAATGACAAATGTGCAGAGGGGGAAGTATAGGGGCTCCACTCATTACCATATGCTAGGTGCTAAGGATGATGGGAGGAAAGATGTTTTGGATAAGAGAAGCAGATCCCTGAGACATGAGGACCCCATGCCGCCATTCAGCTGCCATAGTGCATAGGTTGGCAGGCTTGTCCCTGAGTCAAACCTCACTCTAATTTCCTCAGGTACTGCGCTCAGTGTCCACCCGGGGCATTTGCCCGCCAGGCGTTTGTAAGGCGTTCGTAAGGCGATCGGGGCAGGGGCCAGAATCTCTGGCGCTTTCGCCCAGAAATCTGTTTCGGTGTCTTCTGCAGTCCTCAAACTCTTCTGACACTGCGCACACAGCCAAAGGACAGAATGAAATGGAATGAAATCCCCCTGCCGCCATTCCCCTGGTTTTGTAGCTGTTCCATAACTTCAGTTTCAAAATGATGCTGAAATGCTGCCAGTGGTTCTTCATGGTGAAATGAGGAGCAGGACAGATAAAAGGTGGAGACTGGATACCTTCAAGTGCCCCATGAAGCTTGGTGTTCCACCCGTTGGGCATAGAGGGGTGCTGTATTTGCAGGAAGGCAAGGAGAAGCATGTTGACAGAGTAAATGGGAGAGGTTTGGGGCAGGGGGATAGGTCGGCAATCCAGTAACAATGCAATCTGGAGGAGGCCCTTCAGGGTCTCCAGTATGTGCGAGGCAGAGGGATAGCTCTGCTGTCCAATGCCTAACCCTTTAAAGTGTAGTGTGCCCAATGTAGGAGGCTTGAGTTGCTGTCTTTAGCCAGACCATGTGTGAATGAAGCTTGCAGTGAGGTTGCGCCCATTCTCTGTGACAGGAGTTTGTCCTGCTGCACCCGTTCAGTAGGAGGGAAGCCCCTGCTGTAGCACTGTGTGAGTGAAGCTTCCCCTGCTGTTGCCCTGGCCTGGACCGGTCATGTAGTGTGACACTCAGATGTCTGTTAAAGCTGTGCCGGTGAAGCAGATTTGTCAGGGCCCTGCACTTTTCTTGGTTCATCCTTGATGGCTCGGAAATATGCTGAGGAGGGTTTTAGTGGAGCTAGACATGTGAACAGCATGTCCCAAATGGCATGACACATGTTGCTTTTGTATATGTACAGAGCTTAAAATGGTTTGTAGGAGTCACCAAGAAGGAAAGGACCTTCCAATAAATCGCCCTTCCTGGCTCTCACCACCAGCCCTGGGGCCCCGGGGCCCTGAGGGGTCGAGCTCTGGAGCAGCTCAGGAGAAGCTGAGCTGAGGTGTGCCTTTGCCTTGCAAGCTCCCAGCCCTGGGCCCAGGCCCAGGCGGGGGAGGGGAGGCTGTCATTTCACAATGCTCTGCCTGCCTGCCTGAGGGTTCCGTTTGCACGGTGACGGCAGCAGGTGAGCCCTGGAGCAGGGGGCATGGAGAGGTCGAGGCAGACAGAGCTGGGAGCCCCAGGAACAGGACCCAGGCCAGAGGAGGTGGCTCGCAGGAGCCCGCCTGATCGCTCGAGGCCACTCCTCACCGGGCCTCTGCTGCTGTCAGAAGCCCTGGGGCCCTGCTACTGGTGGAGGAAGCCTTCAGGCCTCAAGGTGCACTGGCCTTCACTGAGGCCTGTGGCTGGGCTCAAAAACAGAAGATGTGAAAAATAGGGCCCAGAAACTGCAGTGAAAACAGGTAGGTTAAGGTGTGAAAACAGAAACACCAGAAAGAAAGGAAAAAGCATAGCTCCTGACACACCACCCTCATATGGACATTGTGGCCAGTCCCTGTAGATTCATTTTCAGTCCCCTAGTCAAGGCTAGGGGTGGGCAAAGTTATCCTCACTGCTGGTGGAACTATATTGCCTAAATTCGCCTCCAGCTCTGTTCTGCCTGCAGGGACTTTTTTTAGCTGTTGTGCCAATTTTCTCTGCAGATTTTGCTTCCTGAAATGTGCTTTTTCCCTGAAATATCATGTTTTTGACCGCTAAAACAACATTTCATGGAAAAAATAAATGTCTTCTGGCAAACCATCTGAAATGGTGTTTTTTTCACAAACTGTTTTCAGTCTGAAACTTTTTGGGGCCACCAAAAAACAAAATTTCCCATAAAAAACAGAATTTCAGGGAGAAAAAGCCTGAAATTGGCAATTTCTCTGTGTGGGCAGAGCAGGCGAAGTGGCAGAATTTGCCCAGAATTCTGCATTGTTTCTGCTGAGCAAATTTTCGGCCGTTTCGACCACCCCCTAGTCAAGGCCATGCCCTCTATGGACTTCAAGGGGAAGACACTAGCAGCACACAACCCTCACCGTTCTAACACCTTCTCTATTTCCATTGACTTCATAGGGATCACCCACCCAAATATATTGCCGACTGGGAGACTCAACAGGATGAAATGTGTAAACCGAATGGTAGTGCGTAAAAAGGGCCAACAAAGGACGTCTTTCTCTTTTTTAATGTGAAGTGGAAAAAAACAAAGGTGAAGTAGTTCCTTGGTTTTGTAGACAGTAGGGGAATAGTTCTATTTTGATATTTGTGTTTGTACCATGCTGCGCTGCCATCATTTCCAGGGTCTCTAGGCACTCTGCAAGTCCTGAAAGAGAGGAGGGTGGGTGGGTGGGTGAGGTTAGTGGGGAGAGCGGGGAACATGCAAGCTAACTTTGCTGTTGTGTTGATGGGTGCAGGGGAGTGCTTGAGGGGATGCAACTTCACTTTTCTCTCATTGTGACTGTCAGAGCCTGCTCCCTCTCTCTCTCACTCTCTCTGGCTCCCTCTCTCTCTCTCACATAGATACATTTGCCCTGTCTGCCACAGAGATCTGGGAATTGACAAATGTGCAGAGGGGGAAGTATAGGGGCTCCACTCATTACCATATGCTAGGTGCTAAGGATGATGGGAGGAAAGATGTTTTGGATAAGAGAAGCAGATCCCTGAGACATGAGGACCCCATGCCGCCATTCAGCTGCCATAGTGCATAGGTTGGCAGGCTTGTCCCTGAGTCAAACCTCACTCTAATTTCCTCAGGTACTGCGCTCAGTGTCCACCCGGGGCATTTGCCCGCCAGGCGTTTGTAAGGCGTTCGTAAGGCGATCGGGGCAGGGGCCAGAATCTCTGGCGCTTTCGCCCAGAAATCTGTTCCGGTGTCTTCTGCAGTCCTCAAACTCTTCTGACACTGCGCACACAGCCAAAGGACAGAATGAAATGGAATGAAATCCCCCTGCCGCCATTCCCCTGGTTTTGTAGCTGTTCCATAACTTCAGTTTCAAAATGATGCTGAAATGCTGCCAGTGGTTCTTCATGGTGAAATGAGGAGCAGGACAGATAAAAGGTGGAGACTGGATACCTTCAAGTGCCCCATGAAGCTTGGTGTCCCACCCGTTGGGCCTAGAGGGGTGCTGTATTTGCAGGAAGGTAAGGAGAAGCATGTTGACAGAGTAAATGGGAGAGGTTTGGGGCAGGGGGATAGGTCGGCGATCCAGTAACAATGCAATCTGGAGGAGGCCCTTCAGGGTCTCCAGTATGTGCGAGGCAGAGGGATAGCTCTGCTGTCCAATGCCTAACCCTTTAAAGTGCAGTGTGCCCAATGTAGGAGGCTTGAGTTGCTGTCTTTAGCCAGACCATGTGTGAATGAAGCTTGCAGTGAGGTTGCGCCCATTCTCTGTGACAGGAGTTTGTCCTGCTGCACCCGTTCAGTAGGAGGGAAGCCCCTGCTGTAGCACTGTGTGAGTGAAGCTTCCCCTGCTGTTGCCCTGGCCTGGACCGGTCATGTAGTGTGACACTCAGATGTCTGTTAAAGCTGTGCCGGTGAAGCAGATTTGTCAGGGCCCTGCACTTTTCTTGGTTCATCCTTGATGGCTCGGAAATATGCTGAGGAGGGTTTTAGTGGAGCTAGACATGTGAACAGCATGTCCCAAATGGCATGACACATGTTGCTTTTGTATATGTACAGAGCTTAAAATGGTTTGTAGGAGTCACCAAGAAGGAAAGGACCTTCCAATAAATCGCCCTTCCTGGCTCTCACCACCAGCCCTGGGGCCCCGGGGCCCTGAGGGGTCGAGCTCTGGAGCAGCTCAGGAGAAGCTGAGCTGAGGTGTGCCTTTGCCTTGCAAGCTCCCAGCCCTGGGCCCAGGCCCCAGCGGCAGGGGAAGGGAGGCTGTCATTTCACAATGCTCTGCCTGCCTGCCTGAGGGTTCCGTTGGCACGGCGACGGCAGCAGGTGAGCCCTGGAGCAGGGGGCATGGAGAGGTCGAGGCAGACAGAGCTGGGAGCCCCAGGAACAGGACCCAGGCCAGTGGAGGTGGCTCGCAGGAGCCCGCCTGATCGCTCGAGGCCACTCCTCACAGGGCCTCTGCTGCTGTCAGAAGCCCTGGGACCCTGCTACTGGCGGAGGAAGCATTCAGGCCTCAAGGTGCACCGGCCTTCACCGAGGCCTGTGGCTGGGCTCAAAAACAGAAGATGTGAAAAATAGGGCCCAGAAACTGCAGTGAAAACAGGTAGGTTAAGGTGTGAAAACAGAAACACTAGAAAGAAAGGAAAAAGCATAGCTCCTGACACACCACCCTCATATGGACATTGTGGCCAGTCCCTGTAGATTCATTTTCAGTCCCCTAGTCAAGGCTAGGGGTGGGCAAAGTTATCCTCACTGCTGGTGGAACTATATTGCCTAAATTCGCCTCCAGCTCTGTTCTGCCTGCAGGGACTTTTTTTAGCTGTTGTGCCAATTTTCTCTGCAGATTTTGCTTCCTGAAATGTGCTTTTTCCCTGAAATATCATGTTTTTGACCGCTAAAACAACATTTCATGGAAAAAATAAATGTCTTCTGGCAAACCATCTGAAATGGTGTTTTTTTCACAAACTGTCTGTTTTCAGTCTGAAACTTTTTGGGGCCACCAAAAAACAAAATTTCCCATAAAAAACAGAATTTCAGGGAGAAAAAGCCTGAAATTGGCAATTTCTCTGTGTGGGCAGAGCAGGCGAAGTGGCAGAATTTGCCCAGAATTCTGCATTGTTTCTGTTGAGCAAATTGTCGGCCGTTTCGACCACCCCCTAGTCAAGGCCATGCCCTCTATGGACTTCAAGGGGAAGACACTAGCAGCACACAACCCTCACCGTTCTAACACCTTCTCTATTTCCATTGACTTCATAGGGATCACCCACCCAAATATATAGCTCTTGCCGACTGGGAGACTCAACAGGATGAAATGTGTAAACCGAATGGTAGTGCGTAAAAAGGGCCAACAAAGGACGTCTTTCTCTTTTTTAATGTGAAGTGGAAAAAAACAAAGGTGAAGTAGTTCCTTGGTTTTGTAGACAGTAGGGGAATAGTTCTATTTTGATATTTGTGTTTGTACCATGCTGCGCTGCCATCATTTCCAGGGTCTCTAGGCACTCTGCAAGTCCTGAAAGAGAGGAGGGAGGGTGGGTGGGTGAGGTTAGTGGGGAGAGCGGGGAACATGCAAGCTAACTTTGCTGTTGTGTTGATGGGTGCAGGGGAGTGCTTGAGGGGATGCAACTTCACTTTTCTCTCATTGTGACTGTCAGAGCCTGCTCCCTCTCTCTCTCTCACTCTCTCTGGCTCCCTCTCTCTCTCTCACATAGATACATTTGCCCTGTCTGCCACAGAGATCTGGGAATTGACAAATGTGCAGAGGGGGAAGTATAGGGGCTCCACTCATTACCATATGCTAGGTGCTAAGGATGATGGGAGGAAAGATGTTTTGGATAAGAGAAGCAGATCCCTGAGACATGAGGACCCCATGCCGCCATTCAGCTGCCATAGTGCATAGGTTGGCAGGCTTGTCCCTGAGTCAAACCTCACTCTAATTTCCTCAGGTACTGCGCTCAGTGTCCACCCGGGGCATTTGCCCGCCAGGCGTTTGTAAGGCGTTCGTAAGGCGATCGGGGCAGGGGCCAGAATCTCTGGCGCTTTCGCCCAGAAATCTGTTTCGGTGTCTTCTGCAGTCCTCAAACTCTTCTGACACTGCGCACACAGCCAAAGGACAGAAGGAAATGGAATGAAATCCCCCTGCCGCCATTCCCCTGGTTTTGTAGCTGTTCCATAACTTCAGTTTCAAAATGATGCTGAAATGCTGCCAGTGGTTCTTCATGGTGAAATGAGGAGCAGGACAGATAAAAGGTGGAGACTGGATACCTTCAAGTGCCCCATGAAGCTTGGTGTTCCACCCGTTGGGCATAGAGGGGTGCTGTATTTGCAGGAAGGTAAGGAGAAGCATGTTGACAGAGTAAATGGGAGAGGTTTGGGGCAGGGGGATAGGTCGGCGATCCAGTAACAATGCAATCTGGAGGAGGCCCTTCAGGGTCTCCAGTATGTGCGAGGCAGAGGGATAGCTCTGCTGTCCAATGCCTAACCCTTTAAAGTGCAGTGTGCCCAATGTAGGAGGCTTGAGTTGCTGTCTTTAGCCAGACCATGTGTGAATGAAGCTTGCAGTGAGGTTGCGCCCATTCTCTGTGACAGGAGTTTGTCCTGCTGCACCCGTTCAGTAGGAGGGAAGCCCCTGCTGTAGCACTGTGTGAGTGAAGCTTCCCCTGCTGTTGCCCTGGCCTGGACCGGTCATGTAGTGTGACACTCAGATGTCTGTTAAAGCTGTGCCGGTGAAGCAGATTTGTCAGGGCCCTGCACTTTTCTTGGTTCATCCTTGATGGCTCGGAAATATGCTGAGGAGGGTTTTAGTGGAGCTAGACATGTGAACAGCATGTCCCAAATGGCATGACACATGTTGCTTTTGTATATGTACAGAGCTTAAAATGGTTTGTAGGAGTCACCAAGAAGGAAAGGACCTTCCAATAAATCGCCCTTCCTGGCTCTCACCACCAGCCCTGGGGCCCCGGGGCCCTGAGGGGTCGAGCTCTGGAGCAGCTCAGGAGAAGCTGAGCTGAGGTGTGCCTTTGCCTTGCAAGCTCCCAGCCCTGGGCCCAGGCCCAGGCGGGGGAGGGGAGGCTGTCATTTCACAATGCTCTGCCTGCCTGCCTGAGGGTTCCGTTTGCACGGTGACGGCAGCAGGTGAGCCCTGGAGCAGGGGGCATGGAGAGGTCGAGGCAGACAGAGCTGGGAGCCCCAGGAACAGGACCCAGGCCAGAGGAGGTGGCTCGCAGGAGCCCGCCTGATCGCTCAAGGCCACTCCTCACCGGGCCTCTGCTGCTGTCAGAAGCCCTGGGGCCCTGCTACTGGTGGAGGAAGCCTTCAGGCCTCAAGGTGCACTGGCCTTCACTGAGGCCTGTGGCTGGGCTCAAAAACAGAAGATGTGAAAAATAGGGCCCAGAAACTGCAGTGAAAACAGGTAGGTTAAGGTGTGAAAACAGAAACACCAGAAAGAAAGGAAAAAGCATAGCTCCTGACACACCACCCTCATATGGACATTGTGGCCAGTCCCTGTAGATTCATTTTCAGTCCCCTAGTCAAGGCTAGGGGTGGGCAAAGTTATCCTCACTGCTGGTGGAACTATATTGCCTAAATTCGCCTCCAGCTCTGTTCTGCCTGCAGGGACTTTTTTTAGCTGTTGTGCCAATTTTCTCTGCAGATTTTGCTTCCTGAAATGTGCTTTTTCCCTGAAATATCATGTTTTTGACCGCTAAAACAACATTTCATGGAAAAAATAAATGTCTTCTGGCAAACCATCTGAAATGGTGTTTTTTTCACAAACTGTTTTCAGTCTGAAACTTTTTGGGGCCACCAAAAAACAAAATTTCCCATAAAAAACAGAATTTCAGGGAGAAAAAGCCTGAAATTGGCAATTTCTCTGTGTGGGCAGAGCAGGCGAAGTGGCAGAATTTGCCCAGAATTCTGCATTGTTTCTGCTGAGCAAATTTTCGGCCGTTTCGACCACCCCCTAGTCAAGGCCATGCCCTCTATGGACTTCAAGGGGAAGACACTAGCAGCACACAACCCTCACCGTTCTAACACCTTCTCTATTTCCATTGACTTCATAGGGATCACCCACCCAAATATATTGCCGACTGGGAGACTCAACAGGATGAAATGTGTAAACCGAATGGTAGTGCGTAAAAAGGGCCAACAAAGGACGTCTTTCTCTTTTTTAATGTGAAGTGGAAAAAAACAAAGGTGAAGTAGTTCCTTGGTTTTGTAGACAGTAGGGGAATAGTTCTATTTTGATATTTGTGTTTGTACCATGCTGCGCTGCCATCATTTCCAGGGTCTCTAGGCACTCTGCAAGTCCTGAAAGAGAGGAGGGAGGGTGGGTGGGTGGGTGAGGTTAGTGGGGAGAGCGGGGAACATGCAAGCTAACTTTGCTGTTGTGTTGATGGGTGCAGGGGAGTGCTTGAGGGGATGCAACTTCACTTTTCTCTCATTGTGACTGTCAGAGCCTGCTCCCTCTCTCTCTCACTCTCTCTGGCTCCCTCTCTCTCTCTCACATAGATACATTTGCCCTGTCTGCCACAGAGATCTGGGAATTGACAAATGTGCAGAGGGGGAAGTATAGGGGCTCCACTCATTACCATATGCTAGGTGCTAAGGATGATGGGAGGAAAGATGTTTTGGATAAGAGAAGCAGATCCCTGAGACATGAGGACCCCATGCCGCCATTCAGCTGCCATAGTGCATAGGTTGGCAGGCTTGTCCCTGAGTCAAACCTCACTCTAATTTCCTCAGGTACTGCGCTCAGTGTCCACCCGGGGCATTTGCTCGCCAGGCGTTTGTAAGGCGTTCGTAAGGCGATCGGGGCAGGGGCCAGAATCTCTGGCGCTTTCGCCCAGAAATCTGTTCCGGTGTCTTCTGCAGTCCTCAAACTCTTCTGACACTGCGCACACAGCCAAAGGACAGAATGAAATGGAATGAAATCCCCCTGCCGCCATTCCCCTGGTTTTGTAGCTGTTCCATAACTTCAGTTTCAAAATGATGCTGAAATGCTGCCAGTGGTTCTTCATGGTGAAATGAGGAGCAGGACAGATAAAAGGTGGAGACTGGATACCTTCAAGTGCCCCATGAAGCTTGGTGTCCCACCCGTTGGGCCTAGAGGGGTGCTGTATTTGCAGGAAGGTAAGGAGAAGCATGTTGACAGAGTAAATGGGAGAGGTTTGGGGCAGGGGGATAGGTCGGCGATCCAGTAACAATGCAATCTGGAGGAGGCCCTTCAGGGTCTCCAGTATGTGCGAGGCAGAGGGATAGCTCTGCTGTCCAATGCCTAAACCTTTAAAGTGCAGTGTGCCCAATGTAGGAGGCTTGAGTTGCTGTCTTTAGCCAGACCATGTGTGAATGAAGCTTGCAGTGAGGTTGCGCCCATTCTCTGTGACAGGAGTTTGTCCTGCTGCACCCGTTCAGTAGGAGGGAAGCCCCTGCTGTAGCACTGTGTGAGTGAAGCTTCCCCTGCTGTTGCCCTGGCCTGGACCGGTCATGTAGTGTGACACTCAGATGTCTGTTAAAGCTGTGCCGGTGAAGCAGATTTGTCAGGGCCCTGCACTTTTCTTGGTTCATCCTTGATGGCTCGGAAATATGCTGAGGAGGGTTTTAGTGGAGCTAGACATGTGAACAGCATGTCCCAAATGGCATGACACATGTTGCTTTTGTATATGTACAGAGCTTAAAATGGTTTGTAGGAGTCACCAAGAAGGAAAGGACCTTCCAATAAATCGCCCTTCCTGGCTCTCACCACCAGCCCTGGGGCCCCGGGGCCCTGAGGGGTCGAGCTCTGGAGCAGCTCAGGAGAAGCTGAGCTGAGGTGTGCCTTTGCCTTGCAAGCTCCCAGCCCTGGGCCCAGGCCCCAGCGGCGGGGGAAGGGAGGCTGTCATTTCACAATGCTCTGCCTGCCTGCCTGAGGGTTCCGTTGGCACGGCGACCGCAGCAGGTGAGCCCTGGAGCAGGGGGCATGGAGAGGTCAAGGCAGACAGAGCTGGGAGCCCCAGGAACAGGACCCAGGCCAGTGGAGGTGGCTCGCAGGAGCCCGCCTGATCGCTCGAGGCCACTCCTCACAGGGCCTCTGCTGCTGTCAGAAGCCCTGGGACCCTGCTACTGGCGGAGGAAGCATTCAGGCCTCAAGGTGCACCGGCCTTCACCGAGGCCTGTGGCTGGGCTCAAAAACAGAAGATGTGAAAAATAGGGCCCAGAAACTGCAGTGAAAACAGGTAGGTTAAGGTGTGAAAACAGAAACACTAGAAAGAAAGGAAAAAGCATAGCTCCTGACACACCACCCTCATATGGACATTGTGGCCAGTCCCTGTAGATTCATTTTCAGTCCCCTAGTCAAGGCTAGGGGTGGGCAAAGTTATCCTCACTGCTGGTGGAACTATATTGCCTAAATTCGCCTCCAGCTCTGTTCTGCCTGCAGGGACTTTTTTTAGCTGTTGTGCCAATTTTCTCTGCAGATTTTGCTTCCTGAAATGTGCTTTTTCCCTGAAATATCATGTTTTTGACCGCTAAAACAACATTTCATGGAAAAAATAAATGTCTTCTGGCAAACCATCTGAAATGGTGTTTTTTTCACAAACTGTCTGTTTTCAGTCTGAAACTTTTTGGGGCCACCAAAAAACAAAATTTCCCATAAAAAACAGAATTTCAGGGAGAAAAAGCCTGAAATTGGCAATTTCTCTGTGTGGGCAGAGCAGGCGAAGTGGCAGAATTTGCCCAGAATTCTGCATTGTTTCTGTTGAGCAAATTTTCGGCCGTTTCGACCACCCCCTAGTCAAGGCCATGCCCTCTATGGACTTCAAGGGGAAGACACTAGCAGCACACAACCCTCACCGTTCTAACACCTTCTCTATTTCCATTGACTTCATAGGGATCACCCACCCAAATATATAGCTCTTGCCGACTGGGAGACTCAACAGGATGAAATGTGTAAACCGAATGGTAGTGCGTAAAAAGGGCCAACAAAGGACGTCTTTCTCTTTTTTAATGTGAAGTGGAAAAAAACAAAGGTGAAGTAGTTCCTTGGTTTTGTAGACAGTAGGGGAATAGTTCTATTTTGATATTTGTGTTTGTACCATGCTGCGCTGCCATCATTTCCAGGGTCTCTAGGCACTCTGCAAGTCCTGAAAGAGAGGAGGGAGGGTGGGTGGGTGAGGTTAGTGGGGAGAGCGGGGAACATGCAAGCTAACTTTGCTGTTGTGTTGATGGGTGCAGGGGAGTGCTTGAGGGGATGCAACTTCACTTTTCTCTCATTGTGACTGTCAGAGCCTGCTCCCTCTCTCTCACTCACTCTCTCTGGCTCCCTCTCTCTCTCTCACATAGATACATTTGCCCTGTCTGCCACAGAGATCTGGGAATTGACAAATGTGCAGAGGGGGAAGTATAGGGGCTCCACTCATTACCATATGCTAGGTGCTAAGGATGATGGGAGGAAAGATGTTTTGGATAAGAGAAGCAGATCCCTGAGACATGAGGACCCCATGCCGCCATTCAGCTGCCATAGTGCATAGGTTGGCAGGCTTGTCCCTGAGTCAAACCTCACTCTAATTTCCTCAGGTACTGCGCTCAGTGTCCACCCGGGGCATTTGCCCGCCAGGCGTTTGTAAGGCGTTCGTAAGGCGATCGGGGCAGGGGCCAGAATCTCTGGCGCTTTCGCCCAGAAATCTGTTCCGGTGTCTTCTGCAGTCCTCAAACTCTTCTGACACTGCGCACACAGCCAAAGGACAGAATGAAATGGAATGAAATCCCCCTGCCGCCATTCCCCTGGTTTTGTAGCTGTTCCATAACTTCAGTTTCAAAATGATGCTGAAATGCTGCCAGTGGTTCTTCATGGTGAAATGAGGAGCAGGACAGATAAAAGGTGGAGACTGGATACCTTCAAGTGCCCCATGAAGCTTGGTGTTCCACCCGTTGGGCATAGAGGGGTGCTGTATTTGCAGGAAGGTAAGGAGAAGCATGTTGACAGAGTAAATGGGAGAGGTTTGGGGCAGGGGGATAGGTCGGCGATCCAGTAACAATGCAATCTGGAGGAGGCCCTTCAGGGTCTCCAGTATGTGCGAGGCAGAGGGATAGCTCTGCTGTCCAATGCCTAACCCTTTAAAGTGCAGTGTGCCCAATGTAGGAGGCTTGAGTTGCTGTCTTTAGCCAGACCATGTGTGAATGAAGCTTGCAGTGAGGTTGCGCCCATTCTCTGTGACAGGAGTTTGTCCTGCTGCACCCGTTCAGTAGGAGGGAAGCCCCTGCTGTAGCACTGTGTGAGTGAAGCTTCCCCTGCTGTTGCCCTGGCCTGGACCGGTCATGTAGTGTGACACTCAGATGTCTGTTGAAGCTGTGACGGTGAAGCAGATTTGTCAGGGCCCTGCACTTTTCTTGGTTCATCCTTGATGGCTCGGAAATATGCTGAGGAGGGTTTTAGTGGAGCTAGACATGTGAACAGCATGTCCCAAATGGCATGACATATGTTGCTTTTGTATATGTACAGAGCTTAAAATGGTTTGTAGGAGTCACCAAGAAGGAAAGGACCTTCCAATAAATCGCCCTTCCTGGCTCTCACCACCAGCCATGGGGCCCCAGGGCCCTGAGGGGTCGAGCTCTGGAGCATCTCAGGAAAAGCTGAGCTGAGGTGTGCCTTTGCCTTGCAAGCTCCCAGCCCTGGGCCCAGGCCCCAGCGGCGGGGGAGGGGAGGCTGCCATTTCACAATGCTCTGCCTGCCTGCCTGAGGGTTCCGTTGGCACGGCGACGGCAGCAGGTGAGCCCTGGAGCAGGGGGCATGGAGAGGTCGAGGCAGACAGAGCTGGGAGCCCCAGGAACAGGACCCAGGCCAGTGGAGGTGGCTCGCAGGAGCCCGCCTGATCGCTCGAGGCCACTCCTCACAGGGCCTCTGCTGCTGTCAGAAGCCCTGGGACCCTGCTACTGGCAGAGGAAGCATTCAGGCCTCAAGGTGCACCGGCCTTCTCTGAGGCCTGTGGCTGGGCTCAAAAACAGAAGATGTGAAAAATAGGGCCCAGAAACTGCAGTGAAAACAGGTAGGTTAAGGTGTGAAAACAGAAACACCAGAAAGAAAGGAAAAAGCATAGCTCCTGACACACCACCCTCATATGGACATTGTGGCCAGTCCCTGTAGATTCATTTTCAGTCCCCTAGTCAAGGCTAGGGGTGGGCAAAGTTATCCTCACTGCTGGTGGAACTATATTGCCTAAATTCGCCTCCAGCTCTGTTCTGCCTGCAGGGACTTTTTTTAGCTGTTGTGCCAATTTTCTCTGCAGATTTTGCTTCCTGAAATGTGCTTTTTCCCTGAAATATCATGTTTTTGACTGCTAAAACAACATTTCATGGAAAAAATAAATGTCTTCTGGCAAACCATCTGAAATGGTGTTTTTTTCACAAACTGTCTGTTTTCAGTCTGAAACTTTTTGGGGCCACCAAAAAACAAAATTTCCCATAAAAAACAGAATTTCAGGGAGAAAAAGCCTGAAATTGGCAATTTCTCTGTGTGGGCAGAGCAGGCGAAGTGGCAGAATTTGCCCAGAATTCTGCATTGTTTCTGCTGAGCAAATTTTCGGCCGTTTCGACCACCCCCTAGTCAAGGCCATGCCCTCTATGGACTTCAAGGGGAAGACACTAGCAGCACACAACCCTCACCGTTCTAACACCTTCTCTATTTCCATTGACTTCATAGGGATCACCCACCCAAATATATAGCTCTTGCCGACTGGGAGACTCAACAGGATGAAATGTGTAAACCGAATGGTAGTGCGTAAAAAGGGCCAACAAAGGACGTCTTTCTCTTTTTTAATGTGAAGTGGAAAAAAACAAAGGTGAAGTAGTTCCTTGGTTTTGTAGACAGTAGGGGAATAGTTCTATTTTGATATTTGTGTTTGTACCATGCTGCGCTGCCATCATTTCCAGGGTCTCTAGGCACTCTGCAAGTCCTGAAAGAGAGGAGGGAGGGTGGGTGGGTGGGTGAGGTTAGTGGGGAGAGCGGGGAACATGCAAGCTAACTTTGCTGTTGTGTTGATGGGTGCAGGGGAGTGCTTGAGGGGATGCAACTTCACTTTTCTCCCATTGTGACTGTCAGAGCCTGCTCCCTCTCTCTCTCTCTCACTCTCTCTGGCTCCCTCTCTCTCTCTCACATAGATACATTTGCCCTGTCTGCCACAGAGATCTGGGAATTGACAAATGTGCAGAGGGGGAAGTATAGGGGCTCCACTCATTACCATATGCTAGGTGCTAAGGATGATGGGAGGAAAGATGTTTTGGATAAGAGAAGCAGATCCCTGAGACATGAGGACCCCATGCCGCCATTCAGCTGCCATAGTGCATAGGTTGGCAGGCTTGTCCCTGAGTCAAACCTCACTCTAATTTCCTCAGGTACTGCGCTCAGTGTCCACCCGGGGCATTTGCCCGCCAGGCGTTTGTAAGGCGTTTGTAAGGCGATCGGGGCAGGGGCCACAATCTCTGGCGCTTTCGCCCAGAAATCTGTTCCGTGTCTTCTGCAGTCCTCAAACTCTTCTGACACTGCGCACACAGCCAAAGGACAGAATGAAATGGAATGAAATCCCCCTGCCGCCATTCCCCTGGTTTTGTAGCTGTTCCATAACTTCAGTTTCAAAATGATGCTGAAATGCTGCCAGTGGTTCTTCATGGTGAAATGAGGAGCAGGACAGATAAAAGGTGGAGACTGGATACCTTCAAGTGCCCCATGAAGCTTGGTGTTCCACCCGTTGGGCATAGAGGGGTGCTGTATTTGCAGGAAGGTAAGGAGAAGCATGTTGACAGAGTAAATGGGAGAGGTTTGGGGCAGGGGGATAGGTCGGCGATCCAGTAACAATGCAATCTGGAGGAGGCCCTTCAGGGTCTCCAGTATGTGCGAGGCAGAGGGATAGCTCTGCTGTCCAATGCCTAACCCTTTAAAGTGCAGTGTGCCCAATGTAGGAGGCTTGAGTTGCTGTCTTTAGCCAGACCATGTGTGAATGAAGCTTGCAGTGAGGTTGCGCCCATTCTCTGTGACAGGAGTTTGTCCTGCTGCACCCGTTCAGTAGGAGGGAAGCCCCTGCTGTAGCACTGTGTGAGTGAAGCTTCCCCTGCTGTTGCCCTGGCCTGGACCGGTCATGTAGTGTGACACTCAGATGTCTGTTAAAGCTGTGCCGGTGAAGCAGATTTGTCAGGGCCCTGCACTTTTCTTGGTTCATCCTTGATGGCTCGGAAATATGCTGAGGAGGGTTTGAGTGGAGCTAGACATGTGAACAGCATGTCCCAAATGGCATGACACATGTTGCTTTTGTATATGTACAGAGCTTAAAATGGTTTGTAGGAGTCACCAAGAAGGAAAGGACCTTCCAATAAATCGCCCTTCCTGGCTCTCACCACCAGCCCTGGGGCCCCGGGGCCCTGAGGGGTCGAGCTCTGGAGCAGCTCAGGAGAAGCTGAGCTGAGGTGTGCCTTTGCCTTGCAAGCTCCCAGCCCTGGGCCCAGGCCCCGGCGGCGGGGGGAGGGGAGGCTGTCATTTCACAATGCTCTGCCTGCCTGCCTGAGGGTTCCGTTGGCACGGCGACGGCAGCAGGTGAGCCCTGGAGCAGGGGGCATGGAGAGGTCGAGGCAGACAGAGCTGGGAGCCCCAGGAACAGGACCCAGGCCAGTGGAGGTGGCTCGCAGGAGCCCGCCTGATCGCTCGAGGCCACTCCTCACAGGGCCTCTGCTGCTGTCAGAAGCCCTGGGACCCTGCTACTGGCGGAGGAAGCATTCAGGCCTCAAGGTGCACCGGCCTTCTCTGAGGCCTGTGGCTGGGCTCAAAAACAGAAGATGTGAAAAATAGGGCCCAGAAACTGCAGTGAAAACAGGTAGGTTAAGGTGTGAAAACAGAAACACCAGAAAGAAAGGAAAAAGCATAGCTCCTGACACACCACCCTCATATGGACATTGTGGCCAGTCCCTGTAGATTCATTTTCAGTCCCCTAGTCAAGGCTAGGGGTGGGCAAAGTTATCCTCACTGCTGGTGGAACTATATTGCCTAAATTCGCCTCCAGCTCTCTTCTGCCTGCAGGGACTTTTTTTAGCTGTTGTGCCAATTTTCTCTGCAGATTTTGCTTCCTGAAATGTGCTTTTTCCCTGAAATATCATGTTTCTGACCGCTAAAACAACATTTCATGGAAAAAATAAATGTCTTCTGGCAAACCATCTGAAATGGTGTTTTTTTCACAAACTGTCTGTTTTCAGTCTGAAACTTTTTGGGGCCACCAAAAAACAAAATTTCCCATAAAAAAACAGAATTTCAGGGAGAAAAAGCCTGAAATTGGCAATTTCTCTGTGTGGGCAGAGCAGGCGAAGTGGCAGAATTTGCCCAGAATTCTGCATTGTTTCTGCTGAGCAAATTTTCGGCCGTTTCGACCACCCCCTAGTCAAGGCCATGCCCTCTATGGACTTCAAGGGGAAGACACTAGCAGCACACAACCCTCACCGTTCTAACACCTTCTCTATTTCCATTGACTTCATAGGGATCACCCACCCAAATATATAGCTCTTGCCGACTGGGAGACTCAACAGGATGAAATGTGTAAACCGAATGGTAGTGCGTAAAAAGGGCCAACAAAGGACGTCTTTCTCTTTTTTAATGTGAAGTGGAAAAAAACAAAGGTGAAGTAGTTCCTTGGTTTTGTAGACAGTAGGGGAATAGTTCTATTTTGATATTTGTGTTTGTACCATCCTGCGCTGCCATCATTTCCAGGGTCTCTAGGCACTCTGCAAGTCCTGAAAGAGAGGAGGGAGGGTGGGTGGGTGAGGTTAGTGGGGAGAGCGGGGAACATGCAAGCTAACTTTGCTGTTGTGTTGATGGGTGCAGGGGAGTGCTTGAGGGGATGCAACTTCACTTTTCTCTCATTGTGACTGTCAGAGCCTGCTCCCTCTCTCTCTCTCTCACTCTCTCTGGCTCCCTCTCTCTCTCACACATAGATACATTTGCCCTGTCTGCCACAGAGATCTGGGAATTGACAAATGTGCAGAGGGGGAAGTATAGGGGCTCCACTCATTACCATATGCTAGGTGCTAAGGATGATGGGAGGAAAGATGTTTTGGATAAGAGAAGCAGATCCCTGAGACATGAGGACCCCATGCCGCCATTCAGCTGCCATAGTGCATAGGTTGGCAGGCTTGTCCCTGAGTCAAACCTCACTCTAATTTCCTCAGGTACTGCGCTCAGTGTCCACCCGGGGCATTTGCCCGCCAGGCGTTTGTAAGGCGTTCGTAAGGCGATCGGGGCAGGGGCCAGAATCTCTGGCGCTTTCGCCCAGAAATCTGTTCCGGTGTCTTCTGCAGTCCTCAAACTCTTCTGACACTGCGCACACAGCCAAAGGACAGAATGAAATGGAATGAAATCCCCCTGCCGCCATTCCCCTGGTTTTGTAGCTGTTCCATAACTTCAGTTTCAAAATGATGCTGAAATGCTGCCAGTGGTTCTTCATGGTGAAATGAGGAGCAGGACAGATAAAAGGTGGAGACTGGATACCTTCAAGTGCCCCATGAAGCTTGGTGTTCCACCCGTTGGGCATAGAGGGGTGCTGTATTTGCAGGAAGGTAAGGAGAAGCATGTTGACAGAGTAAATGGGAGAGGTTTGGGGCAGGGGGATAGGTCGGCGATCCAGTAACAATGCAATCTGGAGGAGGCCCTTCAGGGTCTCCAGTATGTGCGAGGCAGAGGGATAGCTCTGCTGTCCAATGCCTAACCCTTTAAAGTGCAGTGTGCCCAATGTAGGAGGCTTGAGTTGCTGTCTTTAGCCAGACCATGTGTGAATGAAGCTTGCAGTGAGGTTGCGCCCATTCTCTGTGACAGGAGTTTGTCCTGCTGCACCCGTTCAGTAGGAGGGAAGCCCCTGCTGTAGCACTGTGTGAGTGAAGCTTCCCCTGCTGTTGCCCTGGCCTGGACCGGTCATGTAGTGTGACACTCAGATGTCTGTTAAAGCTGTGCCGGTGAAGCAGATTTGTCAGGGCCCTGCACTTTTCTTGGTTCATCCTTGATGGCTCGGAAATATGCTGAGGAGGGTTTTAGTGGAGCTAGACATGTGAACAGCATGTCCCAAATGGCATGACACATGTTGCTTTTGTATATGTACAGAGCTTAAAATGGTTTGTAGGAGTCACCAAGAAGGAAAGGACCTTCCAATAAATCGCCCTTCCTGGCTCTCACCACCAGCCCTGGGGCCCCGGGGCCCTGAGGGGTCGAGCTCTGGAGCAGCTCAGGAGAAGCTGAGCTGAGGTGTGCCTTTGCCTTGCAAGCTCCCAGCCCTGGGCCCAGGCCCCAGCGGCGGGGGAGGGGAGGCTGTCATTTCACAATGCTCTGCCTGCCTGCCTGAGGGTTCCGTTGGCACGGCGATGGCAGCAGATGAGCCCTGGAGCAGGGGGCATGGAGAGGTCGAGGCAGACAGAGCTGGGAGCCCCAGGAACAGGACCCAGGCCAGAGGAGGTGGCTCGCAGGAGCCCGCCTGATCGCTCGAGGCCACTCCTCACCGGGCCTCTGCTGCTGTCAGAAGCCCTGGGGCCCTGCTACTGCTGGAGGAAGCATTCAGGCCTCAAGGTGCACTGGCCTTCTCTGAGGCCTGCAGCTGGGCTCAAAAACAGAAGATGTGAAAAATAGGGCCCAGAAACTGCAGTGAAAACAGGTAGGTTAAGGTGTGAAAACAGAAACACCAGAAAGAAAGGAAAAAGCATAGCTCCTGACACACCACCCTCATATGGACATTGTGGCCAGTCCCTGTAGATTCATTTTCAGTCCCCTAGTCAAGGCTAGGGGTGGGCAAAGTTATCCTCACTGCTGGTGGAACTATATTGCCTAAATTCGCCTCCAGCTCTGTTCTGCCTGCAGGGACTTTTTTTAGCTGTTGTGCCAATTTTCTCTGCAGATTTTGCTTCCTGAAATGTGCTTTTTCCCTGAAATATCATGTTTTTGACTGCTAAAACAACATTTCATGGAAAAAATAAATGTCTTCTGGCAAACCATCTGAAATGGTGTTTTTTTCACAAACTGTCTGTTTTCAGTCTGAAACTTTTTGGGGCCACCAAAAAACAAAATTTCCCATAAAAAACAGAATTTCAGGGAGAAAAAGCCTGAAATTGGCAATTTCTCTGTGTGGGCAGAGCAGGCGAAGTGGCAGAATTTGCCCAGAATTCTGCATTGTTTCTGCTGAGCAAATTTTCGGCCGTTTCGACCACCCCCTAGTCAAGGCCATGCCCTCTATGGACTTCAAGGGGAAGACACTAGCAGCACACAACCCTCACCGTTCTAACACCTTCTCTATTTCCATTGACTTCATAGGGATCACCCACCCAAATATATAGCTCTTGCCGACTGGGAGACTCAACAGGATGAAATGTGTAAACCGAATGGTAGTGCGTAAAAAGGGCCAACAAAGGACGTCTTTCTCTTTTTTAATGTGAAGTGGAAAAAAACAAAGGTGAAGTAGTTCCTTGGTTTTGTAGACAGTAGGGGAATAGTTCTATTTTGATATTTGTGTTTGTACCATGCTGCGCTGCCATCATTTCCAGGGTCTCTAGGCACTCTGCAAGTCCTGAAAGAGAGGAGGGAGGGTGGGTGGGTGGGTGAGGTTAGTGGGGAGAGCGGGGAACATGCAAGCTAACTTTGCTGTTGTGTTGATGGGTGCAGGGGAGTGCTTGAGGGGATGCAACTTCACTTTTCTCCCATTGTGACTGTCAGAGCCTGCTCCCTCTCTCTCTCTCTCACTCTCTCTGGCTCCCTCTCTCTCTCTCACATAGATACATTTGCCCTGTCTGCCACAGAGATCTGGGAATTGACAAATGTGCAGAGGGGGAAGTATAGGGGCTCCACTCATTACCATATGCTAGGTGCTAAGGATGATGGGAGGAAAGATGTTTTGGATAAGAGAAGCAGATCCCTGAGACATGAGGACCCCATGCCGCCATTCAGCTGCCATAGTGCATAGGTTGGCAGGCTTGTCCCTGAGTCAAACCTCACTCTAATTTTCTCAGGTACTGCGCTCAGTGTCCACCCGGGGCATTTGCCCGCCAGGCGTTTGTAAGGCGTTTGTAAGGCGATCGGGGCAGGGGCCACAATCTCTGGCGCTTTCGCCCAGAAATCTGTTCCGTGTCTTCTGCAGTCCTCAAACTCTTCTGACACTGCGCACACAGCCAAAGGACAGAATGAAATGGAATGAAATCCCCCTGCCGCCATTCCCCTGGTTTTGTAGCTGTTCCATAACTTCAGTTTCAAAATGATGCTGAAATGCTGCCAGTGGTTCTTCATGGTGAAATGAGGAGCAGGACAGATAAAAGGTGGAGACTGGATACCTTCAAGTGCCCCATGAAGCTTGGTGTTCCACCCGTTGGGCATAGAGGGGTGCTGTATTTGCAGGAAGGTAAGGAGAAGCATGTTGACAGAGTAAATGGGAGAGGTTTGGGGCAGGGGGATAGGTCGGTGATCCAGTAACAATGCAATCTGGAGGAGGCCCTTCAGGGTCTCCAGTATGTGCGAGGCAGAGGGATAGCTCTGCTGTCCAATGCCTAACCCTTTAAAGTGCAGTGTGCCCAATGTAGGAGGCTTGAGTTGCTGTCTTTAGCCAGACCATGTGTGAATGAAGCTTGCAGTGAGGTTGCGCCCATTCTCTGTGACAGGAGTTTGTCCTGCTGCACCCGTTCAGTAGGAGGGAAGCCCCTGCTGTAGCACTGTGTGAGTGAAGCTTCCCCTGCTGTTGCCCTGGCCTGGACCGGTCATGTAGTGTGACACTCAGATGTCTGTTGAAGCTGTGACGGTGAAGCAGATTTGTCAGGGCCCTGCACTTTTCTTGGTTCATCCTTGATGGCTCGGAAATATGCTGAGGAGGGTTTTAGTGGAGCTAGACATGTGAACAGCATGTCCCAAATGGCATGACATATGTTGCTTTTGTATATGTACAGAGCTTAAAATGGTTTGTAGGAGTCACCAAGAAGGAAAGGACCTTCCAATAAATCGCCCTTCCTGGCTCTCACCACCAGCCCTGGGGCCCCAGGGCCCTGAGGGGACGAGCTCTGGAGCAGCTCAGGAGAAGCTGAGCTGAGGTGTGCCTTTGCCTTGCAAGCTCCCAGCCCTGGGCCCAGGCCCTAGCGGCGGGGGAGGGGAGGCTGCCATTTCACAATGCTCTGCCTGCCTGCCTGAGGGTTCCGTTGGCACGGCGACGGCAGCAGGTGAGCCCTGGAGCAGGGGGCATGGAGAGGTCGAGGCAGACAGAGCTGGGAGCCCCAGGAACAGGACCCAGGCCAGTGGAGGTGGCTCGCAGGAGCCCGCCTGATCGCTCGAGGCCACTCCTCACAGGGCCTCTGCTGCTGTCAGAAGCCCTGGGACCCTGCTACTGGCGGAGGAAGCATTCAGGCCTCAAGGTGCACCGGCCTTCTCTGAGGCCTGTGGCTGGGCTCAAAAACAGAAGATGTGAAAAATAGGGCCCAGAAACTGCAGTGAAAACAGGTAGGTTAAGGTGTGAAAACAGAAACACCAGAAAGAAAGGAAAAAGCATAGCTCCTGACACACCACCCTCATATGGACATTGAGGCCAGTCCCTGTAGATTCATTTTCAGTCCCCTAGTCAAGGCTAGGGGTGGGCAAAGTTATCCTCACTGCTGGTGGAACTATATTGCCTAAATTCGCCTCCAGCTCTGTTCTGCCTGCAGGGACTTTTTTTAGCTGTTGTGCCAATTTTCTCTGCAGATTTTGCTTCCTGAAATGTGCTTTTTCCCTGAAATATCATGTTTTTGACAGCTAAAACAACATTTCATGGAAAAAATAAATGTCTTCTGGCAAACCATCTGAAATGGTGTTTTTTTCACAAACTGTCTGTTTTCAGTCTGAAACTTTTTGGGGCCACCAAAAAACAAAATTTCCCATAAAAAAACAGAATTTCAGGGAGAAAAAGCCTGAAATTGGCAATTTCTCTGTGTGGGCAGAGCAGGCGAAGTGGCAGAATTTGCCCAGAATTCTGCATTGTTTCTGCTGAGCAAATTTTCGGCCGTTTCGACCACCCCCTAGTCAAGGCCATGCCCTCTATGGACTTCAAGGGGAAGACACTAGCAGCACACAACCCTCACCGTTCTAACACCTTCTCTATTTCCATTGACTTCATAGGGATCACCCACCCAAATATATAGCTCTTGCCGACTGGGAGACTCAACAGGATGAAATGTGTAAACCGAATGGTAGTGCGTAAAAAGGGCCAACAAAGGACGTCTTTCTCTTTTTTAATGTGAAGTGGAAAAAAACAAAGGTGAAGTAGTTCCTTGGTTTTGTAGACAGTAGGGGAATAGTTCTATTTTGATATTTGTGTTTGTACCATGCTGCGCTGCCATCATTTCCAGGGTCTCTAGGCACTCTGCAAGTCCTGAAAGAGAGGAGGGAGGGTGGGTGGGTGAGGTTAGTGGGGAGAGCGGGGAACATGCAAGCTAACTTTGCTGTTGTGTTGATGGGTGCAGGGGAGTGCTTGAGGGGATGCAACTTCACTTTTCTCTCATTGTGACTGTCAGAGCCTGCTCCCTCTCTCTCCCTCTCACTCTCTCTGGCTCCCTCTCTCTCTCTCACATACATACATTTGCCCTGTCTGCCACAGAGATCTGGGAATTGACAAATGTGCAGAGGGGGAAGTATAGGGGCTCCACTCATTACCATATGCTAGGTGCTAAGGATGATGGGAGGAAAGATGTTTTGGATAAGAGAAGCAGATCCCTGAGACATGAGGACCCCATGCCGCCATTCAGCTGCCATAGTGCATAGGTTGGCAGGCTTGTCCCTGAGTCAAACCTCACTCTAATTTCCTCAGGTACTGCGCTCAGTGTCCACCCGGGGCATTTGCCCGCCAGGCGTTTGTAAGGCGTTCGTAAGGCGATCGGGGCAGGGGCCAGAATCTCTGGCGCTTTCGCCCAGAAATCTGTTCCGGTGTCTTCTGCAGTCCTCAAACTCTTCTGACACTGCGCACACAGCCAAAGGACAGAAAGAAATGGAATGAAATCCCCCTGCCGCCATTCCCCTGGTTTTGTAGCTGTTCCATAACTTCAGTTTCAAAATGATGCTGAAATGCTGCTAGTGGTTCTTCATGGTGAAATGAGGAGCAGGACAGATAAAAGGTGGAGACTGGATACCTTCAAGTGCCCCATGAAGCTTGGTGTTCCACCCGTTGGGCATAGAGGGGTGCTGTATTTGCAGAAAGGCAAGGAGAAGCATGTTGACAGAGTAAATGGGAGAGGTTTGGGGCAGGGGGATAGGTCGGCGATCCAGTAACAATGCAATCTGGAGGAGGCCCTTCAGGGTCTCCAGTATGTGCGAGGCAGAGGGATAGCTCTGCTGTCCAATGCCTAACCCTTTAAAGTGCAGTGTGCCCAATGTAGGAGGCTTGAGTTGCTGTCTTTAGCCAGACCATGTGTGAATGAAGCTTGCAGTGAGATTGCGCCCATTCTCTGTGACAGGAGTTTGTCCTGCTGCACCCGTTCAGTAGGAGGGAAGCCCCTGCTGTAGCACTGTGTGAGTGAAGCTTCCCCTGCTGTTGCCCTGGCCTGGACCGGTCATGTAGTGTGACACTCAGATGTCTGTTAAAGCTGTGCCGGTGAAGCAGATTTGTCAGGGCCCTGCACTTTTCTTGGTTCATCCTTGATGGCTCGGAAATATGCTGAGGAGGGTTTTAGTGGAGCTAGACATGTGAACAGCATGTCCCAAATGGCATGACACATGTTGCTTTTGTATATGTACAGAGCTTAAAATGGTTTGTAGGAGTCACCAAGAAGGAAAGGACCTTCCAATAAATCGCCCTTCCTGGCTCTCACCACCAGCCCTCGGGCCCCGGGGCCCTGAGGGGTCGAGCTCTGGAGCAGCTCAGGAGAAGCTGAGCTGAGGTGTGCCTTTGCCTTGCAAGCCCCCAGCCCTGGGCCCAGGCCCCAGCGGCGGGGGAGGGGAGGCTGTCATTTCACAATGCTCTGCCTGCCTGCCTGAGGGTTCCGTTGGCACGGCGACGGCAGCAGGTGAGCCCTGGAGCAGGGGGCATGGAGAGGTCGAGGCAGACAGAGCTGGGAGCCCCAGGAACAGGACCCAGGCCAGAGGAGGTGGCTCGCAGGAGCCCGCCTGATCGCTCGAGGCCACTCCTCACCGGGCCTCTGCTGCTGTCAGAAGCCCTGGGGCCCTGCTACTGGTGGAGGAAGCCTTCAGGCCTCAAGGTGCACTGGCCTTCACTGAGGCCTGTGGCTGGGCTCAAAAACAGAAGATGTGAAAAATAGGGCCCAGAAACTGCAGTGAAAACAGGTAGGTTAAGGTGTGAAAACAGAAACACCAGAAAGAAAGGAAAAAGCATAGCTCCTGACACACCACCCTCATATGGACATTGTGGCCAGTCCCTGTAGATTCATTTTCAGTCCCCTAGTCAAGGCTAGGGGTGGGCAAAGTTATCCTCACTGCTGGTGGAACTATATTGCCTAAATTTGCCTCCAGCTCTGTTCTGCCTGCAGGGACTTTTTTTAGCTGTTGTGCCAATTTTCTCTGCAGGTTTTGCTTCCTGAAATGTGCTTTTTCCCTGAAATATCATGTTTTTGACCGCTAAAACAACATTTCATGGAAAAAATTCATTTGTCTTCTGGCAAACCATCTGAAATGGTGTTTTTTTCACAAACTGTTTTCAGTCTGAAACTTTTTGGGGCCACCAAAAAACTAAATTTCCCATAAAAAACAGAATTTCAGGGAGAAAAAGCCTGAAATTGGCAATTTCTCTGTGTGGGCAGAGCAGGCGAAGTGGCAGAATTTTCCCAGAATTCTGCATTGTTTCTGTTGAGCAAATTTTCGGCCGTTTCGACCACCCCCTAGTCAAGGCCATGCCCTCTATGGACTTCAAGGGGAAGACACTAGCAGCACACAACCCTCACCGTTCTAACACCTTCTCTATTTCCATTGACTTCATAGGGATCACCCACCCAAATATATAGCTCTTGCCGACTGGGAGACTCAACAGGATGAAATGTGTAAACCGAATGGTAGTGCGTAAAAAGGGCCAACAAAGGACGTCTTTCTCTTTTTTAATGTGAAGTGGAAAAAAACAAAGGTGAAGTAGTTCCTTGGTTTTGTAGACAGTAGGGGAATAGTTCTATTTTGATATTTGTGTTTGTACCATGCTGCGCTGCCATCATTTCCAGGGTCTCTAGGCACTCTGCAAGTCCTGAAAGAGAGGAGGGAGGGTGGGTGGGTGGGTGGGTGGGTGGGTGAGGTTAGTGGGGAGAGCGGGGAACATGCAAGCTAACTTTGCTGTTGTGTTGATGGGTGCAGGGGAGTGCTTGAGGGGATGCAACTTCACTTTTCTCTCATTGTGACTGTCAGAGCCTGCTCCCTCTCTCTCTCTCTCACTCTCTCTGGCTCCCTCTCTCTCTCTCACATAGATACATTTGCCCTGTCTGCCACAGAGATCTGGGAATTGACAAATGTGCAGAGGGGGAAGTATAGGGGCTCCACTCATTACCATATGCTAGGTGCTAAGGATGATGGGAGGAAAGATGTTTTGGATAAGAGAAGCAGATCCCTGAGACATGAGGACCCCATGCCGCCATTCAGCTGCCATAGTGCATAGGTTGGCAGGCTTGTCCCTGAGTCAAACCTCACTCTAATTTCCTCAGGTACTGCGCTCAGTGTCCACCCGGGGCATTTGCCCGCCAGGCGTTTGTAAGGCGTTCGTAAGGCGATCGGGGCAGGGGCCAGAATCTCTGGCGCTTTCGCCCAGAAATCTGTTCCGGTGTCTTCTGCAGTCCTCAAACTCTTCTGACACTGCGCACACAGCCAAAGGACAGAATGAAATGGAATGAAATCCCCCTGCCGCCATTCCCCTGGTTTTGTAGCTGTTCCATAACTTCAGTTTCAAAATGATGCTGAAATGCTGCCAGTGGTTCTTCATGGTGAAATGAGGAGCAGGACAGATAAAAGGTGGAGACTGGATACCTTCAAGTGCCCCATGAAGCTTGGTGTTCCACCCGTTGGGCATAGAGGGGTGCTGTATTTGCAGGAAGGTAAGGAGAAGCATGTTGACAGAGTAAATGGGAGAGGTTTGGGGCAGGGGGATAGGTCGGCGATCCAGTAACAATGCAATCTGGAGGAGGCCCTTCAGGGTCTCCAGTATGTGCGAGTGTGATAAAAATGGGGCAGATTTCATAACAAAGACACCCGATGGCTCAGGCTCTGTTAATACTAGGCAGAAAGTCCATATGAAGGGTTAATTGGTGAGGTCTAAAGAAAGGGAGTAATTGACAGGTCACTGGGCCAATAGCAGAGAAGATTCCAGGGAGATGACTTTGATGGCAACAATTGTCCTTTTTTTTTTTTTGTTTTTGGTTGCCAGGAGACGGAGGAGGAGGTTTTGAAGGAGGACGGTTGGAGCTGGGCGTACTAGGAGAGTATGAGAAAGGAATGGAGTTGTGCCGTTGCACCTAGATGAACAGAAGTTGATGAACTATATATATATATTTTCAGCGATAGTTCGAAATCGCTATTGACTTCGCTACATGTGAGGCGGAGAGACAGCGAAGAGAGGGAGACTCCGGGCACGAAGGGAGCAGCTGATCGGACGAGGGGAGTGACTACCGCGGAGCTCGGGGCAGCGGAGATCAGGCCGAGCCGAGCAGCTGATGACCCGCTGAATCTCGGAAATAGAAGTCCTTTCGACATCGGCGAAGTACCAGTCGATCAGCTGATTGTCTCTCACGAATGAGAAGAGGACGCGACAGTGACGGAGTCCTCAAAATAATCTGGAGGTGAGACAGAGAGAAAGTTGTCGCCGGCTGACAGAGGGGATCGAGGGCGAATTTCAGAAGAGGCGTAATCGAGCGTGGACAAATAGGGAGAAACGAAGCAGGGGAGTGTCAGCGGAGGATCGTGCTGAAGATACATTGAAGTTACGCAGCTGATTAGCGGTAAGCGATCGTTAAGAAAGAACGAACACCCCTTTAAGAGAAATTGAACAGTTACAGATAAAACCTTATGTAAATGATTTATAACGTTGAAAGTGAACGCCGATACGATACGCATTAGTTAAAGAACGACCCGCTACAAGTTATTGACACTAGTAACTGGATGCAAAACGCCGAGCTGCATGCTGAGAAAAACTGAATATAGACGTTTAGAAGAGTAAAGAGAATAAAGGGGGAGACAAGTCATAAAGAAGAAAAGGGAGTCAGAAAAAAGGGAAGAAAGAGCGACTCAGCCAATATTATAGATGTTAGAGACAGGAAGACACGAAAACCGATAAAGACTTACCTGAGTTATTCAGTTTCGCTGGGCCAAAAAGAACTTGATCCTCTCGCGAAGATAACCGGAGACCACCTGTATCCTTTTATTGAGTTCTCTGAAAGAAAGCACAAAAAAAGAGATTATTAGAAAAGTTGTATGTTGATAATAAAAGTTGCCTTGTGAATAAGTCTATACATTCTCCGTGGAACTGCATTTATTTAACAACATTGTGCCCAAACCTTTACAATTTGGTGTCAGAAGTGGGATTTAAAGCCGAACACCATGGAAGAACTCATTAAAACGCTAAGTGAGGGGCAACAATTTCTTCAACAGGCGTTACAATTACAGAACCAACAAGCCCAAGCAGATAGACAAGCATTTCAACAGGCCATACAACTACAACAAGCTCAATTAATGGAGGCGACCACCGTACGAAGACATTCCCAGGTTCCGGCATCAGTTTTACAAAAGTACACCGTAGGAGAGGATCCAGCTCACTTCTTTGTAAATTTTGAGAGAGTGGCTAGGAACGCTCAATGGCCAAACGATAGCTGGTGTCACTACATAGCACCACTCATGACAGGGGAAATGCAGAGTGCTTTCCAAGCAGCCAATCCAACCGGGGAAACCCCGTATGCAGATATGAAACGAGTAGTACTGGAACGCTTGGGACATGATGAAGAAGCATATAGGATAAAATTTAGAGAAGTCAAGTTACAAGCCGAAGAAACACCGAGGCAGCTCTTTTATAGAGTCAAAGAGTTAGGGGAGAAATGGTTACAGTCTAACACCAGTACCGCTCATGAGATATCAGAGAAAATTGTTATGGAGCAGTTTGTCGAAGCCTTACCTTTACCAATGCAACGCTGGGTACGACAACATCACCGACCCAGCCTGGTTGAGGCTGTTAACATCGCTTCAGCCTATCAAAAGGCTGGACAAGGCAGATCCCTGACATATGCAGCAAACAACAAACCAACTCCCACTCCCAGTGGGAATAACCATTCTCTCAGAACAACTACTGTGACAAGATGGCCGAACTCGATGTTACGTAAGCCGGAGTGGGAGGCTCCAAAAGGGAGACCAACGAGTGAGAGCCCGGTAGGCATCAGGCCCACCAGTATGGTCCCAAAAGGCATACAATGTTTTGAATGTGGTGAATGGGGACACCTAGCAAGAATGTGTCCCAAAAGAGTTAAGGCTGAACCTATGGACGTGGGAAACATGGAGGTCCCCAGAGAAGGAGAATATCAAGAAGGAACAACAATCCCTAAATCCTCGTATTCCTATATTTGCGAGGCAGAAGTTGATGGGAAACCTACAAGAGCTATGGTGGATACCGGCAGTTTGCAAACAGTTGTAAGTACAGAACTTGTGGGGAATACTGGGGACTCAAATTCACTAATTCCCATACGTTGTGTCCATGGAGATGTCAAACCATACCCGACCAAAGAGATTAGGTTAAAAGTAGCCGGGGAACAGATGGAGGTGAGGGCCGCCCTAATGCCAGTATTACCAGAGCCTCTACTTATTGGGTCCGATGTTCCCAATTTTTCACGGATCATAAAGTCGATAGAAGAAAATTGGTTAAAAAGTGCCCCTTTCGCCCATGAGACCATTGCAGAGCCATTAAGTAAAGAGAAGAAAGGGAAGTCGGACTTAAGAAAGTTAAAGAAAGTTTGGGCCGAAAAAAATGTTTGTCCCATTGCAATTGACTGGAAAATTGATGAAGCTGGAGATTCTTTCAGAATGGCACAAGAAATAGATCCATTATTAGGAAATGCTAGGGCTGCAGTTAACTCAGGTGTGTCGGGAAATGGTCCATCTTTTGTTAAAGAAAAAGGATTATACTATCGAACTAGCAAGGATGCCACTGGAACAATTCTGAAACAGTTGCTAGTACCCAAGAAATATTATCAAACGGTGTTAGAAGTGGCCCACCTACAAATTGGTGAAGGTCATTTAGGAACAGAGAAGACCACACAGAAAATCCTTGCCAGGTTTTATTGGCCGGGGCTTTATGCTCAGGTGGCTCGTTTCTGCCAAGCATGTCCAGAATGCCAGAAGAAAAATAAAGCCAATGTGAGGAAAGCACCTTTACAGCCGATGCCAGTCGTGTTGGAACCTTTCCATCGGATTGGGTTGGATATTGTTGGCCCCTTAGAACCTTCATCCAGAGGCCATAAATATATCTTAGTGATTGTCGACTATGCTACAAGGTATCCAGAGGCCTTTCCTCTTAGGTCTACTAGTGCACAAAGTATATGTGATGCCCTGATTCCATTTATCAGCCGAGTAGGAATACCAAAGGAGTTTGTTACCGACAGAGGATCCAACTTTATGTCGTCAGTGATGGAACAAGTGTGTACGATTCTACAAATGAAGCATTTAAAAACCGCTGTCTATCATCCTCAAACTGATGGCCTTGTGGAGAGGTACAATCAAACCATAAAACAAATGTTGCGTAAAACAGGGGAACCAGGAGGAAAGAATTGGGACAGGTTGCTGCCATGGATACTCCTTACCTTAAGGAATACCCCCCAGTCATCGACAGGGTTTTCACCCTTTGAACTTCTGTTTGGAAGATCAGTGAGAACACTACTCGATATTTTGAAGGAAAACTGGGAAGAGGAGCCGAGTCAAGAGATCTCACTTACTGAATATGCATACCAACTTAAAGAGAGGGTAGAAAAGTTACAGAACATAGCCAAAGAAAATCTGTTACAAACACAATCCAAACAAGAATACTACTACAATAGGAACACTCAATTAAGATCATTCAACAAAGGAGATAAAGTGTTGGTCTTACTCCCGACGTCTGAGAACAAGATGCTGGCCGCGTGGAGAGGACCCTATGAAATTGAAGAGGTCCTAGGTCCACTAACCTACAAGGTGAGACAAAATGACCGAAGGTTCCCAACACAGACCTATCATGTGAATCTACTAAAGAAATGGGTAGAACCTATAACGACGGTGGCAATAATTAATACTAAAGAAACATCTTTCGAACCTTTTCCAAGGTTAAACGAAGATCTAGGATTGGAAGCGTTAAACATAAATCAAAATTTATCTGAGTTACAGAAGGAAGAACTCCTCGGGTTGGTGAGGAGATTTACAAATATTTTTTCGTCCTTACCGGGGAGAACGAACATGGTATGTCATCGTATTGTAACTCAGCCAGGAGAAGTAGTAAGAATTAGACCCTATAGAATTCCAGAGACAAAACTCCAATCTATCAATAAGGAGATCAAAGAAATGTTGGAGATGGGAGTAATAGAACCCTCTCATAGTGAATGGTCCTCCCCTGTAGTAATGGTGCCGAAGCCTGACGGAACGGTTCGTTTTTGCATGGACTTTAGGAAGTTGAATGAAATTTCCAAGTTCGACGCCTACCCTATGCCACGAATCGAAGATTTACTAGACAAGCTAGGAAAAGCTAAATTCTTAACAACTATAGACCTAACAAAAGGATATTGGCAAATACCGTTGCTCCCCGAGGATAAGGAAAAAACTGCGTTTGCCACACCATCCGGTCTGTTCCAATTTACAGTCTTACCGTTTGGGTTGCATGGGGCACCAGCAACATTTCAAAGGCTCATGAATTCAATCCTTAGAGGACAGGAAGAATATGTAGGAGCATACCTTGACGATATTATTGTCTTCAGTCAAACTTGGGACGAACATTTAACCCATTTGGAAAATGTACTTAGACTATTACAAGAATCTGGCCTACACATAAATCCAAAGAAAACATTTATGGCCAATTTCTATACGAGATATTTGGGATACTTTGTAGGACAGGGGATGATTAAACCACAAGAAGACAAGCTGAAAGCAATAAAAAGCTTACAATTTCCTACAAACCTCCGACAAGTGCGAGCCTTTCTTGGTTTTATTGGGTATTATAGAAGGTTCATACCCCATTTTTCAACAATAGCAGCACCTCTGACAGATTTGTTGAAACACTCATCTAGCAAGAAGAAGGACTGGTATACAACAGAGACAATGAATGCATTTAATACCCTAAAGAATGCTCTATCTGAAAAAGCCATTTTAAAATGTCCAGATTTCTCAGCCCCGTTCTTCCTACACACAGATGCCTCTGGAACAGGGCTTGGAGCGGTATTGTTTCAGGGGCAAGATGAATCAGAGAAACCCGTACTCTTCATAAGCAGGAAGCTCTTACCACATGAACAACAATATGCTACCATTGAAAAGGAATGTCTTGCAGTGAAATGGGCCATAGAAGCACTACGCTATTACTTGTTAGGAAGAGAGTTTACTCTGGTGACTGATCATGCACCTCTTGTATGGTTGGCACGTAACAAAGATACTAATCCCCGAGTACTAAGATGGTTTTTATCACTACAACCTTTTACGTTCAAGACCATTCATCGTCCAGGAAAATTAATGGCCCAGGCAGATTTTTTATCCCGAAACAATCCCCTTACCAAACGTAAGGGACTAGAGGGGAGGGTATGTGATAAAAATGGGGCAGATTTCATAACAAAGACACCTGATGGCTCAGGCTCTGTTAATACTAGGCAGAAAGTCCATATGAAGGGTTAATTGGTGAGGTCTAAAGAAAGGGAGTAATTGACAGGTCACTGGGCCAATAGCAGAGAAGATTCCAGGGAGATGACTTTGATGGCAACAATTGTCCTTTTTTTTTTTTTGTTTTTGGTTGCCAGGAGACGGAGGAGGAGGTTTTGAAGGAGGACGGTTGGAGCTGGGCGTACTAGGAGAGTATGAGAAAGGAATGGAGTTGTGCCGTTGCACCTAGATGAACAGAAGTTGATGAACTATATATATATATTTTCAGCGATAGTTCGAAATCGCTATTGACTTCGCTACATGTGAGGCGGAGAGACAGCGAAGAGAGGGAGACTCGGGAACGAAGGGAGCAGCTGATCGGACGAGGGGAGTGACTACCGCGGAGCTCGGGGCAGCGGAGATCAGGCCGAGCCGAGCAGCTGATGACCCGCTGAATCTCGGAAATAGAAGTCCTTTCGACATCGGTGAAGTACCAGTCGATCAGCTGATTGTCTCTCACGAATGAGAAGAGGACGCGACAGTGACGGAGTCCTCAAAATAATCTGGAGGTGAGACAGAGAGAAAGTTGTCGCCGGCTGACAGAGGGGATCGAGGGCGAATTTCAGAAGAGGCGTAATCGAGCGTGGACAAATAGGGAGAAACGAAGCAGGGGAGTGTCAGCGGAGGATCGTGCTGAAGATACATTGAAGTTACGCAGCTGATTAGCGGTAAGCGATCGTTAAGAAAGAACGAACACCCCTTTAAGAGAAATTGAACAGTTACAGATAAAACCTTATGTAAATGATTTATAACGTTGAAAGTGAACGCCGATACGATACGCATTAGTTAAAGAACGACCCGCTACAAGTTATTGACACTAGTAACTGGATGCAAAACGCCGAGCTGCATGCTGAGAAAAACTGAATATAGACGTTTAGAAGAGTAAAGAGAATAAAGGGGGAGACAAGTCATAAAGAAGAAAAGGGAGTCAGAAAAAAGGGAAGAAAGAGCGACTCAGCCAATATTATAGATGTTAGAGACAGGAAGACACGAAAACCGATAAAGACTTACCTGAGTTATTCAGTTTCGCTGGGCCAAAAAGAACTTGATCCTCTCGCGAAGATAACCGGAGACCACCTGTATCCTTTTATTGAGTTCTCTGAAAGAAAGCACAAAAAAAGAGATTATTAGAAAAGTTGTATGTTGATAATAAAAGTTGCCTTGTGAATAAGTCTATACATTCTCCGTGGAACTGCATTTATTTAACAACATTGTGCCCAAACCTTTACAGCGAGGCAGAGGGATAGCTCTGCTGTCCAATGCCTAACCCTTTAAAGTGCAGTGTGCCCAATGTAGGAGGCTTGAGTTGCTGTCTTTAGCCAGACCATGTGTGAATGAAGCTTGCAGTGAGGTTGCGCCCATTCTCTGTGACAGGAGTTTGTCCTGCTGCACCCGTTCAGTAGGAGGGAAGCCCCTGCTGTAGCACTGTGTGAGTGAAGCTTCCCCTGCTGTTGCCCTGGCCTGGACCGGTCATGTAGTGTGACACTCAGATGTCTGTTAAAGCTGTGCCGGTGAAGCAGATTTGTCAGGGCCCTGCACTTTTCTTGGTTCATCCTTGATGGCTCGGAAATATGCTGAGGAGGGTTTTAGTGGAGCTAGACATGTGAACAGCATGTCCCAAATGGCATGACACATGTTGCTTTTGTATATGTACAGAGCTTAAAATGGTTTGTAGGAGTCACCAAGAAGGAAAGGACCTTCCAATAAATCGCCCTTCCTGGCTCTCACCACCAGCCCTGGGGCCCCGGGGCCCTGAGGGGTCGAGCTCTGGAGCAGCTCAGGAGAAGCTGAGCTGAGGTGTGCCTTTGCCTTGCAAGCTCCCAGCCCTGGGCCCAGGCCCAGGCGGGGGAGGGGAGGCTGTCATTTCACAATGCTCTGCCTGCCTGCCTGAGGGTTCCGTTTGCACGGTGACGGCAGCAGGTGAGCCCTGGAGCAGGGGGCATGGAGAGGTCGAGGCAGACAGAGCTGGGAGCCCCAGGAACAGGACCCAGGCCAGAGGAGGTGGCTCGCAGGAGCCCGCCTGATCGCTCGAGGCCACTCCTCACCGGGCCTCTGCTGCTGTCAGAAGCCCTAGGGCCCTGCTACTGGTGGAGGAAGCCTTCAGGCCTCAAGGTGCACTGGCCTTCACTGAGGCCTGTGGCTGGGCTCAAAAACAGAAGATGTGAAAAATAGGGCCCAGAAACTGCAGTGAAAACAGGTAGGTTAAGGTGTGAAAACAGAAACACCAGAAAGAAAGGAAAAAGCATAGCTCCTGACACACCACCCTCATATGGACATTGTGGCCAGTCCCTGTAGATTCATTTTCAGTCCCCTAGTCAAGGCTAGGGGTGGGCAAAGTTATCCTCACTGCTGGTGGAACTATATTGCCTAAATTCGCCTCCAGCTCTGTTCTGCCTGCAGGGACTTTTTTTAGCTGTTGTGCCAATTTTCTCTGCAGATTTTGCTTCCTGAAATGTGCTTTTTCCCTGAAATATCATGTTTTTGACCGCTAAAACAACATTTCATGGAAAAAATTCATTTGTCTTCTGGCAAACCATCTGAAATGGTGTTTTTTTCACAAACTGTCTGTTTTCAGTCTGAAACTTTTTGGGGCCACCAAAAAACAAAATTTCCCATAAAAAACAGAATTTCAGGGAGAAAAAGCCTGAAATTGGCAATTTCTCTGTGTGGGCAGAGCAGGCGAAGTGGCAGAATTTGCCCAGAATTCTGCATTGTTTCTGCTGAGCAAATTTTCGGCCGTTTCGACCACCCCCTAGTCAAGGCCATGCCCTCTATGGACTTCAAGGGGAAGACACTAGCAGCACACAACCCTCACCGTTCTAACACCTTCTCTATTTCCATTGACTTCATAGGGATCACCCACCCAAATATATAGCTCTTGCCGACTGGGAGACTCAACAGGATGAAATGTGTAAACCGAATGGTAGTGCGTAAAAAGGGCCAACAAAGGACGTCTTTCTCTTTTTTAATGTGAAGTGGAAAAAAACAAAGGTGAAGTAGTTCCTTGGTTTTGTAGACAGTAGGGGAATAGTTCTATTTTGATATTTGTGTTTGTACCATGCTGCGCTGCCATCATTTCCAGGGTCTCTAGGCACTCTGCAAGTCCTGAAAGAGAGGAGGGAGGGTGGGTGGGTGAGGTTAGTGGGGAGAGCGGGGAACATGCAAGCTAACTTTGCTGTTGTGTTGATGGGTGCAGGGGAGTGCTTGAGGGGATGCAACTTCACTTTTCTCTCATTGTGACTGTCAGAGCCTGCTCCCTCTCTCTCTCTCTCACTCTCTCTGGCTCACTCTCTCTCTCTCACATAGATACATTTGCCCTGTCTGCCACAGAGATCTGGGAATTGACAAATGTGCAGAGGGGGAAGTATAGGGGCTCCACTCATTACCATATGCTAGGTGCTAAGGATGATGGGAGGAAAGATGTTTTGGATAAGAGAAGCAGATCCCTGAGACATGAGGACCCCATGCCGCCATTCAGCTGCCATAGTGCATAGGTTGGCAGGCTTGTCCCTGAGTCAAACCTCACTCTAATTTCCTCAGGTACTGCGCTCAGTGTCCACCCGGGGCATTTGCCCGCCAGGCGTTTGTAAGGCGTTCGTAAGGCGATCGGGGCAGGGGCCAGAATCTCTGGCGCTTTCGCCCAGAAATCTGTTCCGTTGTCTTCTGCAGTCCTCAAACTCTTCTGACACTGCGCACACAGCCAAAGGACAGAATGAAATGGAATGAAATCCCCCTGCCGCCATTCCCCTGGTTTTGTAGCTGTTCCATAACTTCAGTTTCAAAATGATGCTGAAATGCTGCCAGTGGTTCTTCATGGTGAAATGAGGAGCAGGACAGATAAAAGGTGGAGACTGGATACCTTCAAGTGCCCCATGAAGCTTGGTGTTCCACCCGTTGGGCATAGAGGGGTGCTGTATTTGCAGGAAGGTAAGGAGAAGCATGTTGACAGAGTAAATGGGAGAGGTTTGGGGCAGGGGGATAGGTCGGCGATCCAGTAACAATGCAATCTGGAGGAGGCCCTTCAGGGTCTCCAGTATGTGCGAGGCAGAGGGATAGCTCTGCTGTCCAATGCCTAACCCTTTAAAGTGCAGTGTGCCCAATGTAGGAGGCTTGAGTTGCTGTCTTTAGCCAGACCATGTGTGAATGAAGCTTGCAGTGAGGTTGCGCCCATTCTCTGTGACAGGAGTTTGTCCTGCTGCACCCGTTCAGTAGGAGGGAAGCCCCTGCTGTAGCACTGTGTGAGTGAAGCTTCCCCTGCTGTTGCCCTGGCCTGGACCGGTCATGTAGTGTGACACTCAGATGTCTGTTAAAGCTGTGCCGGTGAAGCAGATTTGTCAGGGCCCTGCACTTTTCTTGGTTCATCCTTGATGGCTCGGAAATATGCTGAGGAGGGTTTTAGTGGAGCTAGACATGTGAACAGCATGTCCCAAATGGCATGACACATGTTGCTTTTGTATATGTACAGAGCTTAAAATGGTTTGTAGGAGTCACCAAGAAGGAAAGGACCTTCCAATAAATCGCCCTTCCTGGCTCTCAGCACCAGCCCTGGGGCCCCGGGGCCCTGAGGGGTCGAGCTCTGGAGCAGCTCAGGAGAAGCTGAGCTGAGGTGTGCCTTTGCCTTGCAAGCTCCCAGCCCTGGGCCCAGGCCCCAGCGGCGGGGGAGGGGAGGCTGTCATTTCACAATGCTCTGCCTGCCTGCCTGAGGGTTCCGTTGGCACAGCGACGGCAGCAGGTGAGCCCTGGAGCAGGGGGCATGGAGAGGTCGAGGCAGACAGAGCTGGGAGCCCCAGGAACAGGACCCAGGCCAGAGGAGGTGGCTCGCAGGAGCCCGCCTGATCGCTCGAGGCCACTCCTCACCGGGCCTCTGCTGCTGTCAGAAGCCCTGGGGCCCTGCTACTGGTGGAGGAAGCCTTCAGGCCTCAAGGTGCACTGGCCTTCACTGAGGCCTGTGGCTGGGCTCAAAAACAGAAGATGTGAAAAATAGGGCCCAGAAACTGCAGTGAAAACAGGTAGGTTAAGGTGTGAAAACAGAAACACCAATAAGAAAGGAAAAAGCATAGCTCCTGACACACCACCCTCATATGGACATTGTGGCCAGTCCCTGTAGATTCATTTTCAGTCCTCTAGTCAAGGCTAGGGGTGGGCAAAGTTATCCTCACTGCTGGTGGAACTATATTGCCTAAATTCGCCTCCAGCTCTGTTCTGCCTGCAGGGACTTTTTTTAGCTGTTGTGCCAATTTTCTCTGCAGATTTTGCTTCCTGAAATGTGCTTTTTCCCTGAAATATCATGTTTTTGACCGCTAAAACAACATTTCATGGAAAAAATAAATGTCTTCTGGCAAACCATCTGAAATGGTGTTTTTTTCACAAACTGTCTGTTTTCAGTCTGAAACTTTTTGGGGCCACCAAAAAACAAAATTTCCAATAAAAAACAGAATTTCAGGGAGAAAAAGCCTGAAATTGGCAATTTCTCTGTGTGGGCAGAGCAGGCGAAGTGGCAGAATTTGCCCAGAATTCTGCATTGTTTCTGCTGAGCAAATTTTCGGCCGTTTCGACCACCCCCTAGTCAAGGCCATGCCCTCTATGGACTTCAAGGGGAAGACACTAGCAGCACACAACCCTCACCGTTCTAACACCTTCTCTATTTCCATTGACTTCATAGGGATCACCCACCCAAATATATAGCTCTTGCCGACTGGGAGACTCAACAGGATGAAATGTGTAAACCGAATGGTAGTGCGTAAAAAGGGCCAACAAAGGACGTCTTTCTCTTTTTTAATGTGAAGTGGAAAAAAACAAAGGTGGAGTAGTTCCTTGGTTTTGTAGACAGTAGGGGAATAGTTCTATTTTGATATTTGTGTTTGTACCATGCTGCGCTGCCATCATTTCCAGGGTCTCTAGGCACTCTGCAAGTCCTGAAAGAGAGGAGGGAGGGTGGGTGGGTGAGGTTAGTGGGGAGAGCGGGGAACATGCAAGCTAACTTTGCTGTTGTGTTGATGGGTGCAGGGGAGTGCTTGAGGGGATGCAACTTCACTTTTCTCTCATTGTGACTGTCAGAGCCTGCTCCCTCTCTCTCTCTCTCGCTCTCTCTGGCTCCCTCTCTCTCTCTCACATAGATACATTTGCCCTGTCTGCCACAGAGATCTGGGAATTGACAAATGTGCAGAGGGGGAAGTATAGGGGCTCCACTCATTACCATATGCTAGGTGCTAAGGATGATGGGAGGAAAGATGTTTTGGATAAGAGAAGCAGATCCCTGAGACATGAGGACCCCATGCCGCCATTCAGCTGCCATAGTGCATAGGTTGGCAGGCTTGTCCCTGAGTCAAACCTCACTCTAATTTCCTCAGGTACTGCGCTCAGTGTCCACCCGGGGCATTTGCCCGCCAGGCGTTTGTAAGGCGTTCGTAAGGCGATCGGGGCAGGGGCCAGAATCTCTGGCGCTTTCGCCCAGAAATCTGTTCCGGTGTCTTCTGCAGTCCTCAAACTCTTCTGACACTGCGCACACAGCCAAAGGACAGAATGAAATGGAATGAAATCCCCCTGCCGCCATTCCCCTGGTTTTGTAGCTGTTCCATAACTTCAGTTTCAAAATGATGCTGAAATGCTGCCAGTGGTTCTTCATGGTGAAATGAGGAGCAGGACAGATAAAAGGTGGAGACTGGATACCTTCAAGTGCCCCATGAAGCTTGGTGTTCCACCCGTTGGGCATAGAGGGGTGCTGTATTTGCAGGAAGGTAAGGAGAAGCATGTTGACAGAGTAAATGGGAGAGGTTTGGGGCAGGGGGATAGGTCGGCGATCCAGTAACAATGCAATCTGGAGGAGGCCCTTCAGGGTCTCCAGTATGTGCGAGGCAGAGGGATAGCTCTGCTGTCCAATGCCTAACCCTTTAAAGTGCAGTGTGCCCAATGTAGGAGGCTTGAGTTGCTGTCTTTAGCCAGACCATGTGTGAATGAAGCTTGCAGTGAGGTTGCGCCCATTCTCTGTGACAGGAGTTTGTCCTGCTGCACCCGTTCAGTAGGAGGGAAGCCCCTGCTGTAGCACTGTGTGAGTGAAGCTTCCCCTGCTGTTTCCCTGGCCTGGACCGGTCATGTGCAGGGGAGTGCTTGAGGGGATGCAACTTCACTTTTCTCTCATTGTGACTGTCAGAGCCTGCTCCCTCTCTCTCTCTCTCACTCTCTCTGGCTCCCTCTCTCTCTCTCACATAGATACATTTGCCCTGTCTGCCACAGAGATCTGGGAATTGACAAATGTGCAGAGGGGGAAGTATAGGGGCTCCACTCATTACCATATGCTAGGTGCTAAGGATGATGGGAGGAAAGATGTTTTGGATAAGAGAAGCAGATCCCTGAGACATGAGGACCCCATGCTGCCATTCAGCTGCCATAGTGCATAGGTTGGCAGGCTTGTCCCTGAGTCAAACCTCACTCTAATTTCCTCAGGTACTGCGCTCAGTGTCCACCCGGGGCATTTGCCCGCCAGGCGTTTGTAAGGCGTTCGTAAGGCGATCGGGGCAGGGGCCAGAATCTCTGGCGCTTTCGCCCAGAAATCTGTTCCGGTGTCTTCTGCAGTCCTCAAACTCTTCTGACACTGCGCACACAGCCAAAGGACAGAATGAAATCCCCCTGCCGCCATTCCCCTGGTTTTGTAGCTGTTCCATAACTTCAGTTTCAAAATGATGCTGAAATGCTGCCAGTGGTTCTTCATGGTGAAATGAGGAGCAGGACAGATAAAAGGTGGAGACTGGATACCTTCAAGTGCCCCATGAAGCTTGGTGTTCCACCCGTTGGGCATAGAGGGGTGCTGTATTTGCAGGAAGGTAAGGAGAAGCATGTTGACAGAGTAAATGGGAGAGGTTTGGGGCAGGGGGATAGGTCGGCGATCCAGTAACAATGCAATCTGGAGGAGGCCCTTCAGGGTCTCCAGTATGTGCGAGGCAGAGGGATAGCTCTGCTGTCCAATGCCTAACCCTTTAAAGTGCAGTGTGCCCAATGTAGGAGGCTTGAGTTGCTGTCTTTAGCCAGACCATGTGTGAATGAAGCTTGCAGTGAGGTTGCGCCCATTCTCTGTGACAGGAGTTTGTCCTGCTGCACCCGTTCAGTAGGAGGGAAGCCCCTGCTGTAGCACTGTGTGAGTGAAGCTTCCCCTGCTGTTGCCCTGGCCTGGACCGGTCATGTAGTGTGACACTCAGATGTCTGTTGAAGCTGTGCCGGTGAAGCAGATTTGTCAGGGCCCTGCACTTTTCTTGGTTCATCCTTGATGGCTCGGAAATATGCTGAGGAGGGTTTTAGTGGAGCTAGACATGTGAACAGCATGTCCTAAATGGCATGACACATGTTGCTTTTGTATATGTACAGAGCTTAAAATGGTTTGTAGGAGTCACCAAGAAGGAAAGGACCTTCCAATAAATCGCCCTTCCTGGCTCTCACCACCAGCCCTGGGGCCCCGGGGCCCTGAGGGGTCGAGCTTTGGAGCAGCTCAGGAGAAGCTGAGCTGAGGTGTGCCTTTGCCTTGCAAGCTCCCAGCCCTGGGCCCAGGCCCCAGCGGCGGGGGAGGGGAGGCTGTCATTTCACAATGCTCTGCCTGCCTGCCTGAGGGTTCCGTTGGCACGGCGACGGCAGCAGGTGAGCCCTGGAGCAGGGGGCATGGAGAGGTCGAGGCAGACAGAGCTGGGAGCCTCAGGAACAGGACCCAGGCCAGAGGAGGTGGCTCGCAGGAGCCCGCCTGATCGCTCGAGGCCACTCCTCACCGGGCCTCTGCTGCTGTCAGAAGCCCTGGGGCCCTGCTACTGGTGGAGGAAGCCTTCAGGCCTCAAGGTGCACTGGCCTTCACTGAGGCCTGTGGCTGGGCTCAAAAACAGAAGATGTGAAAAATAGGGCCCAGAAACTGCAGTGAAAACAGGTAGGTTAAGGTGTGAAAACAGAAACACCAGAAAGAAAGGAAAAAGCATAGCTCCTGACACACCACCCTCATATGGACATTGTGGCCAGTCCCTGTAGATTCATTTTCAGTCCCCTGGTCAAGGCTAGGGGTGGGCAAAGTTATCCTCACTGCTGGTGGAACTATATTGCCTAAATGCGCCTCCAGCTCTGTTCTGCCTGCAGGGACTTTTTTTAGCTGTTGTGCCAATTTTCTCTGCAGATTTTGCTTCCTGAAATGTGCTTTTTCCCTGAAATATCATGTTTTTGACCGCTAAAACAACATTTCATGGAAAAAATAAATGTCTTCTGGCAAACCACCTGAAATGGTGTTTTTTTCACAAACTGTCTGTTTTCAGTCTGAAACTTTTTGGGGCCACCAAAAAACAAAATTTCCCATAAAAAACAGAATTTCAGGGAGAAAAAGCCTGAAATTGGCAATTTCTCTGTGTGGGCAGAGCAGGCGAAGTGGCAGAATTTGCCCAGAATTCTGCATTGTTTCTGCTGAGCAAATTTTCGGCTGTTTCGACCACCCCCTAGTCAAGGCCATGCCCTCTATGGACTTCAAGGGGAAGACACTAGCAGCACACAACCCTCACCGTTCTAACACCTTCTCTATTTCCATTGACTTCATAGGGATCACCCACCCAAATATATAGCTCTTGCCGACTGGGAGACTCAACAGGATGAAATGTGTAAACCGAATGGTAGTGCGTAAAAAGGGCCAACAAAGGACGTCTTTCTCTTTTTTAATGTGAAGTGGAAAAAAACAAAGGTGAAGTAGTTCCTTGGTTTTGTAGACAGTAGGGGAATAGTTCTATTTTGATATTTGTGTTTGTACCATGCTGCGCTGCCATCATTTCCAGGGTCTCTAGGCACTCTGCAAGTCCTGAAAGAGAGGAGGGAGGGTGGGTGGGTGAGGTTAGTGGGGAGAGCGGGGAACATGCAAGCTAACTTTGCTGTTATGTTGATGGGTGCAGGGGAGTGCTTGAGGGGATGCAACTTCACTTTTCTCTCATTGTGACTGTCAGAGCCTGCTCCCTCTCTCTCTCTCTCACTCTCTCTGGCTCCCTCTCTCTCTCTCACATAGATACATTTGCCCTGTCTGCCACAGAGATCTGGGAATTGACAAATGTGCAGAGGGGGAAGGATAGGGGCTCCACTCATTACCATATGCTAGGTGCTAAGGATGATGGGAGGAAAGATGTTTTGGATAAGAGAAGCAGATCCCTGAGACATGAGGACCCCATGCCGCCATTCAGCTGCCATAGTGCATAGGTTGGCAGGCTTGTCCCTGAGTCAAACCTCACTCTAATTTCCTTAGGTACTGCGCTCAGTGTCCACCCGGGGCATTTGCCCGCCAGGCGTTTGTAAGGCGTTCGTAAGGCGATCGGGGCAGGGGCCAGAATCTCTGGCGCTTTCGCCCAGAAATCTGTTCCGGTGTCTTCTGCAGTCCTCAAACTCTTCTGACACTGCGCACACAGCCAAAGGACAGAATGAAATGGAATGAAATCCCCCTGCCGCCATTCCCCTGGTTTTGTAGCTGTTCCATAACTTCAGTTTCAAAATGATGCTGAAATGCTGCCAGTGGTTCTTCATGGTGAAATGAGGAGCAGGACAGATAAAAGGTGGAGACTGGATACCTTCAAGTGCCCCATGAAGCTTGGTGTTCCACCCGTTGGGCATAGAGGGGTGCTGTATTTGCAGGAAGGTAAGGAGAAGCATGTTGACAGAGTAAATGGGAGAGGTTTGGGGCAGGGGGATAGGTCGGCGATCCAGTAACAATGCAATCTGGAGGAGGCCCTTCAGGGTCTCCAGTATGTGCGAGGCAGAGGGATAGCTCTGCTGTCCAATGCCTAACCCTTTAAAGTGCAGTGTGCCCAATGTAGGAGGCTTGAGTTGCTGTCTTTAGCCAGACCATGTGTGAATGAAGCTTGCAGTGAAGTTGCGCCCATTCTCTGTGACAGGAGTTTGTCCTGCTGCACCCGTTCAGTAGGAGGGAAGCCCCTGCTGTAGCACTGTGTGAGTGAAGCTTCCCCTGCTGTTGCCCTGGCCTGGACCGGTCATGTAGTGTGACACTCAGATGTCTGTTAAAGCTGTGCCGGTGAAGCAGATTTGTCAGGGCCCTGCACTTTTCTTGGTTCATCCTTGATGGCTCGGAAATATGCTGAGGAGGGTTTTAGTGGAGCTAGACATGTGAACAGCATGTCCCAAATGGCATGACACATGTTGCTTTTGTATATGTACAGAGCTTAAAATGGTTTGTAGGAGTCACCAAGAAGGAAAGGACCTTCCAATAAATCGCCCTTCCTGGCTCTCACCACCAGCCCTGGGGCCCCGGGGCCCTGAGGGGTCGAGCTCTGGAGCAGCTCAGGAGAAGCTGAGCTGAGGTGTGCCTTTGCCTTGCAAGCTCCCAGCCCTGGGCCCAGGCCCAGGCGGGGGAGGGGAGGCTGTCATTTCACAATGCTCTGCCTGCCTGCCTGAGGGTTCCGTTTGCACGGTGACGGCAGCAGGTGAGCCCTGGAGCAGGGGGCATGGAGAGGTCGAGGCAGACAGAGCTGGGAGCCCCAGGAACAGGACCCAGGCCAGAGGAGGTGGCTCGCAGGAGCCCGCCTGATCGCTCAAGGCCACTCCTCACCGGGCCTCTGCTGCTGTCAGAAGCCCTGGGGCCCTGCTACTGGTGGAGGAAGCCTTCAGGCCTCAAGGTGCACTGGCCTTCACTGAGGCCTGTGGCTGGGCTCAAAAACAGAAGATGTGAAAAATAGGGCCCAGAAACTGCAGTGAAAACAGGTAGGTTAAGGTGTGAAAACAGAAACACCAGAAAGAAAGGAAAAAGCATAGCTCCTGACACACCACCCTCATATGGACATTGTGGCCAGTCCCTGTAGATTCATTTTCAGTCCCCTAGTCAAGGCTAGGGGTGGGCAAAGTTATCCTCACTGCTGGTGGAACTATATTGCCTAAATGCGCCTCCAGCTCTGTTCTGCCTGCAGGGACTTTTTTTAGCTGTTGTGCCAATTTTCTCTGCAGATTTTGCTTCCTGAAATGTGCTTTTTCCCTGAAATATCATGTTTTTGACCGCTAAAACAACATTTCATGGAAAAAATAAATGTCTTCTGGCAAACCATCTGAAATGGTGTTTTTTTCACAAACTGTCTGTTTTCAGTCTGAAACTTTTTGGGGCCACCAAAAAACAAAATTTCCCATAAAAAACAGAATTTCAGGGAGAAAAAGCCTGAAATTGGCAATTTCTCTGTGTGGGCAGAGCAGGTGAAGTGGCAGAATTTGCCCAGAATTCTGCATTGTTTCTGCTGAGCAAATTTTCGGCCGTTTCGACCACCCCCTAGTCAAGGCCATGCCCTCTATGGACTTCAAGGGGAAGACACTAGCAGCACACAACCCTCACCGTTCTAACACCTTCTCTATTTCCATTGACTTCATAGGGATCACCCACCCAAATATATAGCTCTTGCCGACTGGGAGACTCAACAGGATGAAATGTGTAAACCGAATGGTAGTGCGTAAAAAGGGCCAACAAAGGACGTCTTTCTCTTTTTTAATGTGAAGTGGAAAAAAACAAAGGTGAAGTAGTTCCTTGGTTTTGTAGACAGTAGGGGAATAGTTCTATTTTGATATTTGTGTTTTTACCATGCTGCGCTGCCATCATTTCCAGGGTCTCTAGGCACTCTGCAAGTCCTGAAAGAGAGGAGGGAGGGTGGGTGGGTGGGTGGGTGGATGGGTGAGGTTAGTGGGGAGAGCGGGGAACATGCAAGCTAACTTTGCTGTTGTGTTGATGGGTGCAGGGGAGTGCTTGAGGGGATGCAACTTCACTTTTCTCTCATTGTGACTGTCAGAGCCTGCTCCCTCTCTCTCTCTCTCACTCTCTCTGGCTCCCTCTCTCTCTCTCACATAGATACATTTGCCCTGTCTGCCACAGAGATCTGGGAATTGACAAATGTGCAGAGGGGGAAGTATAGGGGCTCCACTCATTACCATATGCTAGGTGCTAAGGATGATGGGAGGAAAGATGTTTTGGATAAGAGAAGCAGATCCCTGAGACATGAGGACCCCATGCCGCCATTCAGCTGCCATAGTGCATAGGTTGGCAGGCTTGTCCCTGAGTCAAACCTCACTCTAATTTCCTCAGGTACTGCGCTCAGTGTCCACCCGGGGCATTTGCCCGCCAGGCGTTTGTAAGGCGTTCGTAAGGCGATCGGGGCAGGGGCCAGAATCTCTGGCGCATTCGCCCAGAAATCTGTTCCGGTGTCTTCTGCAGTCCTCAAACTCTTCTGACACTGCGCACACAGCCAAAGGACAGAATGAAATGGAATGAAATCCCCCTGCCGCCATTCCCCTGGTTTTGTAGCTGTTCCATAACTTCAGTTTCAAAATGATGCTGAAATGCTGCCAGTGGTTCTTCATGGTGAAATGAGGAGCAGGACAGATAAAAGGTGGATACTGGATACCTTCAAGTGCCCCATGAAGCTTGGTGTTCCACCCGTTGGGCATAGAGGGGTGCTGTATTTGCAGGAAGGTAAGGAGAAGCATGTTGACAGAGTAAATGGGAGAGGTTTGGGGCAGGGGGATAGGTCGGCGATCCAGTAACAATGCAATCTGGAGGAGGCCCTTCAGGGTCTCCAGTATGTGTGAGGCAGAGGGATAGCTCTGCTGTCCAATGCCTAACCCTTTAAAGTGCAGTGTGCCCAATGTAGGAGGCTTGAGTTGCTGTCTTTAGCCAGACCATGTGTGAATGAAGCTTGCAGTGAGGTTGCGCCCATTCTCTGTGACAGGAGTTTGTCCTGCTGCACCCGTTCAGTAGGAGGGAAGCCCCTGCTGTAGCACTGTGTGAGTGAAGCTTCCCCTGCTGTTTCCCTGGCCTGGACCGGTCATGTGCAGGGGAGTGCTTGAGGGGATGCAACTTCACTTTTCTCTCATTGTGACTGTCAGAGCCTGCTCCCTCTCTCTCTCTCTCACTCTCTCTGGCTCCCTCTCTCTCTCTCACATAGATACATTTGCCCTGTCTGCCACAGAGATCTGGGAATTGACAAATGTGCAGAGGGGGAAGTATAGGGGCTCCACTCATTACCATATGCTAGGTGCTAAGGATGATGGGAGGAAAGATGTTTTGGATAAGAGAAGCAGATCCCTGAGACATGAGGACCCCATGCCGCCATTCAGCTGCCATAGTGCATAGGTTGGCAGGCTTGTCCCTGAGTCAAACCTCACTCTAATTTCCTCAGGTACTGCGCTCAGTGTCCACCCGGGGCATTTGCCCGCCAGGCGTTTGTAAGGCGTTCGTAAGGCGATCGGGGCAGGGGCCAGAATCTCTGGCGCTTTCGCCCAGAAATCTGTTCCGGTGTCTTCTGCAGTCCTCAAACTCTTCTGACACTGCGCACACAGCCAAAGGACAGAATGAAATGGAATGAAATCCCCCTGCCGCCATTCCCCTGGTTTTGTAGCTGTTCCATAACTTCAGTTTCAAAATGATGCTGAAATGCTGCCAGTGGTTCTTCATGGTGAAATGAGGAGCAGGACAGATAAAAGGTGGAGACTGGATACCTTCAAGTGCCCCATGAAGCTTGGTGTTCCACCCGTTGGGCATAGAGGGGTGCTGTATTTGCAGGAAGGTAAGGAGAAGCATGTTGACAGAGTAAATGGGAGAGGTTTGGGGCAGGGGGATAGGTCGGCGATCCAGTAACAATGCAATCTGGAGGAGGCCCTTCAGGGTCTCCAGTATGTGCGAGGCAGAGGGATAGCTCTGCTGTCCAATGCCTAACCCTTTAAAGTGCAGTGTGCCCAATGTAGGAGGCTTGAGTTGCTGTCTTTAGCCAGACCATGTGTGAATGAAGCTTGCAGTGAAGTTGCGCCCATTCTCTGTGACAGGAGTTTGTCCTGCTGCACCCGTTCAGTAGGAGGGAAGCCCCTGCTGTAGCACTGTGTGAGTGAAGCTTCCCCTGCTGTTGCCCTGGCCTGGACCGGTCATGTAGTGTGACACTCAGATGTCTGTTAAAGCTGTGCCGGTGAAGCAGATTTGTCAGGGCCCTGCACTTTTCTTGGTTCATCCTTGATGGCTCGGAAATATGCTGAGGAGGGTTTTAGTGGAGCTAGACATGTGAACAGCATGTCCCAAATGGCATGACACATGTTGCTTTTGTATATGTACAGAGCTTAAAATGGTTTGTAGGAGTCACCAAGAAGGAAAGGACCTTCCAATAAATCGCCCTTCCTGGCTCTCACCACCAGCCCTGGGGCCCCGGGGCCCTGAGGGGTCGAGCTCTGGAGCAGCTCAGGAGAAGCTGAGCTGAGGTGTGCCTTTGCCTTGCAAGCTCCCAGCCCTGGGCCCAGGCCCAGGCGGGGGAGGGGAGGCTGTCATTTCACAATGCTCTGCCTGCCTGCCTGAGGGTTCCGTTTGCACGGTGACGGCAGCAGGTGAGCCCTGGAGCAGGGGGCATGGAGAGGTCGAGGCAGACAGAGCTGGGAGCCCCAGGAACAGGACCCAGGCCAGAGGAGGTGGCTCGCAGGAGCCCGCCTGATCGCTCGAGGCCACTCCTCACCGGGCCTCTGCTGCTGTCAGAAGCCCTGGGGCCCTGCTACTGGTGGAGGAAGCCTTCAGGCCTCAAGGTGCACTGGCCTTCACTGAGGCCTGTGGCTGGGCTCAAAAACAGAAGATGTGAAAAATAGGGCCCAGAAACTGCAGTGAAAACAGGTAGGTTAAGGTGTGAAAACAGAAACACCAGAAAGAAAGGAAAAAGCATAGCTCCTGACACACCACCCTCATATGGACATTGTGGCCAGTCCCTGTAGATTCATTTTCAGTCCCCTAGTCAAGGCTAGGGGTGGGCAAAGTTATCCTCACTGCTGGTGGAACTATATTGCCTAAATTCGCCTCCAGCTCTGTTCTGCCTGCAGGGACTTTTTTAGCTGTTGTGCCAATTTTCTCTGCAGATTTTGCTTCCTGAAATGTGCTTTTTCCCTGAAATATCATGTTTTTGACCGCTAAAACAACATTTCATGGAAAAAATAAATGTCTTCTGGCAAACCATCTGAAATGGTGTTTTTTTCACAAACTGTTTTCAGTCTGAAACTTTTTGGGGCCACCAAAAAACAAAATTTCCCATAAAAAACAGAATTTCAGGGAGAAAAAGCCTGAAATTGGCAATTTCTCTGTGTGGGCAGAGCAGGCGAAGTGGCAGAATTTGCCCAGAATTCTGCATTGTTTCTGCTGAGCAAATTTTCGGCCGTTTCGACCACCCCCTAGTCAAGGCCATGCCCTCTATGGACTTCAAGGGGAAGACACTAGCAGCACACAACCCTCACCGTTCTAACACCTTCTCTATTTCCATTGACTTCATAGGGATCACCCACCCAAATATATAGCTCTTGCCGACTGGGAGACTCAACAGGATGAAATGTGTAAACCGAATGGTAGTGCGTAAAAAGGGCCAACAAAGGACGTCTTTCTCTTTTTTAATGTGAAGTGGAAAAAAACAAAGGTGAAGTAGTTCCTTGGTTTTGTAGACAGTAGGGGAATAGTTCTATTTCGATATTTGTGTTTGTACCATGCTGCGCTGCCATCATTTCTAGGGTCTCTAGGCACTCTGCAAGTCCTGAAAGAGAGGAGGGAGGGTGGGTTTGAGGTTAGTGGGGAGAGCGGGGAACATGCAAGCTAACTTTGCTGTTGTGTTGATGGGTGCAGGGGAGTGCTTGAGGGGATGCAACTTCACTTTTCTCTCATTGTGACTGTCAGAGCCTGCTCCCTCTCTCTCTCTCACACTCTCTCTGGCTCCCTCTCTCTCTCTCACATAGATACATTTGCCCTGTCTGCCACAGAGATCTGGGAATTGACAAATGTGCAGAGGGGGAAGTATAGGGGCTCCACTCATTACCATATGCTAGGTGCTAAGGATGATGGGAGGAAAGATGTTTTGGATAAGAGAAGCAGATCCCTGAGACATGAGGACCCCATGCCGCCATTCAGCTGCCATAGTGCATAGGTTGGCAGGCTTGTCCCTGAGTCAAACCTCACTCTAATTTCCTCAGGTACTGCGCTCAGTGTCCACCCGGGGCATTTGCCCGCCAGGCGTTTGTAAGGCGTTCGTAAGGCGATCGGGGCAGGGGCCAGAATCTCTGGCGCTTTCGCCCAGAAATCTGTTCCGGTGTCTTCTGCAGTCCTCAAACTCTTCTGACACTGCGCACACAGCCAAAGGACAGAATGAAATGGAATGAAATCCCCCTGCCGCCATTCCCCTGGTTTTGTAGCTGTTCCATAACTTCAGTTTCAAAATGATGCTGAAATGCTGCCAGTGGTTCTTCATGGTGAAATGAGGAGCAGGACAGATAAAAGGTGGAGACTGGATACCTTCAAGTGCCCCATGAAGCTTGGTGTTCCACCCGTTGGGCATAGAGGGGTGCTGTATTTGCAGGAAGGTAAGGAGAAGCATGTTGACAGAGTAAATGGGAGAGGTTTGGGGCAGGGGGATAGGTCGGCGATCCAGTAACAATGCAGTCTGGAGGAGGCCCTTCAGGGTCTCCAGTATGTGCGAGGCAGAGGGATAGCTCTGCTGTCCAATGCCTAACCCTTTAAAGTGCAGTGTGCCCAATGTAGGAGGCTTGAGTTGCTGTCTTTAGCCAGACCATGTGTGAATGAAGCTTGCAGTGAGGTTGCGCCCATTCTCTGTGACAGGAGTTTGTCCTGCTGCACCCGTTCAGTAGGAGGGAAGCCCCTGCTGTAGCACTGTGTGAGTGAAGCTTCCCCTGCTGTTGCCCTGGCCTGGACCGGTCATGTAGTGTGACACTCAGATGTCTGTTAAAGCTGTGCCGGTGAAGCAGATTTGTCAGGGCCCTGCACTTTTCTTGGTTCATCCTTGATGGCTCGGAAATATGCTGAGGAGGGTTTTAGTGGAGCTAGACATGTGAACAGCATGTCCCAAATGGCATGACACATGTTGCTTTTGTATATGTACAGAGCTTAAAATGGTTTGTAGGAGTCACCAAGAAGGAAAGGACCTTCCAATAAATCGCCCTTCCTGGCTCTCACCACCAGCCCTGGGGCCCCGGGGCCCTGAGGGGTCGAGCTCTGGAGCAGCTCAGGAGAAGCTGAGCTGAGGTGTGCCTTTGCCTTGCAAGCTCCCAGCCCTGGGCCCAGGCCCAGGCGGGGGAGGGGAGGCTGTCATTTCACAATGCTCTGCCTGCCTGCCTGAGGGTTCCGTTTGCACGGTGACGGCAGCAGGTGAGCCCTGGAGCAGGGGGCATGGAGAGGTCGAGGCAGACAGAGCTGGGAGCCCCAGGAACAGGACCCAGGCCAGAGGAGGTGGCTCGCAGGAGCCCGCCTGATCGCTCGAGGCCACTCCTCACCGGGCCTCTGCTGCTGTCAGAAGCCCTGGGGCCCTGCTACTGGTGGAGGAAGCCTTCAGGCCTCAAGGTGCACTGGCCTTCACTGAGGCCTGTGGCTGGGCTCAAAAACAGAAGATGTGAAAAATAGGGCCCAGAAACTGCAGTGAAAACAGGTAGGTTAAGGTGTGAAAACAGAAACACCAGAAAGAAAGGAAAAAGCATAGCTCCTGACACACCCCCCTCATATGGACATTGTGGCCAGTCCCTGTAGATTCATTTTCAGTCCCCTAGTCAAGGCTAGGGGTGGGCAAAGTTATCCTCACTGCTGGTGGAACTATATTGCCTAAATTCGCCTCCAGCTCTGTTCTGCCTGCAGGGACTTTTTTTTAGCTGTTGTGCCAATTTTCTCTGCAGATTTTGCTTCCTGAAATGTGCTTTTTCCCTGAAATATCATGTTTTTGACCGCTAAAACAACATTTCATGGAAAAAATAAATGTCTTCTGGCAAACCATCTGAAATGGTGTTTTTTTCACAAACTGTTTTCAGTCTGAAACTTTTTGGGGCCACCAAAAAACAAAATTTCCCATAAAAAACAGAATTTCAGGGAGAAAAAGCCTGAAATTGGCAATTTCTCTGTGTGGGCAGAGCAGGCGAAGTGGCAGAATTTGCCCAGAATTCTGCATTGTTTCTGCTGAGCAAATTTTCGGCCGTTTCGACCACCCCCTAGTCAAGGCCATGCCCTCTATGGACTTCAAGGGGAAGACACTAGCAGCACACAACCCTCACCGTTCTAACACCTTCTCTATTTCCATTGACTTCATAGGGATCACCCACCCAAATATATAGCTCTTGCCGACTGGGAGACTCAACAGGATGAAATGTGTAAACCGAATGGTAGTGCGTAAAAAGGGCCAACAAAGGACGTCTTTCTCTTTTTTAATGTGAAGTGGAAAAAAACAAAGGTGAAGTAGTTCCTTGGTTTTGTAGACAGTAGGGGAATAGTTCTATTTTGATATTTGTGTTTGTACCATGCTGCGCTGCCATCATTTCCAGGGTCTCTAGGCACTCTGCAAGTCCTGAAAGAGAGGAGGGAGGGTGGGTGGGTGGGTGGGTGAGGTTAGTGGGGAGAGCGGGGAACATGCAAGCTAACTTTGCTGTTGTGTTGATGGGTGCAGGGGAGTGCTTGAGGGGATGCAACTTCACTTTTCTCTCATTGTGACTGTCAGAGCCTGCTCCCTCTCTCTCTCTCTCACTCTCTCTGGCTCCCTCTCTCTCTCTCACATAGATACATTTGCCCTGTCTGCCACAGAGATCTGGGAATTGACAAATGTGCAGAGGGGGAAGTAGAGGGGCTCCACTCATTACCATATGCTAGGTGCTAAGGATGATGGGAGGAAAGATGTTTTGGATAAGAGAAGCAGATCCCTGAGACATGAGGACCCGATGCCGCCATTCAGCTGCCATAGTGCATAGGTTGGCAGGCTTGTCCCTGAGTCAAACCTCACTCTAATTTCCTCAGGTACTGCGCTCAGTGTCCACCCGGGGCATTTGCCCGCCAGGCGTTTGTAAGGCGTTCGTAAGGCGATCGGGGCAGGGGCCAGAATCTCTGGCGCTTTCGCCCAGAAATCTGTTCCGGTGTCTTCTGCAGTCCTCAAACTCTTCTGACACTGCGCACACAGCCAAAGGACAGAATGAAATGGAATGAAATCCCCCTGCCGCCATTCCCCTGGTTTTGTAGCTGTTCCATAACTTCAGTTTCAAAATGATGCTGAAATGCTGCCAGTGGTTCTTCATGGTGAAATGAGGAGCAGGACAGATAAAAGGTGGAGACTGGATACCTTCAAGTGCCCCATGAAGCTTGGTGTTCCACCCGTTGGGCATAGAGGGGTGCTGTATTTGCAGGAAGGTAAGGAGAAGCATGTTGACAGAGTAAATGGGAGAGGTTTGGGGCAGGGGGATAGGTCGGCGATCCAGTAACAATGCAATCTGGAGGAGGCCCTTCAGGGTCTCCAGTATGTGCGAGGCAGAGGGATAGCTCTGCTGTCCAATGCCTAACCCTTTAAAGTGCAGTGTGCCCAATGTAGGAGGCTTGATTTGCTGTCTTTAGCCAGACCATGTGTGAATGAAGCTTGCAGTGAGGTTTCGCCCATTCTCTGTGACAGGAGTTTGTCCTGCTGCACCCGTTCAGTAGGAGGGAAGCCCCTGCTGTAGCACTGTGTGAGTGAAGCTTCCCCTGCTGTTGCCCTGGCCTGGACTGGTCATGTAGTGTGACACTCAGATGTCTGTTAAAGCTGTGCCGGTGAAGCAGATTTGTCAGGGCCCTGCACTTTTCTTGGTTCATCCTTGATGGCTCGGAAATATGCTGAGGAGGGTTTTAGTGGAGCTAGACATGTGAACAGCATGTCCCAAATGGCATGACACATGTTGCTTTTGTATATGTACAGAGCTTAAAATGGTTTGTAGGAGTCACCAAGAAGGAAAGGACCTTCCAATAAATCGCCCTTCCTGGCTCTCACCACCAGCCCTGGGGCCCCGGGGCCCTGAGGGGTCGAGCTCTGGAGCAGCTCAGGAGAAGCTGAGCTGAGGTGTGCCTTTGCCTTGCAAGCTCCCAGCCCTGGGCCCAGGCCCAGGCGGGGGAGGGGAGGCTGTCATTTCACAATGCTCTGCCCAGCCTGAGGGTTCCGTTGGCACGGCGACGGCAGCAGGTGAGCCCTGGAGCAGGGGGCATGGAGAGGTCGAGGCAGACAGAGCTGGGAGCCCCAGGAACAGGACCCAGGCCAGTGGAGGTGGCTCACAGGAGCCCGCCTGATCGCTCGAGGCCACTCCTCACAGGGCCTCTGCTGCTGTCAGAAGCCCTGGGACCCTGCTACTGGTGGAGGAAGCATTCAGGCCTCAAGGTGCACCGGCCTTCTCTGAGGCCTGCGGCTGGGCTCAAAACAGAAGATGTGAAAAATAGGGCCCAGAAACTGCAGTGAAAACAGGTAGGTTAAGGTGTGAAAACAGAAACACCAGAAAGAAAGGAAAAAGCATAGCTCCTGACACACCACCCTCATATGGACATTGTGGCCAGTCCCTGTAGATTCATTTTCAGTCCCCTAGTCAAGGCTAGGGGTGGGCAAAGTTATCCTCACTGCTGGTGGAACTATATTGCCTAAATTCGCCTCCAGCTCTGTTCTGCCTGCAGGGACTTTTTTTAGCTGTTGTGCCAATTTTCTCTGCAGATTTTGCTTCCTGAAATGTGCTTTTTCCTTGAAATATCATGTTTTTGACCGCTAAAACAACATTTCATGGAAAAAATAAATGTCTTCTGGCAAACCATCTGAAATGGTGTTTTTTTCACAAACTGTCTGTTTTCAGTCTGAAACTTTTTGGGGCCACCAAAAAACAAAATTTCCCATAAAAAACAGAATTTCAGGGAGAAAAAGCCTGAAATTGGCAATTTCTCTGTGTGGGCAGAGCAGGCGAAGTGGCAGAATTTGCCCAGAATTCTGCATTGTTTCTGCTGAGCAAATTTTCGGCCGTTTCGACCACCCCCTAGTCAAGGCCATGCCCTCTATGGACTTCAAGGGGAAGACACTAGCAGCACACAACCCTCACCGTTCTAACACCTTCTCTATTTCCATTGACTTCATAGGGATCACCCACCCAAATATATAGCTCTTGCCGACTGGGAGACTCAACAGGATGAAATGTGTAAACCGAATGGTAGTGCGTAAAAAGGGCCAACAAAGGACGTCTTTCTCTTTTTTAATGTGAAGTGGAAAAAAACAAAGGTGAAGTAGTTCCTTGGTTTTGTAGACAGTAGGGGAATAGTTCTATTTTGATATTTGTGTTTGTACCATGCTGCGCTGCCATCATTTCCAGGGTCTCTAGGCACTCTGCAAGTCCTGAAAGAGAGGAAGGAGGGAGGGTGGGTGGGTGGGTGGGTGAGGTTAGTGGGGAGAGCGGGGAACATGCAAGCTAACTTTGCTGTTGTGTTGATGGGTGCAGGGGAGTGCTTGAGGGGATGCAACTTCACTTTTCTCTCATTGTGACTGTCAGAGCCTGCTCCCTCTCTCTCTCTCTCACTCTCTCTGGCTCCCTCTCTCTCTCTCTCTCACATAGATACATTTGCCCTGTCTGCCACAGAGATCTGGGAATTGACAAATGTGCAGAGGGGGAAGTATAGGGGCTCCACTCATTACCATATGCTAGGTGCTAAGGATGATGGGAGGAAAGATGTTTTGGATAAGAGAAGCAGATCCCTGAGACATGAGGACCCCATGCCGCCATTCAGCTGCCATAGTGCATAGGTTGGCAGGCTTGTCCCTGAGTCAAACCTCACTCTAATTTCCTCAGGTACTGCGCTCAGTGTCCACCCGGGGAATTTGCCCGCCAGGCGTTTGTAAGGCGTTCGTAAGGCGATCGGGGCAGGGGCCAGAATCTCTGGCGCTTTCGCCCAGAAATCTGTTCCGGTGTCTTCTGCAGTCCTCAAACTCTTCTGACACTGCGCACACAGCCAAAGGACAGAATGAAATGGAATGAAATCCCCCTGCCGCCATTCCCCTGGTTTTGTAGCTGTTCCATAACTTCAGTTTCAAAATGATGCTGAAATGCTGCCAGTGGTTCTTCATGGTGAAATGAGGAGCAGGACAGATAAAAGGTGGAGACTGGATACCTTCAAGTGCCCCATGAAGCTTGGTGTTCCACCCGTTGGGCATAGAGGGGTGCTGTATTTGCAGGAAGGTAAGGAGAAGCATGTTGACAGAGTAAATGGGAGAGGTTTGGGGCAGGGGGATAGGTCGGCGATCCAGTAACAATGCAATCTGGAGGAGGCCCTTCAGGGTCTCCAGTATGTGCGAGGCAGAGGGATAGCTCTGCTGTCCAATGCCTAACCCTTTAAAGTGCAGTGTGCCCAATGTAGGAGGCTTGAGTTGCTGTCTTTAGCCAGACCATGTGTGAATGAAGCTTGCAGTGAGGTTGCGCCCATTCTCTGTGACAGGAGTTTGTCCTGCTGCACCCGTTCAGTAGGAGGGAAGCCCCTGCTGTAGCACTGTGTGAGTGAAGCTTCCCCTGCTGTTGCCCTGGCCTGGACCGGTCATGTAGTGTGACACTCAGATGTCTGTTAAAGCTGTGCCGGTGAAGCAGATTTGTCAGGGCCCTGCACTTTTCTTGGTTCATCCTTGATGGCTCGGAAATATGCTGAGGAGGGTTTTAGTGGAGCTAGACATGTGAACAGCATGTCCCAAATGGCATGACACATGTTGCTTTTGTATATGTACAGAGCTTAAAATGGTTTGTAGGAGTCACCAAGAAGGAAAGGACCTTCCAATAAATCGCCCTTCCTGGCTCTCACCACCAGCCCTGGGGCCCCGGGGCCCTGAGGGGTCGAGCTCTGGAGCAGCTCAGGAGAAGCTGAGCTGAGGTGTGCCTTTGCCTTGCAAGCTCCCAGCCCTGGGCCCAGGCCCAGGCGGGGGAGGGGAGGCTGTCATTTCACAATGCTCTGCCTGCCTGCCTGAGGGTTCCGTTTGCACGGTGACGGCAGCAGGTGAGCCCTGGAGCAGGGGGCATGGAGAGGTCGAGGCAGACAGAGCTGGGAGCCCCAGGAACAGGACCCAGGCCAGAGGAGGTGGCTCGCAGGAGCCCGCCTGATCGCTCGAGGCCACTCCTCACCGGGCCTCTGCTGCTGTCAGAAGCCCTGGGGCCCTGCTACTGGTGGAGGAAGCCTTCAGGCCTCAAGGTGCACTGGCCTTCACTGAGGCCTGTGGCTGGGCTCAAAAACAGAAGATGTGAAAAATAGGGCCCAGAAACTGCAGTGAAAACAGGTAGGTTAAGGTGTGAAAACAGAAACACCAGAAAGAAAGGAAAAAGCATAGCTCCTGACACACCCCCCTCATATGGACATTGTGGCCAGTCCCTGTAGATTCATTTTCAGTCCCCTAGTCAAGGCTAGGGGTGGGCAAAGTTATCCTCACTGCTGGTGGAACTATATTGCCTAAATTCGCCTCCAGCTCTGTTCTGCCTGCAGGGACTTTTTTTTAGCTGTTGTGCCAATTTTCTCTGCAGATTTTGCTTCCTGAAATGTGCTTTTTCCCTGAAATATCATGTTTTTGACAGCTAAAACAACATTTCATGGAAAAAATAAATGTCTTCTGGCAAACCATCTGAAATGGTGTTTTTTTCACAAACTGTTTTCAGTCTGAAACTTTTTGGGGCCACCAAAAAACAAAATTTCCCATAAAAAACAATTTCAGGGAGAAAAAGCCTGAAATTGGCAATTTCTCTGTGTGGGCAGAGCAGGCGAAGTGGCAGAATTTGCCCAGAATTCTGCATTGTTTCTGCTGAGCAAATTTTCGGCCGTTTCGACCACCCCCTAGTCAAGGCCATGCCCTCTATGGACTTCAAGGGGAAGACACTAGCAGCACACAACCCTCACCGTTCTAACACCTTCTCTATTTCCATTGACTTCATAGGGATCACCCACCCAAATATATAGCTCTTGCCGACTGGGAGACTCAACAGGATGAAATGTGTAAACCGAATGGTAGTGCGTAAAAAGGGCCAACAAAGGACGTCTTTCTCTTTTTTAATGTGAAGTGGAAAAAAACAAAGGTGAAGTAGTTCCTTGGTTTTGTAGACAGTAGGGGAATAGTTCTATTTTGATATTTGTGTTTGTACCATGCTGCGCTGCCATCATTTCCAGGGTCTCTAGGCACTCTGCAAGTCCTGAAAGAGAGGAGGGAGGGCGGGAGGGAGGGCGGGCGGGCGGGTGGGTGGGTGGGGTTAGTGGGGAGAGCGGGGAACATGCAAGCTAACTTTGCTGTTGTGTTGATGGGTGCAGGGGAGTGCTTGAGGGGATGCAACTTCACTTTTCTCTCATTGTGACTGTCAGAGCCTGCTCCCTCTCTCTCTCTCTCACTCTCTCTGGCTCCCTCTCTCTCTCTCACATAGATACATTTGCCCTGTCTGCCACAGAGATCTGGGAATTGACAAATGTGCAGAGGGGGAAGTATAGGGGCTCCACTCATTACCATATGCTAGGTGCTAAGGATGATGGGAGGAAAGATGTTTTGGATAAGAGAAGCAGATCCCTGAGACATGAGGACCCGATGCCGCCATTCAGCTGCCATAGTGCATAGGTTGGCAGGCTTGTCCCTGAGTCAAACCTCACTCTAATTTCCTCAGGTACTGCGCTCAGTGTCCACCCGGGGCATTTGCCCGCCAGGCGTTTGTAAGGCGTTCGTAAGGCGATCGGGGCAGGGGCCAGAATCTCTGGCGCTTTCGCCCAGAAATCTGTTCCGGTGTCTTCTGCAGTCCTCAAACTCTTCTGACACTGCGCACACAGCCAAAGGACAGAATGAAATGGAATGAAATCCCCCTGCCGCCATTCCCCTGGTTTTGTAGCTGTTCCATAACTTCAGTTTCAAAATGATGCTGAAATGCTGCCAGTGGTTCTTCATGGTGAAATGAGGAGCAGGACAGATAAAAGGTGGAGACTGGATACCTTCAAGTGCCCCATGAAGCTTGGTGTTCCACCCGTTGGGCATAGAGGGGTGCTGTATTTGCAGGAAGGTAAGGAGAAGCATGTTGACAGAGTAAATGGGAGAGGTTTGGGGCAGGGGGATAGGTCGGCGATCCAGTAACAATGCAATCTGGAGGAGGCCCTTCAGGGTCTCCAGTATGTGCGAGGCAGAGGGATAGCTCTGCTGTCCAATGCCTAACCCTTTAAAGTGCAGTGTGCCCAATGTAGGAGGCTTGATTTGCTGTCTTTAGCCAGACCATGTGTGAATGAAGCTTGCAGTGAGGTTTCGCCCATTCTCTGTGACAGGAGTTTGTCCTGCTGCACCCGTTCAGTAGGAGGGAAGCCCCTGCTGTAGCACTGTGTGAGTGAAGCTTCCCCTGCTGTTGCCCTGGCCTGGACCGGTCATGTAGTGTGACACTCAGATGTCTGTTAAAGCTGTGCCGGTGAAGCAGATTTGTCAGGGCCCTGCACTTTTCTTGGTTCATCCTTGATGGCTCGGAAATATGCTGAGGAGGGTTTTAGTGGAGCTAGACATGTGAACAGCATGTCCCAAATGGCATGACACATGTTGCTTTTGTATATGTACAGAGCTTAAAATGGTTTGTAGGAGTCACCAAGAAGGAAAGGACCTTCCAATAAATCGCCCTTCCTGGCTCTCACCACCAGCCCTGGGGCCCCGGGGCCCTGAGGGGTCGAGCTCTGGAGCAGCTCAGGAGAAGCTGAGCTGAGGTGTGCCTTTGCCTTGCAAGCTCCCAGCCCTGGGCCCAGGCCCCAGCGGCGGGGGAGAGGAGGCTGTCATTTCACAATGCTCTGCCTGCCTGAGGGTTCCGTTGGCACGGCGACGGCAGCAGGTGAGCCCTGGAGCAGGGGCATGGAGAGGTCAAGGCAGACAGAGCTGGGAGCCCCAGGAACAGGACCCAGGCCAGAGGAGGTGGCTCGCAGGAGCCCGCCTGATCGCTCGAGGCCACTCCTCACCGGGCCTCTGCTGCTGTCAGAAGCCCTAGGGCCCTGCTACTGGTGGAGGAAGCCTTCAGGCCTCAAGGTGCACTGGCCTTCACTGAGGCCTGTGGCTGGGCTCAAAAACAGAAGATGTGAAAAATAGGGCCCAGAAACTGCAGTGAAAACAGGTAGGTTAAGGTGTGAAAACAGAAACACCAGAAAGAAAGGAAAAAGCATAGCTCCTGACACACCACCCTCATATGGACATTGTGGCCAGTCCCTGTAGATTCATTTTCAGTCCCCTAGTCAAGGCTAGGGGTGGGCAAAGTTATCCTCACTGCTGGTGGAACTATATTGCCTAAATTCGCCTCCAGCTCTGTTCTGCCTGCAGGGACTTTTTTTAGCTGTTGTGCCAATTTTCTCTGCAGATTTTGCTTCCTGAAATGTGCTTTTTCCTTGAAATATCATGTTTTTGACCGCTAAAACAACATTTCATGGAAAAAATAAATGTCTTCTGGCAAACCATCTGAAATGGTGTTTTTTTCACAAACTGTCTGTTTTCAGTCTGAAACTTTTTGGGGCCACCAAAAAACAAAATTTCCCATAAAAAACAGAATTTCAGGGAGAAAAAGCCTGAAATTGGCAATTTCTCTGTGTGGGCAGAGCAGGCGAAGTGGCAGAATTTGCCCAGAATTCTGAATTGTTTCTGCTGAGCAAATTTTCGGCCGTTTCGACCACCCCCTAGTCAAGGCCATGCCCTCTATGGACTTCAAGGGGAAGACACTAGCAGCACACAACCCTCACCGTTCTAACACCTTCTCTATTTCCATTGACTTCATAGGGATCACCCACCCAAATATATAGCTCTTGCCGACTGGGAGACTCAACAGGATGAAATGTGTAAACCGAATGGTAGTGCGTAAAAAGGGCCAACAAAGGACGTCTTTCTCTTTTTTAATGTGAAGTGGAAAAAAACAAAGGTGAAGTAGTTCCTTGGTTTTGTAGACAGTAGGGGAATAGTTCTATTTTGATATTTGTGTTTGTACCATGCTGCGCTGCCATCATTTCCAGGGTCTCTAGGCACTCTGCAAGTCCTGAAAGAGAGGAGGGAGGGTGGGTGGGTGAGGTTAGTGGGGAGAGCGGGGAACATGCAAGCTAACTTTGCTGTTGTGTTGATGGGTGCAGGGGAGTGCTTGAGGGGATGCAACTTCACTTTTCTCTCATTGTGACTGTCAGAGCCTGCTCCCTCTCTCTCTCTCACTCTCTCTGGCTCCCTCTCTCTCACATAGATACATTTGCCCTGTCTGCCACAGAGATCTGGGAATTGACAAATGTGTAGAGGGGGAAGTATAGGGGCTCCACTCATTACCATATGCTAGGTGCTAAGGATGATGGGAGGAAAGATGTTTTGGATAAGAGAAGCAGATCCCTGAGACATGAGGACCCCATGCCGCCATTCAGCTGCCATAGTGCATAGGTTGGCAGGCTTGTCCCTGAGTCAAACCTCACTCTAATTTCCTCAGGTACTGCGCTCAGTGTCCACCCGGGGCATTTGCCCGCCAGGCGTTTGTAAGGCGTTGGTAAGGCGATCGGGGCAGGGGCCAGAATCTCTGGCGCTTTCGCCCAGAAATCTGTTCCGGTGTCTTCTGCAGTCCTCAAACTCTTCTGACACTGCGCACACAGCCAAAGGACAGAATGAAATGGAATGAAATCCCCCTGCCGCCATTCCCCTGGTTTTGTAGCTGTTCCATAACTTCAGTTTCAAAATGATGCTGAAATGCTGCCAGTGGTTCTTCATGGTGAAATGAGGAGCAGGACAGATAAAAGGTGGAGACTGGATACCTTCAAGTGCCCCATGAAGCTTGGTGTTCCACCCGTTGGGCATAGAGGGGTGCTGTATTTGCAGGAAGGTAAGGAGAAGCATGTTGACAGAGTAAATGGGAGAGGTTTGGGGCAGGGGGATAGGTCGGCGATCCAGTAACAATGCAATCTGGAGGAGGCCCTTCAGGGTCTCCAGTATGTGCGAGGCAGAGGGATAGCTCTGCTGTCCAATGCCTAACCCTTTAAAGTGCAGTGTGCCCAATGTAGGAGGCTTGAGTTGCTGTCTTTAGCCAGACCATGTGTGAATGAAGCTTGCAGTGAGGTTGCGCCCATTCCCTGTGACAGGAGTTTGTCCTGCTGCACCCGTTCAGTAGGAGGGAAGCCCCTGCTGTAGCACTGTGTGAGTGAAGCTTCCCCCGCTGTCGCCCTCGGCCGGACCTGTCATGTAGTGTGACACTCAGATGTCTGTTGAAGCTGTGCCGGGGAAGCAGATTTGTCAGGGCCCTGCACTTTTCTTGGTTCATCCTTGATGGCTCGGAAATATGCTGAGGAGGGTTTTAGTGGAGCTAGACATGTGAACAGCATGTCCCAAATGGCATGACACATGTTGCTTTTGTATATGTACAGAGCTTAAAATGGTTTGTAGGAGTCACCAAGAAGGAAAGGACCTTCCAATAAATCGCCCTTCCTGGCTCTCACCACCAGCCCTGGGGCCCCGGGGCCCTGAGGGGTCGAGCTCTGGAGCAGCTCAGGAGAAGCTGAGCTGAGGTGTGCCTTTGCCTTGCAAGCTCCCAGCCCTGGGCCCAGGCCCCAGCGGCGGGGGAGGGGAGGCTGTCATTTCACAATGCTCTGCCTGCCTGCCTGAGGGTTCCGTTGGCACGGCGACGGCAGCAGGTGAGCCCTGGAGCAGGGGGCATGGAGAGGTCGAGGCAGACAGAGCTGGGAGCCCAGGAACAGGACCCAGGCCAGAGGAGGTGGCTCGCAGGAGCCCGCTTGATCGCTCGAGGCCACTCCTCACCGGGCCTCTGCTGCTGTCAGAAGCCCTGGGGCCCTGCTACTGGTGGAGGAAGCCTTCAGGCCTCAATGTGCACTGGCCTTCACTGAGGCCTGTGGCTGGGCTCAAAAACAGAAGATGTGAAAAATAGGGCCCAGAAACTGCAGTGAAAACAGGTAGGTTAAGGTGTGAAAACAGAAACACCAGAAAGAAAGGAAAAAGCATAGCTCCTGACACACCACCCTCATATGGACATTGTGGCCAGTCCCTGTAGATTCATTTTCAGTCCCCTAGTCAAGGCTAGGGGTGGGCAAAGTTATCCTCACTGCTGGTGGAACTATATTGCCTAAATTCGCCTCCAGCTCTGTTCTGCCTGCAGGGACTTTTTTTAGCTGTTGTGCCAATTTTCTCTGCAGATTTTGCTTCCTGAAATGTGCCTTTTCCCTGAAATATCATGTTTTTGACCGCTAAAACAACATTTCATGGAAAAAATAAATGTCTTCTGGCAAACCATCTGAAATGGTGTTTTTTTCACAAACTGTCTGTTTTCAGTCTGAAACTTTTTGGGGCCACCAAAAAACAAAATTTCCCATAAAAAACAGAATTTCAGGGAGAAAAAGCCTGAAATTGGCAATTTCTCTGTGTGGGCAGAGCAGGCGAAGTGGCAGAATTTGCCCAGAATTCTGCATTGTTTCTGCTGAGCAAATTTTCGGCCGTCTCGACCACCCCCTAGTCAAGGCCATGCCCTCTATGGACTTCAAGGGGAAGACACTAGCAGCACACAACCCTCACCGTTCTAACACCTTCTCTATTTCCATTGACTTCATAGGGATCACCCACCCAAATATATAGCTCTTGCCGACTGGGAGACTCAACAGGATGAAATGTGTAAACCGAATGGTAGTGAGTAAAAAGGGCCAACAAAGGACGTCTTTCTCTTTTTTAATGTGAAGTGGAAAAAAACAAAGGTGAAGTAGTTCCTTGGTTTTGTAGACAGTAGGGGAATAGTTCTATTTTGATATTTGTGTTTGTACCATGCTGCGCTGCCATCATTTCCAGGGTCTCTAGGCACTCTGCAAGTCCTGAAAGAGAGGAGGGAGGGTGGGTGGGTGAGGTTAGTGGGGAGAGCGGGGAACATGCAAGCTAACTTTGCTGTTGTGTTGATGGGTGCAGGGGAGTGCTTGAGGGGATGCAACTTCACTTTTCTCTCATTGTGACTGTCAGAGCCTGCTCCCTCTCTCTCTCTCTCACTCTCTCTGGCTCCCTCTCTCTCTCTCACATAGATACATTTGCCCTGTCTGCCACAGAGATCTGGGAATTGACAAATGTGCAGAGGGGGAAGTATAGGGGCTCCACTCATTACCATATGCTAGGTGCTAAGGATGATGGGAGGAAAGATGTTTTGGATAAGAGAAGCAGATCCCTGAGACATGAGGACCCGATGCCGCCATTCAGCTGCCATAGTGCATAGGTTGGCAGGCTTGTCCCTGAGTCAAACCTCACTCTAATTTCCTCAGGTACTGCGCTCAGTGTCCACCCGGGGCATTTGCCCGCCAGGCGTTTGTAAGGCGTTCGTAAGGCGATCGGGGCAGGGGCCAGAATCTCTGGCGCTTTCGCCCAGAAATCTGTTCCGGTGTCTTCTGCAGTCCTCAAACTCTTCTGACACTGCGCACACAGCCAAAGGACAGAATGAAATGGAATGAAATCCCCCTGCCGCCATTCCCCTGGTTTTGTAGCTGTTCCATAACTTCAGTTTCAAAATGATGCTGAAATGCTGCCAGTGGTTCTTCATGGTGAAATGAGGAGCAGGACAGATAAAAGGTGGAGACTGGATACCTTTAAGTGCCCCATTAAGCTTGGTGTTCCACCCGTTGGGCATAGAGGGGTGCTGTATTTGCAGGAAGGTAAGGAGAAGCATGTTGACAGAGTAAATGGGAGAGGTTTGGGGCAGGGGGTTAGGTCGGCGATCCAGTAACAATGCAATCTGGAGGAGGCCCTTCAGGGTCTCCAGTATGTGCGAGGCAGAGGGATAGCTCTGCTGTCCAATGCCTAACCCTTTAAAGTGCAGTGTGCCCAATGTAGGAGGCTTGATTTGCTGTCTTTAGCCAGACCATGTGTGAATGAAGCTTGCAGTGAGGTTTCGCCCATTCTCTGTGACAGGAGTTTGTCCTGCTGCACCCGTTCAGTAGGAGGGAAGCCCCTGCTGTAGCACTGTGTGAGTGAAGCTTCCCCTGCTGTTGCCCTGGCCTGGACCGGTCATGTAGTGTGACACTCAGATGTCTGTTAAAGCTGTGCCGGTGAAGCAGATTTGTCAGGGCCCTGCACTTTTCTTGGTTCATCCTTGATGGCTCGGAAATATGCTGAGGAGGGTTTTAGTGGAGCTAGACATGTGAACAGCATGTCCCAAATGGCATGACACATGTTGCTTTTGTATATGTACAGAGCTTAAAATGGTTTGTAGGAGTCACCAAGAAGGAAAGGACCTTCCAATAAATCGCCCTTCCTGGCTCTCACCACCAGCCCTGGGGCCCCGGGGCCCTGAGGGGTCGAGCTCTGGAGCAGCTCAGGAGAAGCTGAGCTGAGGTGTGCCTTTGCCTTGCAAGCTCCCAGCCCTGGGCCCAGGCCCCAGCGGCGGGGGAGAGGAGGCTGTCATTTCACAATGCTCTGCCTGCCTGCCTGAGGGTTCCGTTGGCACGGCGACGGCAGCAGGTGAGCCCTGGAGCAGGGGGCATGGAGAGGTCGAGGCAGACAGAGCTGGGAGCCCCAGGAACAGGACCCAGGCCAGTGGAGGTGGCTCGCAGGAGCCCGCCTGATCGCTTGAGGCCACTCCTCACCGGGCCTCTGCTGCTGTCAGAAGCCCTAGGGCCCTGCTACTGGTGGAGGAAGCCTTCAGGCCTCAAGGTGCACTGGCCTTCACTGAGGCCTGTGGCTGGGCTCAAAAACAGAAGATGTGAAAAATAGGGCCCAGAAACTGCAGTGAAAACAGGTAGGTTAAGGTGTGAAAACAGAAACACCAGAAAGAAAGGAAAAAGCATAGCTCCTGACACACCACCCTCATATGGACATTGTGGCCAGTCCCTGTAGATTCATTTTCAGTCCCCTAGTCAAGGCTAGGGGTGGGCAAAGTTATCCTCACTGCTGGTGGAACTATATTGCCTAAATTCGCCTCCAGCTCTGTTCTGCCTGCAGGGACTTTTTTTAGCTGTTGTGCCAATTTTCTCTGCAGATTTTGCTTCCTGAAATGTGCTTTTTCCTTGAAATATCATGTTTTTGACCGCTAAAACAACATTTCATGGAAAAAATAAATGTCTTCTGGCAAACCATCTGAAATGGTGTTTTTTTCACAAACTGTCTGTTTTCAGTCTGAAACTTTTTGGGGCCACCAAAAAACAAAATTTCCCATAAAAAACAGAATTTCAGGGAGAAAAAGCCTGAAATTGGCAATTTCTCTGTGTGGGCAGAGCAGGCGAAGTGGCAGAATTTGCCCAGAATTCTGAATTGTTTCTGCTGAGCAAATTTTCGGCCGTTTCGACCACCCCCTAGTCAAGGCCATGCCCTCTATGGACTTCAAGGGGAAGACACTAGCAGCACACAATCATCACCGTTCTAACACCTTCTCTATTTCCATTGACTTCATTGGGATCACCCACCCAAATATATAGCTCTTGCCGACTGGGAGACTCAACAGGATGAAATGTGTAAACCGAATGGTAGTGCGTAAAAAGGGCCAACAAAGGACGTCTTTCTCTTTTTTAATGTGAAGTGGAAAAAAACAAAGGTGAAGTAGTTCCTTGGTTTTGTAGACAGTAGGGGAATAGTTCTATTTTGATATTTGTGTTTGTACCATGCTGCGCTGCCATCATTTCCAGGGTCTCTAGGCACTCTGCAAGTCCTGAAAGAGAGGAGGGAGGGTGGGTGGGTGGGTGAGGTTAGTGGGGAGAGCGGGGAACATGCAAGCTAACTTTGCTGTTGTGTTGATGGGTGCAGGGGAGTGCTTGAGGGGATGCAACTTCACTTTTCTCTCATTGTGACTGTCAGAGCCTGCTCCCTCTCTCTCTCTCTCACTCTCTCTGGCTCCCTCTCTCTCTCTCACATAGATACATTTGCCCTGTCTGCCACAGAGATCTGGGAATTGACAAATGTGCAGAGGGGGAAGTATAGGGGCTCCACTCATTACCATATGCTAGGTGCTAAGGATGATGGGAGGAAAGATGTTTTGGATAAGAGAAGCAGATCCCTGAGACATGAGGACCCCATGCCGCCATTCAGCTGCCATAGTGCATAGGTTGGCAGGCTTGTCCCTGAGTCAAACCTCACTCTAATTTCCTCAGGTACTGCGCTCAGTGTCCACCCGGGGCATTTGCCCGCCAGGCGTTTGTAAGGCGTTCGTAAGGCGATCGGGGCAGGGGCCAGAATCTCTGGCGCTTTCGCCCAGAAATCTGTTCCGGTGTCTTCTGCAGTCCTCAAACTCTTCTGACACTGCACACACAGCCAAAGGACAGAATGAAATGGAATGAAATCCCCCTGCCGCCATTCCCCTGGTTTTGTAGCTGTTCCATAACTTCAGTTTCAAAATGATGCTGAAATGCTGCCAGTGGTTCTTCATGGTGAAATGAGGAGCAGGACAGATAAAAGGTGGAGACTGGATACCTTCAAGTGCCCCATGAAGCTTGGTGTTCCACCCGTTGGGCATAGAGGGGTGCTGTATTTGCAGGAAGGTAAGGAGAAGCATGTTGACAGAGTAAATGGGAGAGGTTTGGGGCAGGGGGATAGGTCGGCGATCCAGTAACAATGCAATCTGGAGGAGGCCCTTCAGGGTCTCCAGTATGTGCGAGGCAGAGGGATAGCTCTGCTGTCCAATGCCTAACCCTTTAAAGTGCAGTGTGCCCAATGTAGGAGGCTTGAGTTGCTGTCTTTAGCCAGACCATGTGTGAATGAAGCTTGCAGTGAGGTTGCGCCCATTCTCTGTGACAGGAGTTTGTCCTGCTGCACCCGTTCAGTAGGAGGGAAGCCCCTGCTGTAGCACTGTGTGAGTGAAGCTTCCCCTGCTGTTGCCCTGGCCTGGACCGGTCATGTAGTGTGACACTCAGATGTCTGTTAAAGCTGTGCCGGTGAAGCAGATTTGTCAGGGCCCTGCACTTTTCTTGGTTCATCCTTGATGGCTCGGAAATATGCTGAGGAGGGTTTTAGTGGAGCTAGACATGTGAACAGCATGTCCCAAATGGCATGACACATGTTGCTTTTGTATATGTACAGAGCTTAAAATGGTTTGTAGGAGTCACCAAGAAGGAAAGGACCTTCCAATAAATCGCCCTTCCTGGCTCTCACCACCAGCCCTGGGGCCCCGGGGCCCTGAGGGGTCGAGCTCTGGAGCAGCTCAGGAGAAGCTGAGCTGAGGTGTGCCTTTGCCTTGCAAGCTCCCAGCCCTGGGCCCAGGCCCAGGCGGGGGAGGGGAGGCTGTCATTTCACAATGCTCTGCCTGCCTGCCTGAGGGTTCCGTTGGCACGGCGACGGCAGCAGGTGAGCCCTGGAGCAGGGGGCATGGAGAGGTCGAGGCAGACAGAGCTGGGAGCCCCAGGAACAGGACCCAGGCCAGTGGAGGTGGCTCGCAGGAGCCCGCCTGATCGCTCGAGGCCACTCCTCACAGGGCCTCTGCTGCTGTCAGAAGCCCTGGGACCCTGCTACTGGCGGAGGAAGCATTCAGGCCTCAAGGTGCACCGGCCTTCTCTGAGGCCTGTGGCTGGGCTCAAAAACAGAAGATGTGAAAAATAGGGCCCAGAAACTGGAGTGAAAACAGGTAGGTTAAGGTGTGAAAACAGAAACACCAGAAAGAAAGGAAAAAGCATAGCTCCTGACACACCACCCTCATATGGACATTGTGGCCAGTCCCTGTAGATTCATTTTCAGTCCCCTAGTCAAGGCTAGGGGTGGGCAAAGTTATCCTCACTGCTGGTGGAACTATATTGCCTAAATTCGCCTCCAGCTCTGTTCTGCCTGCAGGGACTTTTTTTAGCTGTTGTGCCAATTTTCTCTGCAGATTTTGCTTCCTGAAATGTGCTTTTTCCCTGAAATATCATGTTTTTGACCGCTAAAACAACATTTCATGGAAAAAATAAATGTCTTCTGGCAAACCATCTGAAATGGTGTTTTTTTCACAAACTGTCTGTTTTCAGTCTGAAACTTTTTGGGGCCACCAAAAAACAAAATTTCCCATAAAAAACAGAATTTCAGGGAGAAAAAGCCTGAAATTGGCAATTTCTCTGTGTGGGCAGAGCAGGCGAAGTGGCAGAATTTGCCCAGAATTCTGCATTGTTTCTGCTGAGCAAATTTTCGGCCGTTTCGACCACCCCCTAGTCAAGGCCATGCCCTCTATGGACTTCAAGGGGAAGACACTAGCAGCACACAACCCTCACCGTTCTAACACCTTCTCTATTTCCATTGACTTCATAGGGATCACCCACCCAAATATATAGCTCTTGCCGACTGGGAGACTCAACAGGATGAAATGTGTAAACCGAATGGTAGTGCGTAAAAAGGGCCAACAAAGGACGTCTTTCTCTTATTTAATGTGAAGTGGAAAAAATCAAAGGTGAAGTAGTTCCTTGGTTTTGTAGACAGTAGGGGAATAGTTCTATTTTGATATTTGTGTTTGTACCATGCTGCGCTGCCATCATTTCCAGGGTCTCTAGGCACTCTGCAAGTCCTGAAAGAGAGGAGGGAGGGTGGGTGGGTGAGGTTAGTGGGGAGAGCGGGGAACATGCAAGCTAACTTTGCTGTTGTGTTGATGGGTGCAGGGGAGTGCTTGAGGGGATGCAACTTCACTTTTCTCTCATTGTGACTGTCAGAGCCTGCTCCCTCTCTCTCTCTCTCACTCTCTCTGGCTCCCTCTCTCTCTCTCACATAGATACATTTGCCCTGTCTGCCACAGAGATCTGGGAATTGACAAATGTGCAGAGGGGGAAGTATAGGGGCTCCACTCATTACCATATGCTAGGTGCTAAGGATGATGGGAGGAAAGATGTTTTGGATAAGAGAAGCAGATCCCTGAGACATGAGGACCCCATGCCGCCATTCAGCTGCCATAGTGCATAGGTTGGCAGGCTTGTCGCTGAGTCAAACCTCACTCTAATTTCCTCAGGTACTGCGCTCAGTGACCACCCGGGGCATTTGCCCGCCAGGCGTTTGTAAGGCGTTCGTAAGGCGATCGGGGCAGGGGCCAGAATCTCTGGCGCTTTCGCCCAGAAATCTGTTCCGGTGTCTTCTGCAGTCCTCAAACTCTTCTGACACTGCGCACACAGCCAAAGGACAGAATGAAATGGAATGAAATCCCCCTGCCGCCATTCCCCTGGTTTTGTAGCTGTTCCATAACTTCAGTTTCAAAATGATGCTGAAATGCTGCCAGTGGTTCTTCATGGTGAAATGAGGAGCAGGACAGATAAAAGGTGGAGACTGGATACCTTCAAGTGCCCCATGAAGCTTGGTGTTCCACCCGTTGGGCATAGAGGGGTGCTGTATTTGCAGGAAGGTAAGGAGAAGCATGTTGACAGAGTAAATGGGAGAGGTTTGGGGCAGGGGGATAGGTCGGCGATCCAGTAACAATGCAATCTGGAGGAGGCCCTTCAGGGTCTCCAGTATGTGCGAGGCAGAGGGATAGCTCTGCTGTCCAATGCCTAACCCTTTAAAGTGCAGTGTGCCCAATGTAGGAGGCTTGAGTTGCTGTCTTTAGCCAGACCATGTGTGAATGAAGCTTGCAGTGAGGTTGCGCCCATTCTCTGTGACAGGAGTTTGTCCTGCTGCACCCGTTCAGTAGGAGGGAAGCCCCTGCTGTAGCACTGAAGCTTCCCCTGCTGTTGCCCTGGCCTGGACCGGTCATGTAGTGTGACACTCAGATGTCTGTTAAAGCTGTGCCGGTGAAGCAGATTTGTCAGGGCCCTGCACTTTTCTTGGTTCATCCTTGATGGCTCAGAAATATGCTGAGGAGGGTTTTAGTGGAGCTAGACATGTGAACAGCATGTCCCAAATGGCATGACACATGTTGCTTTTGTATATGTACAGAGCTTAAAATGGTTTGTAGGAGTCACCAAGAAGGAAAGGACCTTCCAATAAATCGCCCTTCCTGGCTCTCACCACCAGCCCTGGGGCCCCGGGGCCCTGAGGGGTCGAGCTCTGGAGCAGCTCAGGAGAAGCTGAGCTGAGGTGTGCCTTTGCCTTGCAAGCTCCCAGCCCTGGGCCCAGGCCCCAGCGGCGGGGGAGGGGAGGCTGTCATTTCACAATGCTCTGCCTGCCTGCCTGAGGGTTCCGTTGGCACGGCGACGGCAGCAGGTGAGCCCTGGAGCAGGGGGCATGGAGAGGTCGAGGCAGACAGAGCTGGGAGCCCCAGGAACAGGACCCAGGCCAGTGGAGGTGGCTCGCAGGAGCCCGCCTGATCGCTCGAGGCCACTCCTCACAGGGCCTCTGCTGCTGTCAGAAGCCCTGGGACCCTGCTACTGGCGGAGGAAGCATTCAGGCCTCAAGGTGCACCGGCCTTCTCTGAGGCCTGTGGCTGGGCTCAAAAACAGAAGATGTGAAAAATAGGGCCCAGAAACTGCAGTGAAAACAGGTAGGTTAAGGTGTGAAAACAGAAACACCAGAAAGAAAGGAAAAAGCATAGCTCCTGACACACCACCCTCATATGGACATTGTGGCCAGTCCCTGTAGATTCATTTTCAGTCCCCTAGTCAAGGCTAGGGGTGGGCAAAGTTATCCTCACTGCTGGTGGAACTATATTGCCTAAATTCGCCTCCAGCTCTGTTCTGCCTGCAGGGACTTTTTTTAGCTGTTGTGCCAATTTTCTCTGCAGATTTTGCTTCCTGAAATGTGCTTTTTCCCTGAAATATCATGTTTTTGACCGCTAAAACAACATTTCATGGAAAAAATAAATGTCTTCTGGCAAACCATCTGAAATGGTGTTTTTTTCACAAACTGTCTGTTTTCAGTCTGAAACTTTTTGGGGCCACCAAAAAACAAAATTTCCCATAAAAAACAGAATTTCAGGGAGAAAAAGCCTGAAATTGGCAATTTCTCTGTGTGGGCAGAGCAGGCGAAGTGGCAGAATTTGCCCAGAATTCTGCATTGTTTCTGCTGAGCAAATTTTCGGCCGTTTCGACCACCCCCTAGTCAAGGCCATGCCCTCTATGGACTTCAAGGGGAAGACACTAGCAGCACACAACCCTCACCGTTCTAACACCTTCTCTATTTCCATTGACTTCATAGGGATCACCCACCCAAATATATAGCTCTTGCCGACTGGGAGACTCAACAGGATGAAATGTGTAAACCGAATGGTAGTGCGTAAAAAGGGCCAACAAAGGACGTCTTTCTCTTTTTTAATGTGAAGTGGAAAAAAACAAAGGTGAAGTAGTTCCTTGGTTTTGTAGACAGTAGGGGAATAGTTCTATTTTGATATTTGTGTTTGTACCATGCTGCGCTGCCATCATTTCCAGGGTCTCTAGGCACTCTGCAAGTCCTGAAAGAGAGGAGGGAGGGTGGGTGGATGAGGTTAGTGGGGAGAGCGGGGAACATGCAAGCTAACTTTGCTGTTGTGTTGATGGGTGCAGGGGAGTGCTTGAGGGGATGCAACTTCACTTTTCTCTCATTGTGACTGTCAGAGTCTGCTCCCTCTCTCTTCTCTCACTCTCTCTGGCTCCCTCTCTCTCTCTCACATAGATACATTTGCCCTGTCTGCCACAGAGATCTGGGAATTGACAAATGTGCAGAGGGGGAAGTATAGGGGCTCCACTCATTACCATATGCTAGGTGCTAAGGATGATGGGAGGAAAGATGTTTTGGATAAGAGAAGCAGATCCCTGAGACATGAGGACCCCATGCCGCCATTCAGCTGCCATAGTGCATAGGTTGGCAGGCTTGTCCCTGAGTCAAACCTCACTCTAATTTCCTCAGGTACTGCGCTCAGTGTCCACCCGGGGCATTTGCCCGCCAGGCGTTTGTAAGGCGTTCGTAAGGCGATCGGGGCAGGGGCCAGAATCTCTGGCGCTTTCGCCCAGAAATCTGTTCCGGTGTCTTCTGCAGTCCTCAAACTCTTCTGACACTGCGCACACAGCCAAAGGACAGAATGAAATGGAATGAAATCCCCCTGCCGCCATTCCCCTGGTTTTGTAGCTGTTCCATAACTTCAGTTTCAAAATGATGCTGAAATGCTGCCAGTGGTTCTTCATGGTGAAATGAGGAGCAGGACAGATAAAAGGTGGAGACTGGATACCTTCAAGTGCCCCATGAAGCTTGGTGTTCCACCCGTTGGGCATAGAGGGGTGCTGTATTTGCAGGAAGGTAAGGAGAAGCATGTTGACAGAGTAAATGGGAGAGGTTTGGGGCAGGGGGATAGGTCGGCGATCCAGTAACAATGCAATCTGGAGGAGGCCCTTCAGGGTCTCCAGTATGTGCGAGGCAGAGGGATAGCTCTGCTGTCCAATGCCTAACCCTTTAAAGTGCAGTGTGCCCAATGTAGGAGGCTTGAGTTGCTGTCTTTAGCCAGACCATGTGTGAATGAAGCTTGCAGTGAGGTTGCGCCCATTCTCTGTGACAGGAGTTTGTCCTGCTGCACCCGTTCAGTAGGAGGGAAGCCCCTGCTGTAGCACTGTGTGAGTGAAGCTTCCCCTGCTGTTGCCCTGGCCTGGACCGGTCATGTAGTGTGACACTCAGATGTCTGTTAAAGCTGTGCCGGTGAAGCAGATTTGTCAGGGCCCTGCACTTTTCTTGGTTCATCCTTGATGGCTCAGAAATATGCTGAGGAGGGTTTTAGTGGAGCTAGACATGTGAACAGCATGTCCCAAATGGCATGACACATGTTGCTTTTGTATATGTACAGAGCTTAAAATGGTTTGTAGGAGTCACCAAGAAGGAAAGGACCTTCCAATAAATCGCCCTTCCTGGCTCTCACCACCAGCCCTGGGGCCCCGGGGCCCTGAGGGGTCGAGCTCTGGAGCAGCTCAGGAGAAGCTGAGCTGAGGTGTGCCTTTGCCTTGCAAGCTCCCAGCCCTGGGCCCAGGCCCAAGCGGCGGGGGAGGGGAGGCTGTCATTTCACAATGCTCTGCCTGCCTGCCTGAGGGTTCCGTTGGCACGGCGACGGCAGCAGGTGAGCCCTGGAGCAGGGGGCATGGAGAGGTTGAGGCAGACAGAGCTGGGAGCCCCAGGAACAGGACCCAGGCCAGTGGAGGTGGCTCGCAGGAGCCCGCCTGATCGCTCGAGGCCACTCCTCACAGGGCCTCTGCTGCTGTCAGAAGCCCTGGGGCCCTGCTACTGGTGGAGGAAGCCTTCAGGCCTCAAGGTGCACCGGCCTTCTCTGAGGCCTGTGGCTGGGCTCAAAAACAGAAGATGTGAAAAATAGGGCCCAGAAACTGCAGTGAAAACAGGTAGGTTAAGGTGTGAAAACAGAAACACCAGAAAGAAAGGAAAAAGCATAGCTCCTGACACACCACCCTCATATGGACATTGTGGCCAGTCCCTGTAGATTCATTTTCAGTCCCCTAGTCAAGGCTAGGGGTGGGCAAAGTTATCCTCACTGCTGGTGGAACTATATTGCCTAAATTCGCCTCCAGCTCTGTTCTGCCTGCAGGGACTTTTTTTAGCTGTTGTGCCAATTTTCTCTGCAGATTTTGCTTCCTGAAATGTGCTTTTTCCCTGAAATATCATGTTTTTGACCGCTAAAACAACATTTCATGGAAAAAATAAATGTCTTCTGGCAAACCATCTGAAATGGTGTTTTTTTCACAAACTGTCTGTTTTCTGTCTGAAACTTTTTGGGGCCACCAAAAAATAAAATTTCCCATAAAAAACAGAATTTCAGGGAGAAAAAGCCTGAAATTGGCAATTTCTCTGTGTGGGCAGAGCAGGCGAAGTGGCAGAATTTGCCCAGAATTCTGCATTGTTTCTGCTGAGCAAATTTTCGGCCGTTTCGACCACCCCCTAGTCAAGGCCATGCCCTCTATGGACTTCAAGGGGAAGACACTAGCAGCACACAACCCTCACCGTTCTAACACCTTCTCTATTTCCATTGACTTCATAGGGATCACCCACCCAAATATATAGCTCTTGCCGACTGGGAGACTCAACAGGATGAAATGTGTAAACCGAATGGTAGTGCGTAAAAAGGGCCAACAAAGGACGTCTTTCTCTTTTTTAATGTGAAGTGGAAAAAAACAAAGGTGAAGTAGTTCCTTGGTTTTGTAGACAGTAGGGGAATAGTTCTATTTTGATATTTGTGTTTGTACCATGCTGCGCTGCCATCATTTCCAGGGTCTCTAGGCACTCTGCAAGTCCTGAAAGAGAGGAGGGAGGGTGGGTGGGTGGGTGAGGTTAGTGGGGAGAGCGGGGAACATGCAAGCTAACTTTGCTGTTGTGTTGATGGGTGCAGGGGAGTGCTTGAGGGGATGCAACTTCACTTTTCTCTCATTGTGACTGTCAGAGCCTGCTCCCTCTCTCTCTCTCTCACTCTCTCTGGCTCCCTCTCTCTCTCTCACATAGATACATTTGCTCTGTCTGCCACAGAGATCTGGGAATTGACAAATGTGCAGAGGGGGAAGTATAGGGGCTCCACTCATTACCATATGCTAGGTGCTAAGGATGATGGGAGGAAAGATGTTTTGGATAAGAGAAGCAGATCCCTGAGACATGAGGACCCCATGCCGCCATTCAGCTGCCATAGTGCATAGGTTGGCAGGCTTGTCGCTGAGTCAAACCTCACTCTAATTTCCTCAGGTACTGCGCTCAGTGTCCACCCGGGGCATTTGCCCGCCAGGCGTTTGTAAGGCGTTCGTAAGGCGATCGGGGCAGGGGCCAGAATCTCTGGCGCTTTCGCCCAGAAATCTGTTCCGGTGTCTTCTGCAGTCCTCAAACTCTTCTGACACTGCGCACACAGCCAAAGGACAGAATGAAATGGAATGAAATCCCCCTGCCGCCATTCCCCTGGTTTTGTAGCTGTTCCATAACTTCAGTTTCAAAATGATGCTGAAATGCTGCCAGTGGTTCTTCATGGTGAAATGAGGAGCAGGACAGATAAAAGGTGGAGACTGGATACCTTCAAGTGCCCCATGAAGCTTGGTGTTCCACCCGTTGGGCATAGAGGGGTGCTGTATTTGCAGGAAGGTAAGGAGAAGCATGTTGACAGAGTAAATGGGAGAGGTTTGGGGCAGGGGGATAGGTCGGCGATCCAGTAACAATGCAATCTGGAGGAGGCCCTTCAGGGTCTCCAGTATGTGCGAGGCAGAGGGATAGCTCTGCTGTCCAATGCCTAACCCTTTAAAGTGCAGTGTGCCCAATGTAGGAGGCTTGAGTTGCTGTCTTTAGCCAGACCATGTGTGAATGAAGCTTGCAGTGAGGTTGCGCCCATTCTCTGTGACAGGAGTTTGTCCTGCTGCACCCGTTCAGTAGGAGGGAAGCCCCTGCTGTAGCACTGTGTGAGTGAAGCTTCCCCTGCTGTTGCCCTGGCCTGGACCGGTCATGTAGTGTGACACTCAGATGTCTGTTAAAGCTGTGCCGGTGAAGCAGATTTGTCAGGGCCCTGCACTTTTCTTGGTTCATCCTTGATGGCTCAGAAATATGCTGAGGAGGGTTTTAGTGGAGCTAGACATGTGAACAGCATGTCCCAAATGGCATGACACATGTTGCTTTTGTATATGTACAGAGCTTAAAATGGTTTGTAGGAGTCACCAAGAAGGAAAGGACCTTCCAATAAATCGCCCTTCCTGGCTCTCACCACCAGCCCTGGGGCCCCGGGGCCCTGAGGGGTCGAGCTCTGGAGCAGCTCAGGAGAAGCTGAGCTGAGGTGTGCCTTTGCCTTGCAAGCTCCCAGCCCTGGGCCCAGGCCCCAGCGGCGGGGGAGGGGAGGCTGTCATTTCACAATGCTCTGCCTGCCTGCCTGAGGGTTCCGTTGGCACGGCGACGGCAGCAGGTGAGCCCTGGAGCAGGGGGCATGGAGAGGTCGAGGCAGACAGAGCTGGGAGCCCCAGGAACAGGACCCAGGCCAGTGGAGGTGGCTTGCAGGAGCCCGCCTGATCGCTCGAGGCCACTCCTCACAGGGCCTCTGCTGCTGTCAGAAGCCCTGGGGCCCTGCTACTGGTGGAGGAAGCCTTCAGGCCTCAAGGTGCACTGGCCTTCACTGAGGCCTGTGGCTGGGCTCAAAAACAGAAGATGTGAAAAATAGGGCCCAGAAACTGCAGTGAAAACAGGTAGGTTAAGGTGTGAAAACAGAAACACCAGAAAGAAAGGAAAAAGCATAGCTCCTGACACACCACCCTCATATGGACATTGTGGCCAGTCCCTGTAGATTCATTTTCAGTCCCCTAGTCAAGGCTAGGGGTGGGCAAAGTTATCCTCACTGCTGGTGGAACTATATTGCCTAAATTCGCCTCCAGCTCTGTTCTGCCTGCAGGGACTTTTTTTAGCTGTTGTGCCAATTTTCTCTGCAGATTTTGCTTCCTGAAATGTGCTTTTTCCTTGAAATATCATGTTTTTGACCGCTAAAACAACATTTCATGGAAAAAATAAATGTCTTCTGGCAAACCATCTGAAATGGTGTTTTTTTCACAAACTGTCTGTTTTCAGTCTGAAACTTTTTGGGGCCACCAAAAAACAAAATTTCCCATAAAAAACAGAATTTCAGGGAGAAAAAGCCTGAAATTGGCAATTTCTCTGTGTGGGCAGAGCAGGCGAAGTGGCAGAATTTGCCCAGAATTCTGCATTGTTTCTGCTGAGCAAATTTTCGGCCGTTTCGACCACCCCCTAGTCAAGGCCATGCCCTCTATGGACTTCAAGGGGAAGACACTAGCAGCACACAACCCTCACCGTTCTAACACCTTCTCTATTTCCATTGACTTCATAGGGATCACCCACCCAAATATATAGCTCTTGCCGACTGGGAGACTCAACAGGATGAAATGTGTAAACCGAATGGTAGTGCGTAAAAAGGGCCAACAAAGGACGTCTTTCTCTTTTTTAATGTGAAGTGGAAAAAAACAAAGGTGAAGTAGTTCCTTGGTTTTGTAGACAGTAGGGGAATAGTTCTATTTTGATATTTGTGTTTGTACCATGCTGCGCTGCCATCATTTCCAGGGTCTCTAGGCACTCTGCAAGTCCTGAAAGAGAGGAGGGAGGGAGGGTGGGTGGGTGGGTGGGTGGGTGGGTGAGGTTAGTGGGGAGAGCGGGGAACATGCAAGCTAACTTTGCTGTTGTGTTGATGGGTGCAGGGGAGTGCTTGAGGGGATGCAACTTCACTTTTCTCTCATTGTGACTGTCAGAGCCTGCTCCCTCTCTCTCTCTCTCACTCTCTCTGGCTCCCTCTCTCTCTCTCACATAGATACATTTGCCCTGTCTGCCACAGAGATCTGGGAATTGACAAATGTGCAGAGGGGGAAGTATAGGGGCTCCACTCATTACCATATGCTAGGTGCTAAGGATGATGGGAAGAAAGATGTTTTGGATAAGAGAAGCAGATCCCTGAGACATGAGGACCCCATGCCGCCATTCAGCTGCCATAGTGCATAGGTTGGCAGGCTTGTCCCTGAGTCAAACCTCACTCTAATTTCCTCAGGTACTGCTCTCAGTGTCCACCCGGGGCATTTGCCCGCCAGGCGTTTGTAAGGCGTTCGTAAGGCGATCGGGGCAGGGGCCAGAATCTCTGGCGCTTTCGCCCAGAAATCTGTTCCGGTGTCTTCTGCAGTCCTCAAACTCTTCTGACACTGCACACACAGCCAAAGGACAGAATGAAATGGAATGAAATCCCCCTGCCGCCATTCCCCTGGTTTTGTAGCTGTTCCATAACTTCAGTTTCAAAATGATGCTGAAATGCTGCCAGTGGTTCTTCATGGTGAAATGAGGAGCAGGACAGATAAAAGGTGGAGACTGGATACCTTCAAGTGCCCCATGAAGCTTGGTGTTCCACCCGTTGGGCATAGAGGGGTGCTGTATTTGCAGGAAGGTAAGGAGAAGCATGTTGACAGAGTAAATGGGAGAGGTTTGGGGCAGGGGGATAGGTCGGCGATCCAGTAACAATGCAATCTGGAGGAGGCCCTTCAGGGTCTCCAGTATGTGCGAGGCAGAGGGATAGCTCTGCTGTCCAATGCCTAACCCTTGAAAGTGCAGTGTGCCCAATGTAGGAGGCTTGAGTTGCTGTCTTTAGCCAGACCATGTGTGAATGAAGCTTGCAGTGAGGTTGCGCCCATTCTCTGTGACAGGAGTTTGTCCTGCTGCACCCGTTCAGTAGGAGGGAAGCCCCTGCTGTAGCACTGTGTGAGTGAAGCTTCCCCTGCTGTTGCCCTGGCCTGGACTGGTCATGTAGTGTGACACTCAGATGTCTGTTAAAGCTGTGCCGGTGAAGCAGATTTGTCAGGGCCCTGCACTTTTCTTGGTTCATCCTTGATGGCTCGGAAATATGCTGAGGAGGGTTTTAGTGGAGCTAGACATGTGAACAGCATGTCCCAAATGGCATGACACATGTTGCTTTTGTATATGTACAGAGCTTAAAATGGTTTGTAGGAGTCACCAAGAAGGAAAGGACCTTCCAATAAATCGCCCTTCCTGGCTCTCACCACCAGCCCTGGGGCCCCGGGGCCCTGAGGGGTCGAGCTCTGGAGCAGCTCAGGAGAAGCTGAGCTGAGGTGTGCCTTTGCCTTGCAAGCTCCCAGCCCTGGGCCCAGGCCCAGGCGGGGGAGGGGAGGCTGTCATTTCACAATGCTCTGCCTGCCTGCCTGAGGGTTCCGTTGGCACGGCGACGGCAGCAGGTGAGCCCTGGAGCAGGGGGCATGGAGAGGTCGAGGCAGACAGAGCTGGGAGCCCCAGGAACAGGACCCAGGCCAGTGGAGGTGGCTCGCAGGAGCCCGCCTGATCGCTCGAGGCCACTCCTCACAGGGCCTCTGCTGCTGTCAGAAGCCCTGGGACCCTGCTACTGGCGGAGGAAGCATTCAGGCCTCAAGGTGCACCGGCCTTCTCTGAGGCCTGTGGCTGGGCTCAAAAACAGAAGATGTGAAAAATAGGGCCCAGAAACTGCAGTGAAAACAGGTAGGTTAAGGTGTGAAAACAGAAACACCAGAAAGAAAGGAAAAAGCATAGCTCCTGACACACCACCCTCATATGGACATTGTGGCCAGTCCCTGTAGATTCATTTTCAGTCCCCTAGTCAAGGCTAGGGGTGGGCAAAGTTATCCTCACTGCTGGTGGAACTATATTGCCTAAATTCGCCTCCAGCTCTGTTCTGCCTGCAGGGACTTTTTTTAGCTGTTGTGCCAATTTTCTCTGCAGATTTTGCTTCCTGAAATGTGCTTTTTCCCTGAAATATCATGTTTTTGACCGCTAAAACAACATTTCATGGAAAAAATAAATGTCTTCTGGCAAACCATCTGAAATGGTGTTTTTTTCACAAACTGTCTGTTTTCAGTCTGAAACTTTTTGGGGCCACTAAAAAACAAAATTTCCCATAAAAAACATAATTTCAGGGAGAAAAAGCCTGAAATTGGCAATTTCTCTGTGTGGGCAGAGCAGGCGAAGTGGCAGAATTTGCCCAGAATTCTGCATTGTTTCTGCTGAGCAAATATTCGGCCGTTTCGACCACCCCCTAGTCAAGGCCATGCCCTCTATGGACTTCAAGGGGAAGACACTAGCAGCACACAATCCTCACCGTTCTAACACCTTCTCTATTTCCATTGACTTCATAGGGATCACCCACCCAAATATATAGCTCTTGCCGACTGGGAGACTCAACAGGATGAAATGTGTAAACCGAATGGTAGTGCGGAAAAAGGGCCAACAAAGGATGTCTTTCTCTTTTTTAATGTGAAGTGGAAAAAAACAAAGGTGAAGTAGTTCCTTGGTTTTGTAGACAGTAGGGGAATAGTTCTATTTTGATATTTGTGTTTGTACCATGCTGCGCTGCCATCATTTCCAGGGTCTCTAGGCACTCTGCAAGTCCTGAAAGAGAGGAGGGTGGGTGGGTGAGGTTAGTGGGGAGAGCGGGGAACATGCAAGCTAACTTTGCTGTTGTGTTGATGGGTGCAGGGGAGTGCTTGAGGGGATGCAACTTCACTTTTCTCTCATTGTGACTGTCAGAGCCTGCTCCCTCTCTCTCTCTCTCACTCTCTCTGGCTCCCTCTCTCTCTCTCACATAGATACATTTGCCCTGTCTGCCACAGAGATCTGGGAATTGACAAATGTGCAGAGGGGGAAGTATAGGGGCTCCACTCATTACCATATGCTAGGTGCTAAGGATGATGGGAGGAAAGATGTTTTGGATAAGAGAAGCAGATCCCTGAGACATGAGGACCCCATGCCGCCATTCAGCTGCCATAGTGCATAGGTTGGCAGGCTTGTCCCTGAGTCAAACCTCACTCTAATTTCCTCAGGTACTGCGCTCAGTGTCCACCCGGGGCATTTGCCCACCAGGCGTTTGTAAGACGTTCGTAAGGCGATCGGGGCAGGGGCCAGAATCTCTGGCGCTTTCGCCCAGAAATCTGTTCCGGTGTCTTCTGCAGTCCTCAAACTCTTCTGACACTGCACACACAGCCAAAGGACAGAATGAAATGGAATGAAATCCCCCTGCCGCCATTCCCCTGGTTTTGTAGCTGTTCCATAACTTCAGTTTCAAAATGATGCTGAAATGCTGCCAGTGGTTCTTCATGGTGAAATGAGGAGCAGGACAGATAAAAGGTGGAGACTGGATACCTTCAAGTGCCCCATGAAGCTTGGTGTTCCACCCGTTGGGCATAGAGGGGTGCTGTATTTGCAGGAAGGTAAGGAGAAGCATGTTGACAGAGTAAATGGGAGAGGTTTGGGGCAGGGGGATAGGTCGGCGATCCAGTAACAATGCAATCTGGAGGAGGCCCTTCAGGGTCTCCAGTATGTGCGAGGCAGAGGGATAGCTCTGCTGTCCAATGCCTAACCCTTTAAAGTGCAGTGTGCCCAATGTAGGAGGCTTGAGTTGCTGTCTTTAGCCAGACCATGTGTGAATGAAGCTTGCAGTGAGGTTGCGCCCATTCTCTGTGACAGGAGTTTGTCCTGCTGCACCCGTTCAGTAGGAGGGAAGCCCCTGCTGTAGCACTGTGTGAGTGAAGCTTCCCCTGCTGTTGCCCTGGCCTGGACCGGTCATGTAGTGTGACACTCAGATGTCTGTTAAAGCTGTGCCGGTGAAGCAGATTTGTCAGGGCCCTGCACTTTTCTTGGTTCATCCTTGATGGCTCGGAAATATGCTGAGGAGGGTTTTAGTGGAGCTAGACATGTGAACAGCATGTCCCAAATGGCATGACACATGTTGCTTTTGTATATGTACAGAGCTTAAAATGGTTTGTAGGAGTCACCAAGAAGGAAAGGACCTTCGAATAAATCGCCCTTCCTGGCTCTCACCACCAGCCCTGGGGCCCCGGGGCCCTGAGGGGTCGAGCTCTGGAGCAGCTCAGGAGAAGCTGAGCTGAGGTGTGCCTTTGCCTTGCAAGCTCCCAGCCCTGGGCCCAGGCCCAGGCGGGGGAGGGGAGGCTGTCATTTCACAATGCTCTGCCTGCCTGCCTGAGGGTTCCGTTGGCACGGCGACGGCAGCAGGTGAGCCCTGGAGCAGGGGGCATGGAGAGGTCGAGGCAGACAGAGCTGGGAGCCCCAGGAACAGGACCCAGGCCAGTGGAGGTGGCTCGCAGGAGCCCGCCTGATCGCTCGAGGCCACTCCTCACAGGGCCTCTGCTGCTGTCAGAAGCCCTGGGACCCTGCTACTGGCGGAGGAAGCATTCAGGCCTCAAGGTGCACCGGCCTTCTCTGAGGCCTGTGGCTGGGCTCAAAAACAGAAGATGTGAAAAATAGGGCCCAGAAACTGCAGTGAAAACAGGTAGGTTAAGGTGTGAAAACAGAAACACCAGAAAGAAAGGAAAAAGCATAGCTCCTGACACACCACCCTCATATGGACATTGTGGCCAGTCCCTGTAGATTCATTTTCAGTCCCCTAGTCAAGGCTAGGGGTGGGCAAAGTTATCCTCACTGCTGGTGGAACTATATTGCCTAAATTCGCCTCCAGCTCTGTTCTGCCTGCAGGGACTTTTTTTAGCTGTTGTGCCAATTTTCTCTGCAGATTTTGCTTCCTGAAATGTGCTTTTTCCCTGAAATATCATGTTTTTGACCGCTAAAACAACATTTCATGGAAAAAATAAATGTCTTCTGGCAAACCATCTGAAATGGTGTTTTTTTCACAAACTGTCTGTTTTCAGTCTGAAACTTTTTGGGGCCACCAAAAAACAAAATTTCCCATAAAAAACAGAATTTCAGGGAGAAAAAGCCTGAAATTGGCAATTTCTCTGTGTGGGCAGAGCAGGCGAAGTGGCAGAATTTGCCCAGAATTCTGCATTGTTTCTGCTGAGCAAATTTTCGGCCGTTTCGACCACCCCCTAGTCAAGGCCATGCCCTCTATGGACTTCAAGGGGAAGACACTAGCAGCACACAACCCTCACCGTTCTAACACCTTCTCTATTTCCATTGACTTCATAGGGATCACCCACCCAAATATATAGCTCTTGCCGACTGGGAGACTCAACAGGATGAAATGTGTAAACCGAATGGTAGTGCGTAAAAAGGGCCAACAAAGGACGTCTTTCTCTTATTTAATGTGAAGTGGAAAAAAACAAAGGTGAAGTAGTTCCTTGGTTTTGTAGACAGTAGGGGAATAGTTCTATTTTGATATTTGTGTTTGTACCATGCTGCGCTGCCATCATTTCCAGGGTCTCTAGGCACTCTGCAAGTCCTGAAAGAGAGGAGGGAGGGTGGGTGGGTGAGGTTAGTGGGGAGAGCGGGGAACATGCAAGCTAACTTTGCTGTTGTGTTGATGGGTGCAGGGGAGTGCTTGAGGGGATGCAACTTCACTTTTCTCTCATTGTGACTGTCAGAGCCTGCTCCCTCTCTCTCTCTCTCACTCTCTCTGGCTCCCTCTCTCTCTCTCACATAGATACATTTGCCCTGTCTGCCACAGAGATCTGGGAATTGACAAATGTGCAGAGGGGGAAGTATAGGGGCTCCACTCATTACCATATGCTAGGTGCTAAGGATGATGGGAGGAAAGATGTTTTGGATAAGAGAAGCAGATCCCTGAGACATGAGGACCCCATGCCGCCATTCAGCTGCCATAGTGCATAGGTTGGCAGGCTTGTCGCTGAGTCAAACCTCACTCTAATTTCCTCAGGTACTGCGCTCAGTGACCACCCGGGGCATTTGCCCGCCAGGCGTTTGTAAGGCGTTCGTAAGGCGATCGGGGCAGGGGCCAGAATCTCTGGCGCTTTCGCCCAGAAATCTGTTCCGGTGTCTTCTGCAGTCCTCAAACTCTTCTGACACTGCGCACACAGCCAAAGGACAGAATGAAATGGAATGAAATCCCCCTGCCGCCATTCCCCTGGTTTTGTAGCTGTTCCATAACTTCAGTTTCAAAATGATGCTGAAATGCTGCCAGTGGTTCTTCATGGTGAAATGAGGAGCAGGACAGATAAAAGGTGGAGACTGGATACCTTCAAGTGCCCCATGAAGCTTGGTGTTCCACCCGTTGGGCATAGAGGGGTGCTGTATTTGCAGGAAGGTAAGGAGAAGCATGTTGACAGAGTAAATGGGAGAGGTTTGGGGCAGGGGGATAGGTCGGCGATCCAGTAACAATGCAATCTGGAGGAGGCCCTTCAGGGTCTCCAGTATGTGCGAGGCAGAGGGATAGCTCTGCTGTCCAATGCCTAACCCTTTAAAGTGCAGTGTGCCCAATGTAGGAGGCTTGAGTTGCTGTCTTTAGCCAGACCATGTGTGAATGAAGCTTGCAGTGAGGTTGCGCCCATTCTCTGTGACAGGAGTTTGTCCTGCTGCACCCGTTCAGTAGGAGGGAAGCCCCTGCTGTAGCACTGAAGCTTCCCCTGCTGTTGCCCTGGCCTGGACCGGTCATGTAGTGTGACACTCAGATGTCTGTTAAAGCTGTGCCGGTGAAGCAGATTTGTCAGGGCCCTGCACTTTTCTTGGTTCATCCTTGATGGCTCAGAAATATGCTGAGGAGGGTTTTAGTGGAGCTAGACATGTGAACAGCATGTCCCAAATGGCATGACACATGTTGCTTTTGTATATGTACAGAGCTTAAAATGGTTTGTAGGAGTCACCAAGAAGGAAAGGACCTTCCAATAAATCGCCCTTCCTGGCTCTCACCACCAGCCCTGGGGCCCCGGGGCCCTGAGGGGTCGAGCTCTGGAGCAGCTCAGGAGAAGCTGAGCTGAGGTGTGCCTTTGCCTTGCAAGCTCCCAGCCCTGGGCCCAGGCCCCAGCGGCGGGGGAGGGGAGGCTGTCATTTCACAATGCTCTGCCTGCCTGCCTGAGGGTTCCGTTGGCACGGCGACGGCAGCAGGTGAGCCCTGGAGCAGGGGGCATGGAGAGGTCGAGGCAGACAGAGCTGGGAGCCCCAGGAACAGGACCCAGGCCAGAGGAGGTGGCTCAGCTGAGCCTGCCTGATCGCTCGAGGCCACTCCTCACAGGGCCTCTGCTGCTGTCAGAAGCCCTGGGACCCTGCTACTGGCGGAGGAAGCATTCAGGCCTCAAGGTGCACCGGCCTTCTCTGAGGCCTGTGGCTGGGCTCAAAAACAGAAGATGTGAAAAATAGGGCCCATAAACTGCAGTGAAAACAGGTAGGTTAAGGTGTGAAAACAGAAACACCAGAAAGAAAGGAAAAAGCATAGCTCCTGACACACCACCCTCATATGGACATTGTGGCCAGTCCCTGTAGATTCATTTTCAGTCCCCTAGTCAAGGCTAGGGGTGGGCAAAGTTATCCTCACTGCTGGTGGAACTATATTGCCTAAATTCGCCTCCAGCTCTGTTCTGCCTGCAGGGACTTTTTTTAGCTGTTGTGCCAATTTTCTCTGCAGATTTTGCTTCCTGAAATGTGCTTTTTCCCTGAAATATCATGTTTTTGACCGCTAAAACAACATTTCATGGAAAAAATAAATGTCTTCTGGCAAACCATCTGAAATGGTGTTTTTTTCACAAACTGTCTGTTTTCAGTCTGAAACTTTTTGGGGCCACCAAAAAACAAAATTTCCCATAAAAAACAGAATTTCAGGGAGAAAAAGCCTGAAATTGGCAATTTCTCTGTGTGGGCAGAGCAGGCGAAGTGGCAGAATTTGCCCAGAATTCTGCATTGTTTCTGCTGAGCAAATTTTCGGCCGTTTCGACCACCCCCTAGTCAAGGCCATGCCCTCTATGGACTTCAAGGGGAAGACACTAGCAGCACACAACCCTCACCGTTCTAACACCTTCTCTATTTCCATTGACTTCATAGGGATCACCCACCCAAATATATAGCTCTTGCCGACTGGGAGACTCAACAGGATGAAATGTGTAAACCGAATGGTAGTGCGTAAAAAGGGCCAACAAAGGACGTCTTTCTCTTTTTTAATGTGAAGTGGAAAAAAACAAAGGTGAAGTAGTTCCTTGGTTTTGTAGACAGTAGGGGAATAGTTCTATTTTGATATTTGTGTTTGTACCATGCTGCGCTGCCATCATTTCCAGGGTCTCTAGGCACTCTGCAAGTCCTGAAAGAGAGGAGGGAGGGTGGGTGGGTGAGGTTAGTGGGGAGAGCGGGGAACATGCAAGCTAACTTTGCTGTTGTGTTGATGGGTGCAGGGGAGTGCTTGAGGGGATGCAACTTCACTTTTCTCTCATTGTGACTGTCAGAGCCTGCTCCCTCTCTCTCTCTCTCACTCTCTCTGGCTCCCTCTCTCTCTCTCACATAGATACATTTGCTCTGTCTGCCACAGAGATCTGGGAATTGACAAATGTGCAGAGGGGGAAGTATAGGGGCTCCACTCATTACCATATGCTAGGTGCTAAGGATGATGGGAGGAAAGATGTTTTGGATAAGAGAAGCAGATCCCTGAGACATGAGGACCCCATGCCGCCATTCAGCTGCCATAGTGCATAGGTTGGCAGGCTTGTCGCTGAGTCAAACCTCACTCTAATTTCCTCAGGTACTGCGCTCAGTGTCCACCCGGGGCATTTGCCCGCCAGGCGTTTGTAAGGCGTTCGTAAGGCGATCGGGGCAGGGGCCAGAATCTCTGGCGCTTTCGCCCAGAAATCTGTTCCGGTGTCTTCTGCAGTCCTCAAACTCTTCTGACACTGCGCACACAGCCAAAGGACAGAATGAAATGGAATGAAATCCCCCTGCCGCCATTCCCCTGGTTTTGTAGCTGTTCCATAACTTCAGTTTCAAAATGATGCTGAAATGCTGCCAGTGGTTCTTCATGGTGAAATGAGGAGCAGGACAGATAAAAGGTGGAGACTGGATACCTTCAAGTGCCCCATGAAGCTTGGTGTTCCACCCGTTGGGCATAGAGGGGTGCTGTATTTGCAGGAAGGTAAGGAGAAGCATGTTGACAGAGTAAATGGGAGAGGTTTGGGGCAGGGGGATAGGTCGGCGATCCAGTAACAATGCAATCTGGAGGAGGCCCTTCAGGGTCTCCAGTATGTGCGAGGCAGAGGGATAGCTCTGCTGTCCAATGCCTAACCCTTTAAAGTGCAGTGTGCCCAATGTAGGAGGCTTGAGTTGCTGTCTTTAGCCAGACCATGTGTGAATGAAGCTTGCAGTGAGGTTGCGCCCATTCTCTGTGACAGGAGTTTGTCCTGCTGCACCCGTTCAGTAGGAGGGAAGCCCCTGCTGTAGCACTGTGTGAGTGAAGCTTCCCCTGCTGTTGCCCTGGCCTGGACCGGTCATGTAGTGTGACACTCAGATGTCTGTTAAAGCTGTGCCGGTGAAGCAGATTTGTCAGGGCCCTGCACTTTTCTTGGTTCATCCTTGATGGCTCAGAAATATGCTGAGGAGGGTTTTAGTGGAGCTAGACATGTGAACAGCATGTCCCAAATGGCATGACACATGTTGCTTTTGTATATGTACAGAGCTTAAAATGGTTTGTAGGAGTCACCAAGAAGGAAAGGACCTTCCAATAAATCGCCCTTCCTGGCTCTCACCACCAGCCCTGGGGCCCCGGGGCCCTGAGGGGTCGAGCTCTGGAGCAGCTCAGGAGAAGCTGAGCTGAGGTGTGCCTTTGCCTTGCAAGCTCCCAGCCCTGGGCCCAGGCCCCAGCGGCGGGGGAGGGGAGGCTGTCATTTCACAATGCTCTGCCTGCCTGCCTGAGGGTTCCGTTGGCACGGCGACGGCAGCAGGTGAGCCCTGGAGCAGGGGGCATGGAGAGGTCGAGGCAGACAGAGCTGGGAGCCCCAGGAACAGGACCCAGGCCAGTGGAGGTGGCTTGCAGGAGCCCGCCTGATCGCTCGAGGCCACTCCTCACAGGGCCTCTGCTGCTGTCAGAAGCCCTGGGACCCTGCTACTGGCGGAGGAAGCATTCAGGCCTCAAGGTGCACCGGCCTTCTCTGAGGCCTGCGGCTGGGCTCAAAAACAGAAGATGTGAAAAATAGGGCCCAGAAACTGCAGTGAAAACAGGTAGGTTAAGGTGTGAAAACAGAAACACCAGAAAGAAAGGAAAAAGCCTAGCTCCCGACATACCACCCTCATATGGACTTTGTGACCAGTCCCTGTAGATTCATTTTCAGTCCCCTAGTCAAGGCTAGGGGTGGGCAAAGTTATCCTCACTGCTGGTGGAACTATATTGCCTAAATTCGCCTCCAGCTCTGTTCTGCCTGCAGGGACTTTTTTTAGCTGTTGTGCCAATTTTCTCTGCAGATTTTGCTTCCTGAAATGTGCTTTTTCCCTGAAATATCATGTTTTTGACCGCTAAAACAACATTTCATGGAAAAAATAAATGTCTTCTGGCAAACCATCTGAAATGGTGTTTTTTTCACAAACTGTCTGTTTTCAGTCTGAAACTTTTTGGGGCCACCAAAAAACAAAATTTCCCATAAAAAACAGAATTTCAGGGAGAAAAAGCCTGAAATTGGCAATTTCTCTGTGTGGGCAGAGCAGGCGAAGTGGCAGAATTTGCCCAGAATTCTGCATTGTTTCTGCTGAGCAAATTTTCGGCCGTTTCGACCACCCCCTAGTCAAGGCCATGCCCTCTATGGACTTCAAGGGGAAGACACTAGCAGCACACAACCCTCACCGTTCTAACACCTTCTCTATTTCCATTGACTTCATAGGGATCACCCACCCAAATATATAGCTCTTGCCGACTGGGAGACTCAACAGGATGAAATGTGTAAACCGAATGGTAGTGCGTAAAAAGGGCCAACAAAGGACGTCTTTCTCTTTTTTAATGTGAAGTGGAAAAAAACAAAGGTGAAGTAGTTCCTTGGTTTTGTAGACAGTAGGGGAATAGTTCTATTTTGATATTTGTGTTTGTACCATGCTGCGCTGCCATCATTTCCAGGGTCTCTAGGCACTCTGCAAGTCCTGAAAGAGAGGAGGGAGGGTGGGTGGATGAGGTTAGTGGGGAGAGCGGGGAACATGCAAGCTAACTTTGCTGTTGTGTTGATGGGTGCAGGGGAGTGCTTGAGGGGATGCAACTTCACTTTTCTCTCATTGTGACTGTCAGAGTCTGCTCCCTCTCTCTTCTCTCACTCTCTCTGGCTCCCTCTCTCTCTCTCACATAGATACATTTGCCCTGTCTGCCACAGAGATCTGGGAATTGACAAATGTGCAGAGGGGGAAGTATAGGGGCTCCACTCATTACCATATGCTAGGTGCTAAGGATGATGGGAGGAAAGATGTTTTGGATAAGAGAAGCAGATCCCTGAGACATGAGGACCCCATGCCGCCATTCAGCTGCCATAGTGCATAGGTTGGCAGGCTTGTCCCTGAGTCAAACCTCACTCTAATTTCCTCAGGTACTGCGCTCAGTGTCCACCCGGGGCATTTGCCCGCCAGGCGTTTGTAAGGCGTTCGTAAGGCGATCGGGGCAGGGGCCAGAATCTCTGGCGCTTTCGCCCAGAAATCTGTTCCGGTGTCTTCTGCAGTCCTCAAACTCTTCTGACACTGCACACACAGCCAAAGGACAGAATGAAATGGAATGAAATCCCCCTGCCGCCATTCCCCTGGTTTTGTAGCTGTTCCATAACTTCAGTTTCAAAATGATGCTGAAATGCTGCCAGTGGTTCTTCATGGTGAAATGAGGAGCAGGACAGATAAAAGGTGGAGACTGGATACCTTCAAGTGCCCCATGAAGCTTGGTGTTCCACCCGTTGGGCATAGAGGGGTGCTGTATTTGCAGGAAGGTAAGGAGAAGCATGTTGACAGAGTAAATGGGAGAGGTTTGGGGCAGGGGGATAGGTCGGCGATCCAGTAACAATGCAATCTGGAGGAGGCCCTTCAGGGTCTCCAGTATGTGCGAGGCAGAGGGATAGCTCTGCTGTCCAATGCCTAACCCTTTAAAGTGCAGTGTGCCCAATGTAGGAGGCTTGAGTTGCTGTCTTTAGCCAGACCATGTGTGAATGAAGCTTGCAGTGAGGTTGCGCCCATTCTCTGTGACAGGAGTTTGTCCTGCTGCACCCGTTCAGTAGGAGGGAAGCCCCTGCTGTAGCACTGTGTGAGTGAAGCTTCCCCTGCTGTTGCCCTGGCCTGGACCGGTCATGTAGTGTGACACTCAGATGTCTGTTAAAGCTGTGCCGGTGAAGCAGATTTGTCAGGGCCCTGCACTTTTCTTGGTTCATCCTTGATGGCTCAGAAATATGCTGAGGAGGGTTTTAGTGGAGCTAGACATGTGAACAGCATGTCCCAAATGGCATGACACATGTTGCTTTTGTATATGTACAGAGCTTAAAATGGTTTGTAGGAGTCACCAAGAAGGAAAGGACCTTCCAATAAATCGCCCTTCCTGGCTCTCACCACCAGCCCTGGGGCCCCGGGGCCCTGAGGGGTCGAGCTCTGGAGCAGCTCAGGAGAAGCTGAGCTGAGGTGTGCCTTTGCCTTGCAAGCTCCCAGCCCTGGGCCCAGGCCCAAGCGGCGGGGGAGGGGAGGCTGTCATTTCACAATGCTCTGCCTGCCTGCCTGAGGGTTCCGTTGGCACGGCGACGGCAGCAGGTGAGCCCTGGAGCAGGGGGCATGGAGAGGTCGAGGCAGACAGAGCTGGGAGCCCCAGGAACAGGACCCAGGCCAGTGGAGGTGGCTCGCAGGAGCCCGCCTGATCGCTCGAGGCCACTCCTCACAGGGCCTCTGCTGCTGTCAGAAGCCCTGGGACCCTGCTACTGGCGGAGGAAGCATTCAGGCCTCAAGGTGCACCGGCCTTCTCTGAGGCCTGTGGCTGGGCTCAAAAACAGAAGATGTGAAAAATAGGGCCCAGAAACTGCAGTGAAAACAGGTAGGTTAAGGTGTGAAAACAGAAACACCAGAAAGAAAGGAAAAAGCATAGCTCCTGACACACCACCCTCATATGGACATTGTGGCCAGTCCCTGTAGATTCATTTTCAGTCCCCTAGTCAAGGCTAGGGGTGGGCAAAGTTATCCTCACTGCTGGTGGAACTATATTGCCTAAATTCGCCTCCAGCTCTGTTCTGCCTGCAGGGACTTTTTTTAGCTGTTGTGCCAATTTTCTCTGCAGATTTTGCTTCCTGAAATGTGCTTTTTCCCTGAAATATCATGTTTTTGACCGCTAAAACAACATTTCATGGAAAAAATAAATGTCTTCTGGCAAACCATCTGAAATGGTGTTTTTTTCACAAACTGTCTGTTTTCAGTCTGAAACTTTTTGGGGCCACCAAAAAACAAAATTTCCCATAAAAAACAGAATTTCAGGGAGAAAAAGCCTGAAATTGGCAATTTCTCTGTGTGGGCAGAGCAGGCGAAGTGGCAGAATTTGCCCAGAATTCTGCATTGTTTCTGCTGAGCAAATTTTCGGCCGTTTCGACCACCCCCTAGTCAAGGCCATGCCCTCTATGGACTTCAAGGGGAAGACACTAGCAGCACACAACCCTCACCGTTCTAACACCTTCTCTATTTCCATTGACTTCATAGGGATCACCCACCCAAATATATAGCTCTTGCCGACTGGGAGACTCAACAGGATGAAATGTGTAAACCGAATGGTAGTGCGTAAAAAGGGCCAACAAAGGACGTCTTTCTCTTTTTTAATGTGAAGTGGAAAAAAACAAAGGTGAAGTAGTTCCTTGGTTTTGTAGACAGTAGGGGAATAGTTCTATTTTGATATTTGTGTTTGTACCATGCTGCGCTGCCATCATTTCCAGGGTCTCTAGGCACTCTGCAAGTCCTGAAAGAGAGGAGGGAGGGTGGGTGGGTGGGTGAGGTTAGTGGGGAGAGCGGGGAACATGCAAGCTAACTTTGCTGTTGTGTTGATGGGTGCAGGGGAGTGCTTGAGGGGATGCAACTTCACTTTTCTCTCATTGTGACTGTCAGAGCCTGCTCCCTCTCTCTCTCTCTCACTCTCTCTGGCTCCCTCTCTCTCTCTCACATAGATACATTTGCTCTGTCTGCCACAGAGATCTGGGAATTGACAAATGTGCAGAGGGGGAAGTATAGGGGCTCCACTCATTACCATATGCTAGGTGCTAAGGATGATGGGAGGAAAGATGTTTTGGATAAGAGAAGCAGATCCCTGAGACATGAGGACCCCATGCCGCCATTCAGCTGCCATAGTGCATAGGTTGGCAGGCTTGTCGCTGAGTCAAACCTCACTCTAATTTCCTCAGGTACTGCGCTCAGTGTCCACCCGGGGCATTTGCCCGCCAGGCGTTTGTAAGGCGTTCGTAAGGCGATCGGGGCAGGGGCCAGAATCTCTGGCGCTTTCGCCCAGAAATCTGTTCCGGTGTCTTCTGCAGTCCTCAAACTCTTCTGACACTGCGCACACAGCCAAAGGACAGAATGAAATGGAATGAAATCCCCCTGCCGCCATTCCCCTGGTTTTGTAGCTGTTCCATAACTTCAGTTTCAAAATGATGCTGAAATGCTGCCAGTGGTTCTTCATGGTGAAATGAGGAGCAGGACAGATAAAAGGTGGAGACTGGATACCTTCAAGTGCCCCATGAAGCTTGGTGTTCCACCCGTTGGGCATAGAGGGGTGCTGTATTTGCAGGAAGGTAAGGAGAAGCATGTTGACAGAGTAAATGGGAGAGGTTTGGGGCAGGGGGATAGGTCGGCGATCCAGTAACAATGCAATCTGGAGGAGGCCCTTCAGGGTCTCCAGTATGTGCGAGGCAGAGGGATAGCTCTGCTGTCCAATGCCTAACCCTTTAAAGTTGTCAGGCTTTCTCAAATCTGATGTTGTCCCCGGAAGCTGCTGAACCCCCGCAGTCCCCTTTGGATGCTAACCTCTTAACTGGTATCAAACAGTTCAGTTGAGAGCACCCCCAAGGGAAAGGGGGAAAATGGGACAAAATAATAAACTTCAGGTTTTGCTCGGCTTCTTTATCTGTCAACCTGTTGGTGAAAATAACAACAAATTCACTTTAGTCACTAACCTTTGAATTCCTTGGCTCTGACTTCTCGTTATAATATTAAGTAAATAAACACGCCACCATACCTGATTATCCTCTGTGAATAACTTAGAGGACGTGTAAATTCAAATGAAGAAAACAGAAAAATAGAGTCTCAGATGCTCTTACTAATTTCTTCAATTCGGTTGTGAAAAAGCTGCTAATCTCTCTCAGTTTAATGAGTTAATCTTCAAGCAGTTCCAATGTCATTTACCCAAACAACCCGCTGGAAATATTATACATGTAGTTTGTATTGATGATTTCTCGCTGCTTCAATACCAATTCCAAAAATGACACTCTGGCTATTCAAGTCAAAATGGTTTGTTTCCTGAATATATAAAAGTGTTCATTAATTGGATCTTTTGCTGGCAAAGATGATCGCTCATAAAAGAAGCGTTCTTTTAACCAGAATATGCGCATGCGTGAAGATATTGTTTACTCCTTCTAAAATGGAAGCGCATAAAAACAAGGAAAAGAGTTCAAAAATGAAACTGGCATGGGCGCATGCGTAAATGAATAGTATACCACTCTTCTTAATATGAAGTGTTCAAACAGGAAGGAGAAAGTCCTCAGTTCCGGACACTAATCCTTGAAGAGGCAGCCCAGTGATGATCACGCGCCAGGTTAGAATGTTAGTAAATTAAACATAACGCTTCAGAGTCGCATGGCTACCACACTGTCACTTGCGCAGACAGTGTAAGATTTCTAACGCTAGTCCGACGCTAATAAAAGCACTGTTACCAAAAAAGGGTACAATACTCAATATTTTATACGGCCGAAAAAACACACGACGCTAAAATGATAAACAGACCTCCACACTCCAACTAGCCAATTGCAAAAAATGTGACGCAGTTCAGTAAATTTAAATACAGTTCTAGAAGTTCAAAAATAGATTCATGAAAGAACGAAATGAACTACTATTTTAACAAAAACTAATAAAAACAGGAACAAGTTAATTAATGGAATTAATATTTAACTCCTGCTTGAAAATCACAAAGATCCATAAAAGATAATGAATTCACTTAGCTTGCTTCTTTCTTTCACCGGAACGTTTTCTAAGTTTCTTCTTAAATCTCCAACACTTTCCAGAACCAAAATAACTAATTTTAGGCACAAGGGCCTAACTAAAGTTTTCTAAATCTTAAGAGCTTCAAACATAGGACCTTCCAGCTGGGCTTCTGACAATGAAAGGCGGTTTAGAATGTTCCAACAATGCCTTTCTGTTACTTCTGACCAATCACTGATCCTTTTGGAAGTCTCCATTTTGACTTGGGAAGCTCTCCACACTCTGCACAGAAAGTTAAGGCCCAAACCATACTTTATGTTAATCATATCCTCATTCTACCACATTCAACCAAATCCCACGAAACCTGACAGTACCCCCCCCTTAATGCCCTGTCCCAGGGCCAATTTTAGAAGGATACTTTCTATGAAATTTTGAGACTAATTGTGGTGCATGCACATTCACCTCGTCTTCCCATGTACGTTCCTCAGGTCCGAAACCTTCCCAGTCTATTAAATATTGTAGTTTCCCTCTTAACCTCCTGGAATCTACAATTCTTTTCACCACAAACTCTTCGGATGAATTCTCTAACTGAACTGGTGAAGGTGGATGTACAACTCTAGTCCCCGGAATCACAGGTTTTAATAGACTAATGTGAAAAGTTGGATGTATTTTCAAGGAAGTAGGTAGTTTTAACCGTACTGACACTGGATTGATTATCTTTTCTACTTTAAATGGACCTACAAAACGTGGAGTAAATTTGTTTTTGCCCTTAATTCTCAAATGTCTCGTCGAAAGCCAAACCAAGTCACCAACCTTATATTTAGGACCCAACCTCCTTTTTTGATCTGCAAATCTTTTGTACTTCTGTTTACTATCGAAAAGTACCCTTTTTGCTCTTTCCAAATTTTTTCTCATAGTTTTTAATCGAACCTCAACTCCAGGATTTTCTGACTCTTCAGTAATTTCAAAACTTAAAAACCGTGGGTGAAAACCTCTTCCAAGATAAAATGGAGACATGTTAGTTGAATCTTTAGCACAATTATTATAAGCAAATTCGGCAAGCCAAATCAAATCCACCCATTCTTCCCCTGCCTGTAGATAACACCTCAAATACTTCTCCAGTTCTTGATTTACTCTTTCTACTTGTCCATTGGTCTCGGGATGATAACCTGATGATAAACTGACTTCCACACCCAAATCCTTACAAAAAACCCTCCAAAATCTAGAAATAAATTGAGGACCTCTATCTGAGATAATTTGATTAGGCAGACCATGCAGTCTAACTATTTCTCGCAAAAAGACTTTGGCCAAATTGTCTGCAGTAACCTCTCCCTCCATTGGAACAAAGTGAGCCTCTTTTGACAAGAGGTCCACCACAACTAGAATAGATGTACAACCCTTGTCACAAGGAAGATCTGTAATGAAGTCCAGGGAAATTGTATGCCAAGGACGAGGTGGAATAGGCAACGGCTCCAACAACCCGACTGGTTTTCCGGTTTGACTCTTCATTTGAGCGCAAATAGCACAAGTTTTTACAAAATTTAAGATGTCCTGACGCATTTTTTCCCACCAGAAGCTCCTCCTGACCAATTCTAGCGTCTTTCTAAAACCTGGGTGTCCGGACAGCATAGATTCATGACAGTCTCTTATTACTCTCTCTCTCAATTCCAAAATAGGTAAGTAAAGTTTATTTTCAAAGAACGGCAATCCTTTCTCAATTTTTCGAACCGGATCCTTTCGGACCCATTCCTCCATTTGTGCAATTGACATGGACTTTCGAACTTCTTCCTCAACATCCTCAATTTTCTGTATTCCGGCAGAAATAAAACAGCATGGATCGATAATGGATATCATCTCCTTTTCTGATTCCATCTCACTTCCAGGAAATTGACGTGATAAAGCATCAGCCTTTCCATTAAGCCTACCTGGCTTAAATGTCACTACAAAATCGTAATCAGCAAAGAACAATGACCATCTTAACTGCCTTGGTGTGAGAGTCTTGGCTGATTTCAGAAAAAGCAAATTTCTATGGTCTGTTAACACAGTCACTGTATGTCTTGCTCCTTTTAAAAAATGCCTCCACTCTTCAAAAGCAAACTTGATTGCCAATAATTCTCGATCTGAGATCGTATAATTTTGTTCTGCCATAGAGAATTTTTTAGAATAGTAAGCCACTGGATGAAGTTGTCCGGTCTCTCGATGTCTCTGAGAAAGAACAGCCCCCATGGCAAGATTCGATGCATCCGCTTCTACATAAAAAGGCTGAGATGGATCTGGATGAATTAAAATAGGGGCCGAACTGAACCTTTTCTTTAATTCTTGAAATGCCTCCTCTGCCTCTGTCGACCACACAAATTTGGCACCTTTCTTTAAAAGTTTTGTTATGGGAGTAATCAATCGAGAAAATCCTTCAATAAATCTTCTATAAAAATTCGCAAAACCTAAAAAGCTTTGAATTTCTTTTACTTTCGTTGGTGTTGGCCAATCCGTGATGGCTTGAACTTTGTTCGGATTCATCTCCAATCCCTTGGGAGAAACAATGTATCCTAAAAATTCCACTGAATTAGTATGAAACTGAGATTTTTCTAATTTAGCAAACAAATGATTCTCTTTGAGTCTTTGTAGAACCTTTCCCACATGAATTTTATGCGACTCTAAATCCTGAGAATAAATCAAAATATCATCAATGTATACTACTACGAATATATCTAAAAAATCTCTTAAAATTTCATCCATAAAGAATTGAAAGGCAGCTGGAGCATTGCATAAACCAAAAGGCATCACCAAGTACTCATAAAGCCCAAATCGGGTTTTGAATGCCGTCTTCCACTCATCACCCTCCTGGACTCTCACCAGATGATAGGCACCACGTAAATCTAGTTTGGAAAAAATTGTGGCTCCCTGGACCTGATTCAAGATTTCCGAAATTAGAGGGAGAGGATACTTGTTTTTGATTGTAATTCTATTCACAGCTCTATAATCAATGCATGTTCTGAGAGACCCATCTGGCTTTGGTACAAAAAATAATGGAGATGCGGCTGGAGATTGAGAATGACGAATAAAACCTTTAGCCAAATTTTCTGCAAGGTACTCTTTAAGATAATCATTCTCCTTTTCAGTTAATGCATACACTCGACTACTTGGTAAAACCGCCCCGGGCTCCAAATCAATTTTACAGTCAAAACTCCTATGTGGAGGTAATTCTCCTGCCTCCTTTTCATCAAACACCTCCTTGTAACCTTGATAACACTCCGGAAGATGTCCTAACACCGCTCCTATATTATGTCCTGTAATACCTGCATCAGTCAGAAAAGAGGAAACTAAACCTTGTGTTTCTTCCCTCCCAGGATTACCTTTCAAAAGGCAATTTTCTAAACAGAAACTAGACTGTAATTCTACCACTCGTCTACTCCAATCAATGTGAGGATTATGCAAGGTTAGCCATGGCATGCCTAAAATTATTTTCAAAATTGGTGTATCAATTAAATCAAATGAGATTTCTTCTCTATGACCTCCAAATAATTCCATAACCAAGACACCAGTTTCATGAGTTATAGGACCTGATGAAAGAGAAGTTCCATCTACAGCCCGAACTTGTTCCACAACTTCCTTCCTCACTAGTGGTATTCCCAATGCCTTAGCTACTCCCCAATCCATAAAGTTCCCGGTGGCTCCTGAATCAATCACTACCGGTCCATACCCTTTCTTTTCCTCCTTCAAATACAAGGATACATTTACAGTTATATGTGGAACCGCTGACTGAACTGTATTTGCAACCTGCTGTGCTTTTCCTCCGGCTGATGAAAATTTTTTGGGTGTAAAGGGACAATTTCCTAAAAAATGACCGCCCCTACCACAATATAAACACAAATTATTCTCACGCCTCCTAGTTTTTTCCTCTTTTGATAAAGGACCTTTTATTCTAATTTGTTGATCATTCACCCTTGGTTTCACTTCTTTACTACCCACCTCAAGCTTTGAACGCTCTCCTCTAATGACTGACCTCACCTCCCCCTGAGTACAACGACGCCTTTCTGCTTTCCTTTCACTTATACGATAGTCCAACTGAACTACTAAATCAATCAATTCCTCACAAGAAGAAGGGCGTTGGACTACACTGGACAAGGCATCCTTCAACTCCTCCTTGAGGCCTCTATAAAAAAGAGAAGACCTCTTCTCTGCTGGCCACTGGGATTCTAAAACCAAAGACCTAAACTGTGTGATATATGTAACCAAGTCTCTGTTTCCTTGACGCAAATCTAATAATTCACCATCAATTTCTAAGGACAGTTGTCTTTTATCAAACATTTTCTTAAATTCTTCCATAAAAAGAGAAACATTTTTTAAAGATAAACTCTTCTGCCTAACCAATAAACCTGCCCAAGTAGAAGCCTCTCCAGATAAATAAGACATCATAAAAGTAACTTTGGAAGCATCAGAAGGAAATAGTTCAGGCCTACTAAGAAAGTGCAACTCACATTGGGTTACAAATGTCTGAAATTTACTTGAATCTCCGTAGTAACGCTCTGGAGCTGCCAAAGGTACTGGCATAACTAATGCCCTAAAACCTCCCTCTGCCCCATCACCTCTACCCACACCTCTCTCCTCACCAACCCTTACCAATTCCGGGGGAAATTCTTCTCTCCCAATTCCCTGCGTCTGTGCCATCTTTTCACTTAACTCATCTACTCTTTGTCCTAATTTTTTATTCTCTTGATATGCCACCTTTAATTCTTCCTGTAATTCCCTCACTAAAACACTTAACGCTTCCATTGAGAACTCGGGGTTCATGACAGCTTAGGAGGACTATTTTTTCAGGCCTTTCATTCTGTCAGGCTTTCTCAAATCTGATGTTGTCCCCGGAAGCTGCTGAACCCCCGCAGTCCCCTTTGGATGCTAACCTCTTAACTGGTATCAAACAGTTCAGTTGAGAGCACCCCCAAGGGAAAGGGGGAAAATGGGACAAAATAATAAACTTCAGGTTTTGCTCGGCTTCTTTATCTGTCAACCTGTTGGTGAAAATAACAACAAATTCACTTTAGTCACTAACCTTTGAATTCCTTGGCTCTGACTTCTCGTTATAATATTAAGTAAATAAACACGCCACCATACCTGATTATCCTCTGTGAATAACTTAGAGGACGTGTAAATTCAAATGAAGAAAACAGAAAAATAGAGTCTCAGATGCTCTTACTAATTTCTTCAATTCGGTTGTGAAAAAGCTGCTAATCTCTCTCAGTTTAATGAGTTAATCTTCAAGCAGTTCCAATGTCATTTACCCAAACAACCCGCTGGAAATATTATACATGTAGTTTGTATTGATGATTTCTCGCTGCTTCAATACCAATTCCAAAAATGACACTCTGGCTATTCAAGTCAAAATGGTTTGTTTCCTGAATATATAAAAGTGTTCATTAATTGGATCTTTTGCTGGCAAAGATGATCGCTCATAAAAGAAGCGTTCTTTTAACCAGAATATGCGCATGCGTGAAGATATTGTTTACTCCTTCTAAAATGGAAGCGCATAAAAACAAGGAAAAGAGTTCAAAAATGAAACTGGCATGGGCGCATGCGTAAATGAATAGTATACCACTCTTCTTAATATGAAGTGTTCAAACAGGAAGGAGAAAGTCCTCAGTTCCGGACACTAATCCTTGAAGAGGCAGCCCAGTGATGATCACGCGCCAGGTTAGAATGTTAGTAAATTAAACATAACGCTTCAGAGTCGCATGGCTACCACACTGTCACTTGCGCAGACAGTGTAAGATTTCTAACGCTAGTCCGACGCTAATAAAAGCACTGTTACCAAAAAAGGGTACAATACTCAATATTTTATACGGCCGAAAAAACACACGACGCTAAAATGATAAACAGACCTCCACACTCCAACTAGCCAATTGCAAAAAATGTGACGCAGTTCAGTAAATTTAAATACAGTTCTAGAAGTTCAAAAATAGATTCATGAAAGAACGAAATGAACTACTATTTTAACAAAAACTAATAAAAACAGGAACAAGTTAATTAATGGAATTAATATTTAACTCCTGCTTGAAAATCACAAAGATCCATAAAAGATAATGAATTCACTTAGCTTGCTTCTTTCTTTCACCGGAACGTTTTCTAAGTTTCTTCTTAAATCTCCAACACTTTCCAGAACCAAAATAACTAATTTTAGGCACAAGGGCCTAACTAAAGTTTTCTAAATCTTAAGAGCTTCAAACATAGGACCTTCCAGCTGGGCTTCTGACAATGAAAGGCGGTTTAGAATGTTCCAACAATGCCTTTCTGTTACTTCTGACCAATCACTGATCCTTTTGGAAGTCTCCATTTTGACTTGGGAAGCTCTCCACACTCTGCACAGAAAGTTAAGGCCCAAACCATACTTTATGTTAATCATATCCTCATTCTACCACATTCAACCAAATCCCACGAAACCTGACAAAAGTGCAGTGTGCCCAATGTAGGAGGCTTGAGTTGCTGTCTTTAGCCAGACCATGTGTGAATGAAGCTTGCAGTGAGGTTGCGCCCATTCTCTGTGACAGGAGTTTGTCCTGCTGCACCCGTTCAGTAGGAGGGAAGCCCCTGCTGTAGCACTGTGTGAGTGAAGCTTCCCCTGCTGTTGCCCTGGCCTGGACCGGTCATGTAGTGTGACACTCAGATGTCTGTTAAAGCTGTGCCGGTGAAGCAGATTTGTCAGGGCCCTGCACTTTTCTTGGTTCATCCTTGATGGCTCAGAAATATGCTGAGGAGGGTTTTAGTGGAGCTAGACATGTGAACAGCATGTCCCAAATGGCATGACACATGTTGCTTTTGTATATGTACAGAGCTTAAAATGGTTTGTAGGAGTCACCAAGAAGGAAAGGACCTTCCAATAAATCGCCCTTCCTGGCTCTCACCACCAGCCCTGGGGCCCCGGGGCCCTGAGGGGTCGAGCTCTGGAGCAGCTCAGGAGAAGCTGAGCTGAGGTGTGCCTTTGCCTTGCAAGCTCCCAGCCCTGGGCCCAGGCCCCAGCGGCGGGGGAGGGGAGGCTGTCATTTCACAATGCTCTGCCTGCCTGCCTGAGGGTTCCGTTGGCACGGCGACGGCAGCAGGTGAGCCCTGGAGCAGGGGGCATGGAGAGGTCGAGGCAGACAGAGCTGGGAGCCCCAGGAACAGGACCCAGGCCAGTGGAGGTGGCTTGCAGGAGCCCGCCTGATCGCTCGAGGCCACTCCTCACAGGGCCTCTGCTGCTGTCAGAAGCCCTGGGACCCTGCTACTGGCGGAGGAAGCATTCAGGCCTCAAGGTGCACCGGCCTTCTCTGAGGCCTGCGGCTGGGCTCAAAAACAGAAGATGTGAAAAATAGGGCCCAGAAACTGCAGTGAAAACAGGTAGGTTAAGGTGTGAAAACAGAAACACCAGAAAGAAAGGAAAAAGCATAGCTCCTGACACACCACCCTCATATGGACATTGTGGCCAGTCCCTGTAGATTCATTTTCAGTCCCCTAGTCAAGGCTAGGGGTGGGCAAAGTTATCCTCACTGCTGGTGGAACTATATTGCCTAAATTCGCCTCCAGCTCTGTTCTGCCTGCAGGGACTTTTTTTAGCTGTTGTGCCAATTTTCTCTGCAGATTTTGCTTCCTGAAATGTGCTTTTTCCCTGAAATATCATGTTTTTGACCGCTAAAACAACATTTCATGGAAAAAATAAATGTCTTCTGGCAAACCATCTGAAATGGTGTTTTTTCACAAACTGTCTGTTTTCAGTCTGAAACTTTTTGGGGCCACCAAAAAACAAAATTTCCCATAAAAAACAGAATTTCAGGGAGAAAAAGCCTGAAATTGGCAATTTCTCTGTGTGGGCAGAGCAGGCGAAGTGGCAGAATTTGCCCAGAATTCTGCATTGTTTCTGCTGAGCAAATTTTCGGCCGTTTCGACCACCCCCTAGTCAAGGCCATGCCCTCTATGGACTTCAAGGGGAAGACACTAGCAGCACACAACCCTCACCGTTCTAACACCTTCTCTATTTCCATTGACTTCATAGGGATCACCCACCCAAATATATAGCTCTTGCCGACTGGGAGACTCAACAGGATGAAATGTGTAAACCGAATGGTAGTGCGTAAAAAGGGCCAACAAAGGACGTCTTTCTCTTTTTTAATGTGAAGTGGAAAAAAACAAAGGTGAAGTAGTTCCTTGGTTTTGTAGACAGTAGGGGAATAGTTCTATTTTGATATTTGTGTTTGTACCATGCTGCGCTGCCATCATTTCCAGGGTCTCTAGGCACTCTGCAAGTCCTGAAAGAGAGGAGGGAGGGTGGGTGGATGAGGTTAGTGGGGAGAGCGGGGAACATGCAAGCTAACTTTGCTGTTGTGTTGATGGGTGCAGGGGAGTGCTTGAGGGGATGCAACTTCACTTTTCTCTCATTGTGACTGTCAGAGCCTGCTCCCTCTCTCTTCTCTCACTCTCTCTGGCTCCCTCTCTCTCTCTCACATAGATACATTTGCCCTGTCTGCCACAGAGATCTGGGAATTGACAAATGTGCAGAGGGGGAAGTATAGGGGCTCCACTCATTACCATATGCTAGGTGCTAAGGATGATGGGAGGAAAGATGTTTTGGATAAGAGAAGCAGATCCCTGAGACATGAGGACCCCATGCCGCCATTCAGCTGCCATAGTGCATAGGTTGGCAGGCTTGTCCCTGAGTCAAACCTCACTCTAATTTCCTCAGGTACTGCGCTCAGTGTCCACCCGGGGCATTTGCCCGCCAGGCGTTTGTAAGGCGTTCGTAAGGCGATCGGGGCAGGGGCCAGAATCTCTGGCGCTTTCGCCCAGAAATCTGTTCCGGTGTCTTCTGCAGTCCTCAAACTCTTCTGACACTGCGCACACAGCCAAAGGACAGAATGAAATGGAATGAAATCCCCCTGCCGCCATTCCCCTGGTTTTGTAGCTGTTCCATAACTTCAGTTTCAAAATGATGCTGAAATGCTGCCAGTGGTTCTTCATGGTGAAATGAGGAGCAGGACAGATAAAAGGTGGAGACTGGATACCTTCAAGTGCCCCATGAAGCTTGGTGTTCCACCCGTTGGGCATAGAGGGGTGCTGTATTTGCAGGAAGGTAAGGAGAAGCATGTTGACAGAGTAAATGGGAGAGGTTTGGGGCAGGGGGATAGGTCGGCGATCCAGTAACAATGCAATCTGGAGGAGGCCCTTCAGGGTCTCCAGTATGTGCGAGGCAGAGGGATAGCTCTGCTGTCCAATGCCTAACCCTTTAAAGTGCAGTGTGCCCAATGTAGGAGGCTTGAGTTGCTGTCTTTAGCCAGACCATGTGTGAATGAAGCTTGCAGTGAGGTTGCGCCCATTCTCTGTGACAGGAGTTTGTCCTGCTGCACCCGTTCAGTAGGAGGGAAGCCCCTGCTGTAGCACTGTGTGAGTGAAGCTTCCCCTGCTGTTGCCCTGGCCTGGACCGGTCATGTAGTGTGACACTCAGATGTCTGTTAAAGCTGTGCCGGTGAAGCAGATTTGTCAGGGCCCTGCACTTTTCTTGGTTCATCCTTGATGGCTCAGAAATATGCTGAGGAGGGTTTTAGTGGAGCTAGACATGTGAACAGCATGTCCCAAATGGCATGACACATGTTGCTTTTGTATATGTACAGAGCTTAAAATGGTTTGTAGGAGTCACCAAGAAGGAAAGGACCTTCCAATAAATCGCCCTTCCTGGCTCTCACCACCAGCCCTGGGGCCCCGGGGCCCTGAGGGGTCGAGCTCTGGAGCAGCTCAGGAGAAGCTGAGCTGAGGTGTGCCTTTGCCTTGCAAGCTCCCAGCCCTGGGCCCAGGCCCCAGCGGCGGGGGAGGGGAGGCTGTCATTTCACAATGCTCTGCCTGCCTGCCTGAGGGTTCCGTTGGCACGGCGACGGCAGCAGGTGAGCCCTGGAGCAGGGGGCATGGAGAGGTCGAGGCAGACAGAGCTGGGAGCCCCAGGAACAGGACCCAGGCCAGTGGAGGTGGCTTGCAGGAGCCCGCCTGATCGCTCGAGGCCACTCCTCACAGGGCCTCTGCTGCTGTCAGAAGCCCTGGGACCCTGCTACTGGCGGAGGAAGCATTCAGGCCTCAAGGTGCACCGGCCTTCTCTGAGGCCTGCGGCTGGGCTCAAAAACAGAAGATGTGAAAAATAGGGCCCAGAAACTGCAGTGAAAACAGGTAGGTTAAGGTGTGAAAACAGAAACACCAGAAAGAAAGGAAAAAGCATAGCTCCTGACACACCACCCTCATATGGACATTGTGGCCAGTCCCTGTAGATTCATTTTCAGTCCCCTAGTCAAGGCTAGGGGTGGGCAAAGTTATCCTCACTGCTGGTGGAACTATATTGCCTAAATTCGCCTCCAGCTCTGTTCTGCCTGCAGGGACTTTTTTTAGCTGTTGTGCCAATTTTCTCTGCAGATTTTGCTTCCTGAAATGTGCTTTTTCCCTGAAATATCATGTTTTTGACCGCTAAAACAACATTTCATGGAAAAAATAAATGTCTTCTGGCAAACCATCTGAAATGGTGTTTTTTTCACAAACTGTCTGTTTTCAGTCTGAAACTTTTTGGGGCCACCAAAAAACAAAATTTCCCATAAAAAACAGAATTTCAGGGAGAAAAAGCCTGAAATTGGCAATTTCTCTGTGTGGGCAGAGCAGGCGAAGTGGCAGAATTTGCCCAGAATTCTGCATTGTTTCTGCTGAGCAAATTTTCGGCCGTTTCGACCACCCCCTAGTCAAGGCCATGCCCTCTATGGACTTCAAGGGGAAGACACTAGCAGCACACAACCCTCACCGTTCTAACACCTTCTCTATTTCCATTGACTTCATAGGGATCACCCACCCAAATATATAGCTCTTGCCGACTGGGAGACTCAACAGGATGAAATGTGTAAACCGAATGGTAGTGCGTAAAAAGGGCCAACAAAGGACGTCTTTCTCTTTTTTAATGTGAAGTGGAAAAAAACAAAGGTGAAGTAGTTCCTTGGTTTTGTAGACAGTAGGGGAATAGTTCTATTTTGATATTTGTGTTTGTACCATGCTGCGCTGCCATCATTTCCAGGGTCTCTAGGCACTCTGCAAGTCCTGAAAGAGAGGAGGGAGGGTGGGTGGATGAGGTTAGTGGGGAGAGCGGGGAACATGCAAGCTAACTTTGCTGTTGTGTTGATGGGTGCAGGGGAGTGCTTGAGGGGATGCAACTTCACTTTTCTCTCATTGTGACTGTCAGAGTCTGCTCCCTCTCTCTTCTCTCACTCTCTCTGGCTCCCTCTCTCTCTCTCACATAGATACATTTGCCCTGTCTGCCACAGAGATCTGGGAATTGACAAATGTGCAGAGGGGGAAGTATAGGGGCTCCACTCATTACCATATGCTAGGTGCTAAGGATGATGGGAGGAAAGATGTTTTGGATAAGAGAAGCAGATCCCTGAGACATGAGGACCCCATGCCGCCATTCAGCTGCCATAGTGCATAGGTTGGCAGGCTTGTCCCTGAGTCAAACCTCACTCTAATTTCCTCAGGTACTGCGCTCAGTGTCCACCCGGGGCATTTGCCCGCCAGGCGTTTGTAAGGCGTTCGTAAGGCGATCGGGGCAGGGGCCAGAATCTCTGGCGCTTTCGCCCAGAAATCTGTTCCGGTGTCTTCTGCAGTCCTCAAACTCTTCTGACACTGCGCACACAGCCAAAGGACAGAATGAAATGGAATGAAATCCCCCTGCCGCCATTCCCCTGGTTTTGTAGCTGTTCCATAACTTCAGTTTCAAAATGATGCTGAAATGCTGCCAGTGGTTCTTCATGGTGAAATGAGGAGCAGGACAGATAAAAGGTGGAGACTGGATACCTTCAAGTGCCCCATGAAGCTTGGTGTTCCACCCGTTGGGCATAGAGGGGTGCTGTATTTGCAGGAAGGTAAGGAGAAGCATGTTGACAGAGTAAATGGGAGAGGTTTGGGGCAGGGGGATAGGTCGGCGATCCAGTAACAATGCAATCTGGAGGAGGCCCTTCAGGGTCTCCAGTATGTGCGAGGCAGAGGGATAGCTCTGCTGTCCAATGCCTAACCCTTTAAAGTGCAGTGTGCCCAATGTAGGAGGCTTGAGTTGCTGTCTTTAGCCAGACCATGTGTGAATGAAGCTTGCAGTGAGGTTGCGCCCATTCTCTGTGACAGGAGTTTGTCCTGCTGCACCCGTTCAGTAGGAGGGAAGCCCCTGCTGTAGCACTGTGTGAGTGAAGCTTCCCCTGCTGTTGCCCTGGCCTGGACCGGTCATGTAGTGTGACACTCAGATGTCTGTTAAAGCTGTGCCGGTGAAGCATATTTGTCAGGGCCCTGCACTTTTCTTGGTTCATCCTTGATGGCTCGGAAATATGCTGAGGAGGGTTTTAGTGGAGCTAGACATGTGAACAGCATGTCCCAAATGGCATGACACATGTTGCTTTTGTATATGTACAGAGCTTAAAATGGTTTGTAGGAGTCACCAAGAAGGAAAGGACCTTCCAATAAATCGCCCTTCCTGGCTCTCACTACCAGCCCTCGGGCCCCGGGGCCCCGGGGGGTCGAGCTCTGGAGCGGCTCAGGAGAAGCTGAGCTGAGGTGTGCCTTTGCCTTGCAAGCTCCCAGCCCTGGGCCCAGGCCCCAGCGGCGGGGGAGGGGAGGCTGTCATTTCACAATGCTCTGCCTGCCTGAGGGTTCCGTTGGCACGGCGACAGCAGCAGGTGAGCCCTGGTGCAGGGGGCATGGAGAGGTCGAGGCAGACAGAGCTGGGAGCCCCAGGAACAGGACCCAGGCCAGAGGAGGTGGCTCGCAGGAGCCCGCCTGATCGCTCGAGGCCACTCCTCACCGGGCCTCTGCTGCTGTCAGAAGCCCTGGGACCCTGCTACTGGCGGAGGAAGCATTCAGGCCTCAAGGTGCACTGGCCTTCACCGAGGCCTGTGGCTGGGCTCAAAAACAGAAGATGTGAAAAATAGGGCCCAGAAACTGCAGTGAAAACAGGTAGGTTAAGGTGTGAAAACAGAAACACCAGAAAGAAAGGAAAAAGCATAGCTCCTGACACACCACCCTCATATGGACATTGTGGCCAGTCCCTGTAGATTCATTTTCAGTCCCCTAGTCAAGGCTAGGGGTGGGCAAAGTTATCCTCACTGCTGGTGGAACTATATTGCCTAAATTCGCCTCCAGCTCTGTTCTGCCTGCAGGGACTTTTTTTTAGCTGTTGTGCCAATTTTCTCTGCAGATTTTGCTTCCTGAAATGTGCTTTTTCCCTGAAATATCATGTTTTTGACCGCTAAAACAACATTTCATGGAAAAAATAAATGTCTTCTGGCAAACCATCTGAAATGGTGTTTTTTTCACAAACTGTCTGTTTTCAGTCTGAAACTTTTTGGGGCCACCAAAAAACAAAATTTCCCATAAAAAACAGAATTTCAGGGAGAAAAAGCCTGAAATTGGCAATTTCTCTGTGTGGGCAGAGCAGGCGAAGTGGCAGAATTTGCCCAGAATTCTGCATTGTTTCTGCTGAGCAAATTTTCGGCCGTTTCGACCACCCCCTAGTCAAGGCCATGCCCTCTATGGACTTCAAGGGGAAGACACTAGCAGCACACAACCCTCACCGTTCTAACACCTTCTCTATTTCCATTGACTTCATAGGGATCACCCACCCAAATATATAGCTCTTGCCGACTGGGAGACTCAACAGGATGAAATGTGTAAACCGAATGGTAGTGCGTAAAAAGGGCCAACAAAGGACGTCTTTCTCTTTTTTAATGTGAAGTGGAAAAAAACAAAGGTGAAGTAGTTCCTTGGTTTTGTAGACAGTAGGGGAATAGTTCTATTTTGATATTTGTGTTTGTACCATGCTGCGCTGCCATCATTTCCAGGGTCTCTAGGCACTCTGCAAGTCCTGAAAGAGAGGAGGGAGGGTGGGTGGATGAGGTTAGTGGGGAGAGCGGGGAACATGCAAGCTAACTTTGCTGTTGTGTTGATGGGTGCAGGGGAGTGCTTGAGGGGATGCAACTTCACTTTTCTCTCATTGTGACTGTCAGAGTCTGCTCCCTCTCTCTTCTCTCACTCTCTCTGGCTCCCTCTCTCTCTCTCACATAGATACATTTGCCCTGTCTGCCACAGAGATCTGGGAATTGACAAATGTGCAGAGGGGGAAGTATAGGGGCTCCACTCATTACCATATGCTAGGTGCTAAGGATGATGGGAGGAAAGATGTTTTGGATAAGAGAAGCAGATCCCTGAGACATGAGGACCCCATGCCGCCATTCAGCTGCCATAGTGCATAGGTTGGCAGGCTTGTCCCTGAGTCAAACCTCACTCTAATTTCCTCAGGTACTGCGCTCAGTGTCCACCCGGGGCATTTGCCCGCCAGGCGTTTGTAAGGCGTTCGTAAGGCGATCGGGGCAGGGGCCAGAATCTCTGGCGCTTTCGCCCAGAAATCTGTTCCGGTGTCTTCTGCAGTCCTCAAACTCTTCTGACACTGCGCACACAGCCAAAGGACAGAATGAAATGGAATGAAATCCCCCTGCCGCCATTCCCCTGGTTTTGTAGCTGTTCCATAACTTCAGTTTCAAAATGATGCTGAAATGCTGCCAGTGGTTCTTCATGGTGAAATGAGGAGCAGGACAGATAAAAGGTGGAGACTGGATACCTTCAAGTGCCCCATGAAGCTTGGTGTTCCACCCGTTGGGCATAGAGGGGTGCTGTATTTGCAGGAAGGTAAGGAGAAGCATGTTGACAGAGTAAATGGGAGAGGTTTGGGGCAGGGGGATAGGTCGGCGATCCAGTAACAATGCAATCTGGAGGAGGCCCTTCAGGGTCTCCAGTATGTGCGAGGCAGAGGGATAGCTCTGCTGTCCAATGCCTAACCCTTTAAAGTGCAGTGTGCCCAATGTAGGAGGCTTGAGTTGCTGTCTTTAGCCAGACCATGTGTGAATGAAGCTTGCAGTGAGGTTGCGCCCATTCTCTGTGACAGGAGTTTGTCCTGCTGCACCCGTTCAGTAGGAGGGAAGCCCCTGCTGTAGCACTGTGTGAGTGAAGCTTCCCCTGCTGTTGCCCTGGCCTGGACCGGTCATGTAGTGTGACACTCAGATGTCTGTTAAAGCTGTGCCGGTGAAGCAGATTTGTCAGGGCCCTGCACTTTTCTTGGTTCATCCTTGATGGCTCAGAAATATGCTGAGGAGGGTTTTAGTGGAGCTAGACATGTGAACAGCATGTCCCAAATGGCATGACACATGTTGCTTTTGTATATGTACAGAGCTTAAAATGGTTTGTAGGAGTCACCAAGAAGGAAAGGACCTTCCAATAAATCGCCCTTCCTGGCTCTCACCACCAGCCCTGGGGCCCCGGGGCCCTGAGGGGTCGAGCTCTGGAGCAGCTCAGGAGAAGCTGAGCTGAGGTGTGCCTTTGCCTTGCAAGCTCCCAGCCCTGGGCCCAGGCCCAAGCGGCGGGGGAGGGGAGGCTGTCATTTCACAATGCTCTGCCTGCCTGCCTGAGGGTTCCGTTGGCACGGCGACGGCAGCAGGTGAGCCCTGGAGCAGGGGGCATGGAGAGGTTGAGGCAGACAGAGCTGGGAGCCCCAGGAACAGGACCCAGGCCAGTGGAGGTGGCTCGCAGGAGCCCGCCTGATCGCTCGAGGCCACTCCTCACAGGGCCTCTGCTGCTGTCAGAAGCCCTGGGGCCCTGCTACTGGTGGAGGAAGCCTTCAGGCCTCAAGGTGCACCGGCCTTCTCTGAGGCCTGTGGCTGGGCTCAAAAACAGAAGATGTGAAAAATAGGGCCCAGAAACTGCAGTGAAAACAGGTAGGTTAAGGTGTGAAAACAGAAACACCAGAAAGAAAGGAAAAAGCATAGCTCCTGACACACCACCCTCATATGGACATTGTGGCCAGTCCCTGTAGATTCATTTTCAGTCCCCTAGTCAAGGCTAGGGGTGGGCAAAGTTATCCTCACTGCTGGTGGAACTATATTGCCTAAATTCGCCTCCAGCTCTGTTCTGCCTGCAGGGACTTTTTTTAGCTGTTGTGCCAATTTTCTCTGCAGATTTTGCTTCCTGAAATGTGCTTTTTCCCTGAAATATCATGTTTTTGACCGCTAAAACAACATTTCATGGAAAAAATAAATGTCTTCTGGCAAACCATCTGAAATGGTGTTTTTTTCACAAACTGTCTGTTTTCTGTCTGAAACTTTTTGGGGCCACCAAAAAATAAAATTTCCCATAAAAAACAGAATTTCAGGGAGAAAAAGCCTGAAATTGGCAATTTCTCTGTGTGGGCAGAGCAGGCGAAGTGGCAGAATTTGCCCAGAATTCTGCATTGTTTCTGCTGAGCAAATTTTCGGCCGTTTCGACCACCCCCTAGTCAAGGCCATGCCCTCTATGGACTTCAAGGGGAAGACACTAGCAGCACACAACCCTCACCGTTCTAACACCTTCTCTATTTCCATTGACTTCATAGGGATCACCCACCCAAATATATAGCTCTTGCCGACTGGGAGACTCAACAGGATGAAATGTGTAAACCGAATGGTAGTGCGTAAAAAGGGCCAACAAAGGACGTCTTTCTCTTTTTTAATGTGAAGTGGAAAAAAACAAAGGTGAAGTAGTTCCTTGGTTTTGTAGACAGTAGGGGAATAGTTCTATTTTGATATTTGTGTTTGTACCATGCTGCGCTGCCATCATTTCCAGGGTCTCTAGGCACTCTGCAAGTCCTGAAAGAGAGGAGGGAGGGTGGGTGGGTGGGTGAGGTTAGTGGGGAGAGCGGGGAACATGCAAGCTAACTTTGCTGTTGTGTTGATGGGTGCAGGGGAGTGCTTGAGGGGATGCAACTTCACTTTTCTCTCATTGTGACTGTCAGAGCCTGCTCCCTCTCTCTCTCTCTCACTCTCTCTGGCTCCCTCTCTCTCTCTCACATAGATACATTTGCTCTGTCTGCCACAGAGATCTGGGAATTGACAAATGTGCAGAGGGGGAAGTATAGGGGCTCCACTCATTACCATATGCTAGGTGCTAAGGATGATGGGAGGAAAGATGTTTTGGATAAGAGAAGCAGATCCCTGAGACATGAGGACCCCATGCCGCCATTCAGCTGCCATAGTGCATAGGTTGGCAGGCTTGTCGCTGAGTCAAACCTCACTCTAATTTCCTCAGGTACTGCGCTCAGTGTCCACCCGGGGCATTTGCCCGCCAGGCGTTTGTAAGGCGTTCGTAAGGCGATCGGGGCAGGGGCCAGAATCTCTGGCGCTTTCGCCCAGAAATCTGTTCCGGTGTCTTCTGCAGTCCTCAAACTCTTCTGACACTGCGCACACAGCCAAAGGACAGAATGAAATGGAATGAAATCCCCCTGCCGCCATTCCCCTGGTTTTGTAGCTGTTCCATAACTTCAGTTTCAAAATGATGCTGAAATGCTGCCAGTGGTTCTTCATGGTGAAATGAGGAGCAGGACAGATAAAAGGTGGAGACTGGATACCTTCAAGTGCCCCATGAAGCTTGGTGTTCCACCCGTTGGGCATAGAGGGGTGCTGTATTTGCAGGAAGGTAAGGAGAAGCATGTTGACAGAGTAAATGGGAGAGGTTTGGGGCAGGGGGATAGGTCGGCGATCCAGTAACAATGCAATCTGGAGGAGGCCCTTCAGGGTCTCCAGTATGTGCGAGGCAGAGGGATAGCTCTGCTGTCCAATGCCTAACCCTTTAAAGTGCAGTGTGCCCAATGTAGGAGGCTTGAGTTGCTGTCTTTAGCCAGACCATGTGTGAATGAAGCTTGCAGTGAGGTTGCGCCCATTCTCTGTGACAGGAGTTTGTCCTGCTGCACCCGTTCAGTAGGAGGGAAGCCCCTGCTGTAGCACTGTGTGAGTGAAGCTTCCCCTGCTGTTGCCCTGGCCTGGACCGGTCATGTAGTGTGACACTCAGATGTCTGTTAAAGCTGTGCCGGTGAAGCAGATTTGTCAGGGCCCTGCACTTTTCTTGGTTCATCCTTGATGGCTCAGAAATATGCTGAGGAGGGTTTTAGTGGAGCTAGACATGTGAACAGCATGTCCCAAATGGCATGACACATGTTGCTTTTGTATATGTACAGAGCTTAAAATGGTTTGTAGGAGTCACCAAGAAGGAAAGGACCTTCCAATAAATCGCCCTTCCTGGCTCTCACCACCAGCCCTGGGGCCCCGGGGCCCTGAGGGGTCGAGCTCTGGAGCAGCTCAGGAGAAGCTGAGCTGAGGTGTGCCTTTGCCTTGCAAGCTCCCAGCCCTGGGCCCAGGCCCCAGCGGCGGGGGAGGGGAGGCTGTCATTTCACAATGCTCTGCCTGCCTGCCTGAGGGTTCCGTTGGCACGGCGACGGCAGCAGGTGAGCCCTGGAGCAGGGGGCATGGAGAGGTCGAGGCAGACAGAGCTGGGAGCCCCAGGAACAGGACCCAGGCCAGTGGAGGTGGCTTGCAGGAGCCCGCCTGATCGCTCGAGGCCACTCCTCACAGGGCCTCTGCTGCTGTCAGAAGCCCTGGGGCCCTGCTACTGGTGGAGGAAGCCTTCAGGCCTCAAGGTGCACTGGCCTTCACTGAGGCCTGTGGCTGGGCTCAAAAACAGAAGATGTGAAAAATAGGGCCCAGAAACTGCAGTGAAAACAGGTAGGTTAAGGTGTGAAAACAGAAACACCAGAAAGAAAGGAAAAAGCATAGCTCCTGACACACCACCCTCATATGGACATTGTGGCCAGTCCCTGTAGATTCATTTTCAGTCCCCTAGTCAAGGCTAGGGGTGGGCAAAGTTATCCTCACTGCTGGTGGAACTATATTGCCTAAATTCGCCTCCAGCTCTGTTCTGCCTGCAGGGACTTTTTTTAGCTGTTGTGCCAATTTTCTCTGCAGATTTTGCTTCCTGAAATGTGCTTTTTCCCTGAAATATCATGTTTTTGACCGCTAAAACAACATTTCATGGAAAAAATAAATGTCTTCTGGCAAACCATCTGAAATGGTGTTTTTTTCACAAACTGTCTGTTTTCAGTCTGAAACTTTTTGGGGCCACCAAAAAACAAAATTTCCCATAAAAAACAGAATTTCAGGGAGAAAAAGCCTGAAATTGGCAATTTCTCTGTGTGGGCAGAGCAGGCGAAGTGGCAGAATTTGCCCAGAATTCTGCATTGTTTCTGCTGAGCAAATTTTCGGCCGTTTCGACCACCCCCTAGTCAAGGCCATGCCCTCTATGGACTTCAAGGGGAAGACACTAGCAGCACACAACCCTCACCGTTCTAACACCTTCTCTATTTCCATTGACTTCATAGGGATCACCCACCCAAATATATAGCTCTTGCCGACTGGGAGACTCAACAGGATGAAATGTGTAAACCGAATGGTAGTGCGTAAAAAGGGCCAACAAAGGACGTCTTTCTCTTTTTTAATGTGAAGTGGAAAAAAACAAAGGTGAAGTAGTTCCTTGGTTTTGTAGACAGTAGGGGAATAGTTCTATTTTGATATTTGTGTTTGTACCATGCTGCGCTGCCATCATTTCCAGGGTCTCTAGGCACTCTGCAAGTCCTGAAAGAGAGGAGGGAGGGTGGGTGGGTGAGGTTAGTGGGGAGAGCGGGGAACATGCAAGCTAACTTTGCTGTTGTGTTGATGGGTGCAGGGGAGTGCTTGAGGGGATGCAACTTCACTTTTCTCTCATTGTGACTGTCAGAGCCTGCTCCCTCTCTCTCTCTCTCACTCTCTCTGGCTCCCTCTCTCTCTCTCACATAGATACATTTGCTCTGTCTGCCACAGAGATCTGGGAATTGACAAATGTGCAGAGGGGGAAGTATAGGGGCTCCACTCATTACCATATGCTAGGTGCTAAGGATGATGGGAGGAAAGATGTTTTGGATAAGAGAAGCAGATCCCTGAGACATGAGGACCCCATGCCGCCATTCAGCTGCCATAGTGCATAGGTTGGCAGGCTTGTCGCTGAGTCAAACCTCACTCTAATTTCCTCAGGTACTGCGCTCAGTGTCCACCCGGGGCATTTGCCCGCCAGGCGTTTGTAAGGCGTTCGTAAGGCGATCGGGGCAGGGGCCAGAATCTCTGGCGCTTTCGCCCAGAAATCTGTTCCGGTGTCTTCTGCAGTCCTCAAACTCTTCTGACACTGCGCACACAGCCAAAGGACAGAATGAAATGGAATGAAATCCCCCTGCCGCCATTCCCCTGGTTTTGTAGCTGTTCCATAACTTCAGTTTCAAAATGATGCTGAAATGCTGCCAGTGGTTCTTCATGGTGAAATGAGGAGCAGGACAGATAAAAGGTGGAGACTGGATACCTTCAAGTGCCCCATGAAGCTTGGTGTTCCACCCGTTGGGCATAGAGGGGTGCTGTATTTGCAGGAAGGTAAGGAGAAGCATGTTGACAGAGTAAATGGGAGAGGTTTGGGGCAGGGGGATAGGTCGGCGATCCAGTAACAATGCAATCTGGAGGAGGCCCTTCAGGGTCTCCAGTATGTGCGAGGCAGAGGGATAGCTCTGCTGTCCAATGCCTAACCCTTTAAAGTGCAGTGTGCCCAATGTAGGAGGCTTGAGTTGCTGTCTTTAGCCAGACCATGTGTGAATGAAGCTTGCAGTGAGGTTGCGCCCATTCTCTGTGACAGGAGTTTGTCCTGCTGCACCCATTCAGTAGGAGGGAAGCCCCTGCTGTAGCACTGTGTGAGTGAAGCTTCCCCTGCTGTTGCCCTGGCCTGGACCGGTCATGTAGTGTGACACTCAGATGTCTGTTAAAGCTGTGCCGGTGAAGCAGATTTGTCAGGGCCCTGCACTTTTCTTGGTTCATCCTTGATGGCTCAGAAATATGCTGAGGAGGGTTTTAGTGGAGCTAGACATGTGAACAGCATGTCCCAAATGGCATGACACATGTTGCTTTTGTATATGTACAGAGCTTAAAATGGTTTGTAGGAGTCACCAAGAAGGAAAGGACCTTCCAATAAATCGCCCTTCCTGGCTCTCACCACCAGCCCTGGGGCCCCGGGGCCCTGAGGGGTCGAGCTCTGGAGCAGCTCAGGAGAAGCTGAGCTGAGGTGTGCCTTTGCCTTGCAAGCTCCCAGCCCTGGGCCCAGGCCCCAGCGGCGGGGGAGGGGAGGCTGTCATTTCACAATGCTCTGCCTGCCTGCCTGAGGGTTCCGTTGGCACGGCGACGGCAGCAGGTGAGCCCTGGAGCAGGGGGCATGGAGAGGTCGAGGCAGACAGAGCTGGGAGCCCCAGGAACAGGACCCAGGCCAGTGGAGGTGGCTTGCAGGAGCCCGCCTGATCGCTCGAGGCCACTCCTCACAGGGCCTCTGCTGCTGTCAGAAGCCCTGGGACCCTGCTACTGGCGGAGGAAGCATTCAGGCCTCAAGGTGCACCGGCCTTCTCTGAGGCCTGCGGCTGGGCTCAAAAACAGAAGATGTGAAAAATAGGGCCCAGAAACTGCAGTGAAAACAGGTAGGTTAAGGTGTGAAAACAGAAACACCAGAAAGAAAGGAAAAAGCATAGCTCCTGACACACCACCCTCATATGGACATTGTGGCCAGTCCCTGTAGATTCATTTTCAGTCCCCTAGTCAAGGCTAGGGGTGGGCAAAGTTATCCTCACTGCTGGTGGAACTATATTGCCTAAATTCGCCTCCAGCTCTGTTCTGCCTGCAGGGACTTTTTTTAGCTGTTGTGCCAATTTTCTCTGCAGATTTTGCTTCCTGAAATGTGCTTTTTCCCTGAAATATCATGTTTTTGACCGCTAAAACAACATTTCATGGAAAAAATAAATGTCTTCTGGCAAACCATCTGAAATGGTGTTTTTTTCACAAACTGTCTGTTTTCAGTCTGAAACTTTTTGGGGCCACCAAAAAACAAAATTTCCCATAAAAAACAGAATTTCAGGGAGAAAAAGCCTGAAATTGGCAATTTCTCTGTGTGGGCAGAGCAGGCGAAGTGGCAGAATTTGCCCAGAATTCTGCATTGTTTCTGCTGAGCAAATTTTCGGCCGTTTCGACCACCCCCTAGTCAAGGCCATGCCCTCTATGGACTTCAAGGGGAAGACACTAGCAGCACACAACCCTCACCGTTCTAACACCTTCTCTATTTCCATTGACTTCATAGGGATCACCCACCCAAATATATAGCTCTTGCCGACTGGGAGACTCAACAGGATGAAATGTGTAAACCGAATGGTAGTGCGTAAAAAGGGCCAACAAAGGACGTCTTTCTCTTTTTTAATGTGAAGTGGAAAAAAACAAAGGTGAAGTAGTTCCTTGGTTTTGTAGACAGTAGGGGAATAGTTCTATTTTGATATTTGTGTTTGTACCATGCTGCGCTGCCATCATTTCCAGGGTCTCTAGGCACTCTGCAAGTCCTGAAAGAGAGGAGGGAGGGTGGGTGGATGAGGTTAGTGGGGAGAGCGGGGAACATGCAAGCTAACTTTGCTGTTGTGTTGATGGGTGCAGGGGAGTGCTTGAGGGGATGCAACTTCACTTTTCTCTCATTGTGACTGTCAGAGTCTGCTCCCTCTCTCTTCTCTCACTCTCTCTGGCTCCCTCTCTCTCTCTCACATAGATACATTTGCCCTGTCTGCCACAGAGATCTGGGAATTGACAAATGTGCAGAGGGGGAAGTATAGGGGCTCCACTCATTACCATATGCTAGGTGCTAAGGATGATGGGAGGAAAGATGTTTTGGATAAGAGAAGCAGATCCCTGAGACATGAGGACCCCATGCCGCCATTCAGCTGCCATAGTGCATAGGTTGGCAGGCTTGTCCCTGAGTCAAACCTCACTCTAATTTCCTCAGGTACTGCGCTCAGTGTCCACCCGGGGCATTTGCCCGCCAGGCGTTTGTAAGGCGTTCGTAAGGCGATCGGGGCAGGGGCCAGAATCTCTGGCGCTTTCGCCCAGAAATCTGTTCCGGTGTCTTCTGCAGTCCTCAAACTCTTCTGACACTGCACACACAGCCAAAGGACAGAATGAAATGGAATGAAATCCCCCTGCCGCCATTCCCCTGGTTTTGTAGCTGTTCCATAACTTCAGTTTCAAAATGATGCTGAAATGCTGCCAGTGGTTCTTCATGGTGAAATGAGGAGCAGGACAGATAAAAGGTGGAGACTGGATACCTTCAAGTGCCCCATGAAGCTTGGTGTTCCACCCGTTGGGCATAGAGGGGTGCTGTATTTGCAGGAAGGTAAGGAGAAGCATGTTGACAGAGTAAATGGGAGAGGTTTGGGGCAGGGGGATAGGTCGGCGATCCAGTAACAATGCAATCTGGAGGAGGCCCTTCAGGGTCTCCAGTATGTGCGAGGCAGAGGGATAGCTCTGCTGTCCAATGCCTAACCCTTTAAAGTGCAGTGTGCCCAATGTAGGAGGCTTGAGTTGCTGTCTTTAGCCAGACCATGTGTGAATGAAGCTTGCAGTGAGGTTGCGCCCATTCTCTGTGACAGGAGTTTGTCCTGCTGCACCCGTTCAGTAGGAGGGAAGCCCCTGCTGTAGCACTGTGTGAGTGAAGCTTCCCCTGCTGTTGCCCTGGCCTGGACCGGTCATGTAGTGTGACACTCAGATGTCTGTTAAAGCTGTGCCGGTGAAGCAGATTTGTCAGGGCCCTGCACTTTTCTTGGTTCATCCTTGATGGCTCAGAAATATGCTGAGGAGGGTTTTAGTGGAGCTAGTCATGTGAACAGCATGTCCCAAATGGCATGACACATGTTGCTTTTGTATATGTACAGAGCTTAAAATGGTTTGTAGGAGTCACCAAGAAGGAAAGGACCTTCCAATAAATCGCCCTTCCTGGCTCTCACCACCAGCCCTGGGGCCCCGGGGCCCTGAGGGGTCGAGCTCTGGAGCAGCTCAGGAGAAGCTGAGCTGAGGTGTGCCTTTGCCTTGCAAGCTCCCAGCCCTGGGCCCAGGCCCAAGCGGCGGGGGAGGGGAGGCTGTCATTTCACAATGCTCTGCCTGCCTGCCTGAGGGTTCCGTTGGCACGGCGACGGCAGCAGGTGAGCCCTGGAGCAGGGGGCATGGAGAGGTCGAGGCAGACAGAGCTGGGAGCCCCAGGAACAGGACCCAGGCCAGTGGAGGTGGCTCGCAGGAGCCCGCCTGATCGCTCGAGGCCACTCCTCACAGGGCCTCTGCTGCTGTCAGAAGCCCTGGGACCCTGCTACTGGCGGAGGAAGCATTCAGGCCTCAAGGTGCACCAGCCTTCTCTGAGGCCTGTGGCTGGGCTCAAAAACAGAAGATGTGAAAAATAGGGCCCAGAAACTGCAGTGAAAACAGGTAGGTTAAGGTGTGAAAACAGAAACACCAGAAAGAAAGGAAAAAGCATAGCTCCTGACACACCACCCTCATATGGACATTGTGGCCAGTCCCTGTAGATTCATTTTCAGTCCCCTAGTCAAGGCTAGGGGTGGGCAAAGTTATCCTCACTGCTGGTGGAACTATATTGCCTAAATTCGCCTCCAGCTCTGTTCTGCCTGCAGGGACTTTTTTTAGCTGTTGTGCCAATTTTCTCTGCAGATTTTGCTTCCTGAAATGTGCTTTTTCCCTGAAATATCATGTTTTTGACCGCTAAAACAACATTTCATGGAAAAAATAAATGTCTTCTGGCAAACCATCTGAAATGGTGTTTTTTTCACAAACTGTCTGTTTTCAGTCTGAAACTTTTTGGGGCCACCAAAAAACAAAATTTCCCATAAAAAACAGAATTTCAGGGAGAAAAAGCCTGAAATTGGCAATTTCTCTGTGTGGGCAGAGCAGGCGAAGTGGCAGAATTTGCCCAGAATTCTGCATTGTTTCTGCTGAGCAAATTTTCGGCCGTTTCGACCACCCCCTAGTCAAGGCCATGCCCTCTATGGACTTCAAGGGGAAGACACTAGCAGCACACAACCCTCACCGTTCTAACACCTTCTCTATTTCCATTGACTTCATAGGGACCACCCACCCAAATATATAGCTCTTGCCGACTGGGAGACTCAACAGGATGAAATGTGTAAACCGAATGGTAGTGCGTAAAAAGGGCCAACAAAGGACGTCTTTCTCTTTTTTAATGTGAAGTGGAAAAAAACAAAGGTGAAGTAGTTCCTTGGTTTTGTAGACAGTAGGGGAATAGTTCTATTTTGATATTTGTGTTTGTACCATGCTGCGCTGCCATCATTTCCAGGGTCTCTAGGCACTCTGCAAGTCCTGAAAGAGAGGAGGGAGGGTGGGTGGGTGAGGTTAGTGGGGAGAGCGGGGAACATGCAAGCTAACTTTGCTGTTGTGTTGATGGGTGCAGGGGAGTGCTTGAGGGGATGCAACTTCACTTTTCTCTCATTGTGACTGTCAGAGCCTGCTCCCTCTCTCTCTCTCTCACTCTCTCTGGCTCCCTCTCTCTCTCTCACATAGATACATTTGCTCTGTCTGCCACAGAGATCTGGGAATTGACAAATGTGCAGAGGGGGAAGTATAGGGGCTCCACTCATTACCATATGCTAGGTGCTAAGGATGATGGGAGGAAAGATGTTTTGGATAAGAGAAGCAGATCCCTGAGACATGAGGACCCCATGCCGCCATTCAGCTGCCATAGTGCATAGGTTGGCAGGCTTGTCGCTGAGTCAAACCTCACTCTAATTTCCTCAGGTACTGCGCTCAGTGTCCACCCGGGGCATTTGCCCGCCAGGCGTTTGTAAGGCGTTCGTAAGGCGATCGGGGCAGGGGCCAGAATCTCTGGCGCTTTCGCCCAGAAATCTGTTCCGGTGTCTTCTGCAGTCCTCAAACTCTTCTGACACTGCGCACACAGCCAAAGGACAGAATGAAATGGAATGAAATCCCCCTGCCGCCATTCCCCTGGTTTTGTAGCTGTTCCATAACTTCAGTTTCAAAATGATGCTGAAATGCTGCCAGTGGTTCTTCATGGTGAAATGAGGAGCAGGACAGATAAAAGGTGGAGACTGGATACCTTCAAGTGCCCCATGAAGCTTGGTGTTCCACCCGTTGGGCATAGAGGGGTGCTGTATTTGCAGGAAGGTAAGGAGAAGCATGTTGACAGAGTAAATGGGAGAGGTTTGGGGCAGGGGGATAGGTCGGCGATCCAGTAACAATGCAATCTGGAGGAGGCCCTTCAGGGTCTCCAGTATGTGCGAGGCAGAGGGATAGCTCTGCTGTCCAATGCCTAACCCTTTAAAGTGCAGTGTGCCCAATGTAGGAGGCTTGAGTTGCTGTCTTTAGCCAGACCATGTGTGAATGAAGCTTGCAGTGAGGTTGCGCCCATTCTCTGTGACAGGAGTTTGTCCTGCTGCACCCATTCAGTAGGAGGGAAGCCCCTGCTGTAGCACTGTGTGAGTGAAGCTTCCCCTGCTGTTGCCCTGGCCTGGACCGGTCATGTAGTGTGACACTCAGATGTCTGTTAAAGCTGTGCCGGTGAAGCAGATTTGTCAGGGCCCTGCACTTTTCTTGGTTCATCCTTGATGGCTCAGAAATATGCTGAGGAGGGTTTTAGTGGAGCTAGACATGTGAACAGCATGTCCCAAATGGCATGACACATGTTGCTTTTGTATATGTACAGAGCTTAAAATGGTTTGTAGGAGTCACCAAGAAGGAAAGGACCTTCCAATAAATCGCCCTTCCTGGCTCTCACCACCAGCCCTGGGGCCCCGGGGCCCTGAGGGGTCGAGCTCTGGAGCAGCTCAGGAGAAGCTGAGCTGAGGTGTGCCTTTGCCTTGCAAGCTCCCAGCCCTGGGCCCAGGCCCCAGCGGCGGGGGAGGGGAGGCTGTCATTTCACAATGCTCTGCCTGCCTGCCTGAGGGTTCCGTTGGCACGGCGACGGCAGCAGGTGAGCCCTGGAGCAGGGGGCATGGAGAGGTCGAGGCAGACAGAGCTGGGAGCCCCAGGAACAGGACCCAGGCCAGTGGAGGTGGCTTGCAGGAGCCCGCCTGATCGCTCGAGGCCACTCCTCACAGGGCCTCTGCTGCTGTCAGAAGCCCTGGGACCCTGCTACTGGCGGAGGAAGCATTCAGGCCTCAAGGTGCACCGGCCTTCTCTGAGGCCTGCGGCTGGGCTCAAAAACAGAAGATGTGAAAAATAGGGCCCAGAAACTGCAGTGAAAACAGGTAGGTTAAGGTGTGAAAACAGAAACACCAGAAAGAAAGGAAAAAGCATAGCTCCTGACACACCACCCTCATATGGACATTGTGGCCAGTCCCTGTAGATTCATTTTCAGTCCCCTAGTCAAGGCTAGGGGTGGGCAAAGTTATCCTCACTGCTGGTGGAACTATATTGCCTAAATTCGCCTCCAGCTCTGTTCTGCCTGCAGGGACTTTTTTTAGCTGTTGTGCCAATTTTCTCTGCAGATTTTGCTTCCTGAAATGTGCTTTTTCCCTGAAATATCATGTTTTTGACCGCTAAAACAACATTTCATGGAAAAAATAAATGTCTTCTGGCAAACCATCTGAAATGGTGTTTTTTTCACAAACTGTCTGTTTTCAGTCTGAAACTTTTTGGGGCCACCAAAAAACAAAATTTCCCATAAAAAACAGAATTTCAGGGAGAAAAAGCCTGAAATTGGCAATTTCTCTGTGTGGGCAGAGCAGGCGAAGTGGCAGAATTTGCCCAGAATTCTGCATTGTTTCTGCTGAGCAAATTTTCGGCCGTTTCGACCACCCCCTAGTCAAGGCCATGCCCTCTATGGACTTCAAGGGGAAGACACTAGCAGCACACAACCCTCACCGTTCTAACACCTTCTCTATTTCCATTGACTTCATAGGGATCACCCACCCAAATATATAGCTCTTGCCGACTGGGAGACTCAACAGGATGAAATGTGTAAACCGAATGGTAGTGCGTAAAATGGGCCAACAAAGGACGTCTTTCTCTTTTTTAATGTGAAGTGGAAAAAAACAAAGGTGAAGTAGTTCCTTGGTTTTGTAGACAGTAGGGGAATAGTTCTATTTTGATATTTGTGTTTGTACCATGCTGCGCTGCCATCATTTCCAGGGTCTCTAGGCACTCTGCAAGTCCTGAAAGAGAGGAGGGAGGGTGGGTGGATGAGGTTAGTGGGGAGAGCGGGGAACATGCAAGCTAACTTTGCTGTTGTGTTGATGGGTGCAGGGGAGTGCTTGAGGGGATGCAACTTCACTTTTCTCTCATTGTGACTGTCAGAGTCTGCTCCCTCTCTCTTCTCTCACTCTCTCTGGCTCCCTCTCTCTCTCTCACATAGATACATTTGCCCTGTCTGCCACAGAGATCTGGGAATTGACAAATGTGCAGAGGGGGAAGTATAGGGGCTCCACTCATTACCATATGCTAGGTGCTAAGGATGATGGGAGGAAAGATGTTTTGGATAAGAGAAGCAGATCCCTGAGACATGAGGACCCCATGCCGCCATTCAGCTGCCATAGTGCATAGGTTGGCAGGCTTGTCCCTGAGTCAAACCTCACTCTAATTTCCTCAGGTACTGCGCTCAGTGTCCACCCGGGGCATTTGCCCGCCAGGCGTTTGTAAGGCGTTCGTAAGGCGATCGGGGCAGGGGCCAGAATCTCTGGCGCTTTCGCCCAGAAATCTGTTCCGGTGTCTTCTGCAGTCCTCAAACTCTTCTGACACTGCGCACACAGCCAAAGGACAGAATGAAATGGAATGAAATCCCCCTGCCGCCATTCCCCTGGTTTTGTAGCTGTTCCATAACTTCAGTTTCAAAATGATGCTGAAATGCTGCCAGTGGTTCTTCATGGTGAAATGAGGAGCAGGACAGATAAAAGGTGGAGACTGGATACCTTCAAGTGCCCCATGAAGCTTGGTGTTCCACCCGTTGGGCATAGAGGGGTGCTGTATTTGCAGGAAGGTAAGGAGAAGCATGTTGACAGAGTAAATGGGAGAGGTTTGGGGCAGGGGGATAGGTCGGCGATCCAGTAACAATGCAATCTGGAGGAGGCCCTTCAGGGTCTCCAGTATGTGCGAGGCAGAGGGATAGCTCTGCTGTCCAATGCCTAACCCTTTAAAGTGCAGTGTGCCCAATGTAGGAGGCTTGAGTTGCTGTCTTTAGCCAGACCATGTGTGAATGAAGCTTGCAGTGAGGTTGCGCCCATTCTCTGTGACAGGAGTTTGTCCTGCTGCACCCGTTCAGTAGGAGGGAAGCCCCTGCTGTAGCACTGTGTGAGTGAAGCTTCCCCTGCTGTTGCCCTGGCCTGGACCGGTCATGTAGTGTGACACTCAGATGTCTGTTAAAGCTGTGCCGGTGAAGCATATTTGTCAGGGCCCTGCACTTTTCTTGGTTCATCCTTGATGGCTCGGAAATATGCTGAGGAGGGTTTTAGTGGAGCTAGACATGTGAACAGCATGTCCCAAATGGCATGACACATGTTGCTTTTGTATATGTACAGAGCTTAAAATGGTTTGTAGGAGTCACCAAGAAGGAAAGGACCTTCCAATAAATCGCCCTTCCTGGCTCTCACCACCAGCCCTCGGGCCCCGGGGCCCCGGGGGGTCGAGCTCTGAAGCGGCTCAGGAGAAGCTGAGCTGAGGTGTGCCTTTGCCTTGCAAGCTCCCAGCCCTGGGCCCAGGCCCCAGCGGCGGGGGAGGGGAGGCTGTCATTTCACAATGCTCTGCCTGCCTGAGGGTTCCGTTGGCACGGCGACAGCAGCAGGTGAGCCCTGGAGCAGGGGGCATGGAGAGGTCGAGGCAGACAGAGCTGGGAGCCCCAGGAACAGGACCCAGGCCAGAGGAGGTGGCTCGCAGGAGCCCGCCGATCGCTCGAGGCCACTCCTCACCGGGCCTCTGCTGCTGTCAGAAGCCCTGGGACCCTGCTACTGGCGGAGGAAGCATTCAGGCCTCAAGGTGCACTGGCCTTCACCGAGGCCTGTGGCTGGGCTCAAAAACAGAAGATGTGAAAAATAGGGCCCAGAAACTGCAGTGAAAACAGGTAGGTTAAGGTGTGAAAACAGAAACACCAGAAAGAAAGGAAAAAGCATAGCTCCTGACACACCACCCTCATATGGACATTGTGGCCAGTCCCTGTAGATTCATTTTCAGTCCCCTAGTCAAGGCTAGGGGTGGGCAAAGTTATCCTCACTGCTGGTGGAACTATATTGCCTAAATTCGCCTCCAGCTCTGTTCTGCCTGCAGGGACTTTTTTTAGCTGTTGTGCCAATTTTCTCTGCAGATTTTGCTTCCTGAAATGTGCTTTTTCCCTTAAATATCATGTTTTTGACCGCTAAAACAACATTTCATGGAAAAAATAAATTTCTTCTGGCAAACCATCTGAAATGGTGTTTTTTTCACAAACTGTCTGTTTTCAGTCTGAAACTTTTTGGGGCCACCAAAAAACAAAATTTCCCATAAAAAACAGAATTTCAGGGAGAAAAAGCCTGAAATTGGCAATTTCTCTGTGTGGGCAGAGCAGGCGAAGTGGCAGAATTTGCCCAGAATTCTGCATTGTTTCTGCTGAGCAAATTTTCGGCCGTTTCGACCACCCCCTAGTCAAGGCCATGCCCTCTATGGACTTCAAGGGGAAGACACTAGCAGCACACAACCCTCACCGTTCTAACACCTTCTCTATTTCCATTGACTTCATAGGGATCACCCACCCAAATATATAGCTCTTGCCGACTGGGAGACTCAACAGGATGAAATGTGTAAACCGAATGGTAGTGCGTAAAAAGGGCCAACAAAGGACGTCTTTCTCTTTTTTAATGTGAAGTGGAAAAAAACAAAGGTGAAGTAGTTCCTTGGTTTTGTAGACAGTAGGGGAATAGTTCTATTTTGATATTTGTGTTTGTACCATGCTGCGCTGCCATCATTTCCAGGGTCTCTAGGCACTCTGCAAGTCCTGAAAGAGAGGAGGGAGGGTGGGTGGGTGGGTGAGGTTAGTGGGGAGAGCGGGGAACATGCAAGCTAACTTTGCTGTTGTGTTGATGGGTGCAGGGGAGTGCTTGAGGGGATGCAACTTCACTTTTCTCTCATTGTGACTGTCAGAGCCTGCTCCCTCTCTCTCTCTCTCACTCTCTCTGGCTCCCTCTCTCTCTCTCACATAGATACATTTGCCCTGTCTGCCACAGAGATCTGGGAATTGACAAATGTGCAGAGGGGGAAGTATAGGGGCTCCACTCATTACCATCTGCTAGGTGCTAAGGATGATGGGAGGAAAGATATTTTGGATAAGAGAAGCAGATCCCTGAGACATGAGGACCCCATGCCGCCATTCAGCTGCCATAGTGCATAGGTTGGCAGGCTTGTCCCTGAGTCAAACCTCACTCTAATTTCCTCAGGTACTGCGCTCAGTGTCCACCCGGGGCATTTGCCCGCCAGGCGTTTGTAAGGCGTTCGTAAGGCGATCGGGGCAGGGGCCAGAATCTCTGGCGCTTTCGCCCAGAAATCTGTTCCGGTGTCTTCTGCAGTCCTCAAACTCTTCTGACACTGCGCACACAGCCAAAGGACAGAATGAAATGGAATGAAATCCCCCTGCCGCCATTCCCCTGGTTTTGTAGCTGTTCCATAACTTCAGTTTCAAAATGATGCTGAAATGCTGCCAGTGGTTCTTCATGGTGAAATGAGGAGCAGGACAGATAAAAGGTGGAGACTGGATACCTTCAAGTGCCCCATGAAGCTTGGTGTTCCACCCGTTGGGCATAGAGGGGTGCTGTATTTGCAGGAAGGTAAGGAGAAGCATGTTGACAGAGTAAATGGGAGAGGTTTGGGGCAGGGGGATAGGTCGGCGATCCAGTAACAATGCAATCTGGAGGAGGCCCTTCAGGGTCTCCAGTATGTGCGAGGCAGAGGGATAGCTCTGCTGTCCAATGCCTAACCCTTTAAAGTGCAGTGTGCCCAATGTAGGAGGCTTGATTTGCTGTCTTTAGCCAGACCATGTGTGAATGAAGCTTGCAGTGAGGTTTCGCCCATTCTCTGTGACAGGAGTTTGTCCTGCTGCACCCGTTCAGTAGGAGGGAAGCCCCTGCTGTAGCACTGTGTGAGTGAAGCTTCCCCTGCTGTTGCCCTGGCCTGGACCGGTCATGTAGTGTGACACTCAGATGTCTGTTAAAGCTGTGCCGGTGAAGCAGATTTGTCAGGGCCCTGCACTTTTCTTGGTTCATCCTTGATGGCTCGGAAATATGCTGAGGAGGGTTTTAGTGGAGCTAGACATGTGAACAGCATGTCCCAAATGGCATGACACATGTTGCTTTTGTATATGTACAGAGCTTAAAATGGTTTGTAGGAGTCACCAAGAAGGAAAGGACCTTCCAATAAATCGCCCTTCCTGGCTCTCACCACCAGCCCTGGGGCCCCGGGGCCCTGAGGGGTCGAGCTCTGGAGCAGCTCAGGAGAAGCTGAGCTGAGGTGTGCCTTTGCCTTGCAAGCTCCCAGCCCTCGGCCCAGGCCCCAGCGGCGGGGGAGGGGAGGCTGTCATTTCACAATGCTCTGCCTGCCTGCCTGAGGGTTCCGTTGGCACGGCGACGGCAGCAGGTGAGCCCTGGAGCAGGGGGCATGGAGAGGTCAAGGCAGACAGAGCTGGGAGCCCCAGGAACAGGACCCAGGCCAGAGGAGGTGGCTCGCAGGAGCCCGCCTGATCGCTCGAGGCCACTCCTCACCGGGCCTCTGCTGCTGTCAGAAGCCCTAGGGCCCTGCTACTGGTGGAGGAAGCCTTCAGGCCTCAAGGTGCACTGGCCTTCACTGAGGCCTGTGGCTGGTCTCAAAAACAGAAGATGTGAAAAATAGGGCCCAGAAACTGCAGTGAAAACAGGTAGGTTAAGGTGTGAAAACAGAAACACCAGAAAGAAAGGAAAAAGCATAGCTCCTGACACACCACCCTCATATGGACATTGTGGCCAGTCCCTGTAGATTCATTTTCAGTCCCCTAGTCAAGGCTAGGGGTGGGCAAAGTTATCCTCACTGCTGGTGGAACTATATTGCCTAAATTCGCCTCCAGCTCTGTTCTGCCTGCAGGGACTTTTTTTAGCTGTTGTGCCAATTTTCTCTGCAGATTTTGCTTCCTGAAATGTGCTTTTTCCTTGAAATATCATGTTTTTGACCGCTAAAACAACATTTCATGGAAAAAATAAATGTCTTCTGGCAAACCATCTGAAATGGTGTTTTTTTCACAAACTGTCTGTTTTCAGTCTGAAACTTTTTGGGGCCACCAAAAAACAAAATTTCCCATAAAAAACAGAATTTCAGGGAGAAAAAGCCTGAAATTGGCAATTTCTCTGTGTGGGCAGAGCAGGCGAAGTGGCAGAATTTGCCCAGAATTCTGCATTGTTTCTGCTGAGCAAATTTTCGGCCGTTTCGACCACCCCCTAGTCAAGGCCATGCCCTCTATGGACTTCAAGGGGAAGACACTAGCAGCACACAACCCTCACCGTTCTAACACCTTCTCTATTTCCATTGACTTCATAGGGATCACCCACCCAAATATATAGCTCTTGCCGACTGGGAGACTCAACAGGATGAAATGTGTAAACCGAATGGTAGTGCGTAAAAAGGGCCAACAAAGGACGTCTTTCTCTTTTTTAATGTGAAGTGGAAAAAAACAAAGGTGAAGTAGTTCCTTGGTTTTGTAGACAGTAGGGGAATAGTTCTATTTTGATATTTGTGTTTGTACCATGCTGCGCTGCCATCATTTCCAGGGTCTCTAGGCACTCTGCAAGTCCTGAAAGAGAGGAGGGAGGGTGGGTGGGTGGGTGAGGTTAGTGGGGAGAGCGGGGAACATGCAAGCTAACTTTGCTGTTGTGTTGATGGGTGCAGGGGAGTGCTTGAGGGGATGCAACTTCACTTTTCTCTCATTGTGACTGTCAGAGCCTGCTCCCTCTCTCTCTCTCTCACTCTCTCTGGCTCCCTCTCTCTCTCTCACATAGATACATTTGCCCTGTCTGCCACAGAGATCTGGGAATTGACAAATGTGCAGAGGGGGAAGTATAGGGGCTCCACTCATTACCATATGCTAGGTGCTAAGGATGATGGGAGGAAAGATGTTTTGGATAAGAGAAGCAGATCCCTGAGACATGAGGACCCCATGCCGCCATTCAGCTGCCATAGTGCATAGGTTGGCAGGCTTGTCCCTGAGTCAAACCTCACTCTAATTTCCTCAGGTACTGCGCTCAGTGTCCACCCGGGGCATTTGCCCGCCAGGCGTTTGTAAGGCGTTCGTAAGGCGATCGGGGCAGGGGCCAGAATCTCTGGCGCTTTCGCCCAGAAATCTGTTCCGGTGTCTTCTGCAGTCCTCAAACTCTTCTGACACTGCGCACACAGCCAAAGGACAGAATGAAATGGAATGAAATCCCCCTGCCGCCATTCCCCTGGTTTTGTAGCTGTTCCATAACTTCAGTTTCAAAATGATGCTGAAATGCTGCCAGTGGTTCTTCATGGTGAAATGAGGAGCAGGACAGATAAAAGGTGGAGACTGGATACCTTCAAGTGCCCCATGAAGCTTGGTGTTCCACCCGTTGGGCATAGAGGGGTGCTGTATTTGCAGGAAGGTAAGGAGAAGCATGTTGACAGAGTAAATGGGAGAGGTTTGGGGCAGGGGGATAGGTCGGCGATCCAGTAACAATGCAATCTGGAGGAGGCCCTTCAGGGTCTCCAGTATGTGCGAGGCAGAGGGATAGCTCTGCTGTCCAATGCCTAACCCTTTAAAGTGCAGTGTGCCCAATGTAGGAGGCTTGAGTTGCTGTCTTTAGCCAGACCATGTGTGAATGAAGCTTGCAGTGAGGTTGCGCCCATTCTCTGTGACAGGAGTTTGTCCTGCTGCACCCGTTCAGTAGGAGGGAAGCCCCTGCTGTAGCACTGTGTGAGTGAAGCTTCCCCTGCTGTTGCCCTGGCCTGGACCGGTCATGTAGTGTGACACTCAGATGTCTGTTAAAGCTGTGCCGGTGAAGCAGATTTGTCAGGGCCCTGCACTTTTCTTGGTTCATCCTTGATGGCTCGGAAATATGCTGAGGAGGGTTTTAGTGGAGCTAGACATGTGAACAGCATGTCCCAAATGGCATGACACATGTTGCTTTTGTATATGTACAGAGCTTAAAATGGTTTGTAGGAGTCACCAAGAAGGAAAGGACCTTCCAATAAATCGCCCTTCCTGGCTCTCACCACCAGCCCTGGGGCCCCGGGGCCCCGGGGGGTCGAGCTCTGGAGCAGCTCAGGAGAAGCTGAGGTGAGGTGTGCCTTTGCCTTGCAAGCTCCCAGCCCTGGGCCCAGGCCCTGGCGGGGGGGGGAGGGGAGGCTGTCATTTCACAATGCTCTGCCTGCCTGAGGGTTCTGTTGGCACGGCGACGGCAGCAGGTGAGCCCTGGAGCAGGGGGCATGGAGAGGTCAAGGCAGACAGAGCTGGGAGCCCCAGGAACAGGACCCAGGCCAGTGGAGGTGGCTCGCAGGAGCCCGCCTGATCGCTCGAGGCCACTCCTCACAGGGCCTCTGCTGCTGTCAGAAGCCCTGGGACCCTGCTACTGGCGGAGGAAGCATTCAGGCCTCAAGGTGCACCGGCCTTCTCTGAGGCCTGTGGCTGGGCTCAAAAACAGAAGATGTGAAAAATAGGGCCCAGAAACTGCAGTGAAAACAGGTAGGTTAAGGTGTGAAAACAGAAACACCAGAAAGAAAGGAAAAAGCATAGCTCCTGACACACCACCCTCATATGGACATTGTGGCCAGTCCCTGTAGATTCATTTTCAGTCCCCTAGTCAAGGCTAGGGGTGGGCAAAGTTATCCTCACTGCTGGTGGAACTATATTGCCTAAATTCGCCTCCAGCTCTGTTCTGCCTGCAGGGACTTTTTTTAGCTGTTGTGCCAATTTTCTCTGCAGATTTTGCTTCCTGAAATGTGCTTTTTCCCTGAAATATCATGTTTTTGACCGCTAAAACATTTCATGGAAAAAATAAATGTCTTCTGGCAAACCATCTGAAATGGTGTTTTTTCACAAACTGTCTGTTTTCAGTCTGAAACTTTTTGGGGCCACCAAAAAACAAAATTTCCCATAAAAAACAGAATTTCAGGGAGAAAAAGCCTGAAATTGGCAATTTCTCTGTGTGGGCAGAGCAGGCGAAGTGGCAGAATTTGCCCAGAATTCTGCATTGTTTCTGCTGAGCAAATTTTCGGCCGTTTCGACCACCCCCTAGTCAAGGCCATGCCCTCTATGGACTTCAAGGGGAAGACACTAGCAGCACACAACCCTCACCGTTCTAACACCTTCTCTATTTCCATTGACTTCATAGGGATCACCCACCCAAATATATAGCTCTTGCCGACTGGGAGACTCAACAGGATGAAATGTGTAAACCGAATGGTAGTGCGTAAAAAGGGCCAACAAAGGACGTCTTTCTCTTTTTTAATGTAAAGTGGAAAAAAACAAAGGTGAAGTAGTTCCTTGGTTTTGTAGACAGTAGGGGAATAGTTCTATTTTGATATTTGTGTTTGTACCATGCTGCGCTGCCATCATTTCCAGGGTCTCTAGGCACTCTGCAAGTCCTGAAAGAGAGGAGGGAGGGTGGGTGGGTGAGGTTAGTGGGGAGAGCGGGGAACATGCAAGCTAACTTTGCTGTTGTGTTGATGGGTGCAGGGGAGTGCTTGAGGGGATGCAACTTCACTTTTCTCTCATTGTGACTGTCAGAGCCTGCTCCCTCTCTCTCTCTCTCACTCTCTCTGGCTCCCTCTCTCTCTCTCACATAGATACATTTGCCCTGTCTGCCACAGAGATCTGGGAATTGACAAATGTGCAGAGGGGGAAGTATAGGGGCTCCACTCATTACCATATGCTAGGTGCTAAGGATGATGGGAGGAAAGATGTTTTGGATAAGAGAAGCAGATCCCTGAGACATGAGGACCCCATGCCGCCATTCAGCTGCCATAGTGCATAGGTTGGCAGGCTTGTCCCTGAGTCAAACCTCACTCTAATTTCCTCAGGTACTGCGCTCAGTGTCCACCCGGGGCATTTGCCCGCCAGGCGTTTGTAAGGCGTTCGTAAGGCGATCGGGGCAGGGGCCAGAATCTCTGGCGCTTTCGCCCAGAAATCTGTTCCGGTGTCTTCTGCAGTCCTCAAACTCTTCTGACACTGCGCACACAGCCAAAGGACAGAATGAAATGGAATGAAATCCCCCTGCCGCCATTCCCCTGGTTTTGTAGCTGTTCCATAACTTCAGTTTCAAAATGATGCTGAAATGCTGCCAGTGGTTCTTCATGGTGAAATGAGGAGCAGGACAGATAAAAGGTGGAGACTGGATACCTTCAAGTGCCCCATGAAGCTTGGTGTTCCACCCGTTGGGCATAGAGGGGTGCTGTATTTGCAGGAAGGTAAGGAGAAGCATGTTGACAGAGTAAATGGGAGAGGTTTGGGGCAGGGGGATAGGTCGGCGATCCAGTAACAATGCAATCTGGAGGAGGCCCTTCAGGGTCTCCAGTATGTGCGAGGCAGAGGGATAGCTCTGCTGTCCAATGCCTAACCCTTTAAAGTGCAGTGTGCCCAATGTAGGAGGCTTGAGTTGCTGTCTTTAGCCAGACCATGTGTGAATGAAGCTTGCAGTGAGGTTGCGCCCATTCTCTGTGACAGGAGTTTGTCCTGCTGCACCCGTTCAGTAGGAGGGAAGCCCCTGCTGTAGCACTGTGTGAGTGAAGCTTCCCCTGCTGTTGCCCTGGCCTGGACCGGTCATGTAGTGTGACACTCAGATGTCTGTTAAAGCTGTGCCGGTGAAGCAGATTTGTCAGGGCCCTGCACTTTTCTTGGTTCATCCTTGATGGCTCAGAAATATGCTGAGGAGGGTTTTAGTGGAGCTAGACATGTGAACAGCATGTCCCAAATGGCATGACACATGTTGCTTTTGTATATGTACAGAGCTTAAAATGGTTTGTAGGAGTCACCAAGAAGGAAAGGACCTTCCAATAAATCGCCCTTCCTGGCTCTCACCACCAGCCCTGGGGCCCCGGGGCCCTGAGGGGTCGAGCTCTGGAGCAGCTCAGGAGAAGCTGAGCTGAGGTGTGCCTTTGCCTTGCAAGCTCCCAGCCCTGGGCCCAGGCCCCAGCGGCGGGGGAGGGGAGGCTGTCATTTCACAATGCTCTGCCTGCCTGCCTGAGGGTTCCGTTGGCACGGCGACGGCAGCAGGTGAGCCCTGGAGCAGGGGGCATGGAGAGGTCGAGGCAGACAGAGCTGGGAGCCCCAGGAACAGGACCCAGGCCAGTGGAGGTGGCTTGCAGGAGCCCGCCTGATCGCTCGAGGCCACTCCTCACAGGGCCTCTGCTGCTGTCAGAAGCCCTGGGACCCTGCTACTGGCGGAGGAAGCATTCAGGCCTCAAGGTGCACCGGCCTTCTCTGAGGCCTGCGGCTGGGCTCAAAAACAGAAGATGTGAAAAATAGGGCCCAGAAACTGCAGTGAAAACAGGTAGGTTAAGGTGTGAAAACAGAAACACCAGAAAGAAAGGAAAAAGCATAGCTCCTGACACACCACCCTCATATGGACATTGTGGCCAGTCCCTGTAGATTCATTTTCAGTCCCCTAGTCAAGGCTAGGGGTGGGCAAAGTTATCCTCACTGCTGGTGGAACTATATTGCCTAAATTCGCCTCCAGCTCTGTTCTGCCTGCAGGGACTTTTTTTAGCTGTTGTGCCAATTTTCTCTGCAGATTTTGCTTCCTGAAATGTGCTTTTTCCCTGAAATATCATGTTTTTGACCGCTAAAACAACATTTCATGGAAAAAATAAATGTCTTCTGGCAAACCATCTGAAATGGTGTTTTTTTCACAAACTGTCTGTTTTCAGTCTGAAACTTTTTGGGGCCACCAAAAAACAAAATTTCCCATAAAAAACAGAATTTCAGGGAGAAAAAGCCTGAAATTGGCAATTTCTCTGTGTGGGCAGAGCAGGCAAAGTGGCAGAATTTGCCCAGAATTCTGCATTGTTTCTGCTGAGCAAATTTTCGGCCGTTTCGACCACCCCCTAGTCAAGGCCATGCCCTCTATGGACTTCAAGGGGAAGACACTAGCAGCACACAACCCTCACCGTTCTAACACCTTCTCTATTTCCATTGACTTCATAGGGATCACCCACCCAAATATATAGCTCTTGCCGACTGGGAGACTCAACAGGATGAAATGTGTAAACCGAATGGTAGTGCGTAAAAAGGGCCAACAAAGGACGTCTTTCTCTTTTTTAATGTGAAGTGGAAAAAAACAAAGGTGAAGTAGTTCCTTGGTTTTGTAGACAGTAGGGGAATAGTTCTATTTTGATATTTGTGTTTGTACCATGCTGCGCTGCCATCATTTCCAGGGTCTCTAGGCACTCTGCAAGTCCTGAAAGAGAGGAGGGAGGGTGGGTGGATGAGGTTAGTGGGGAGAGCGGGGAACATGCAAGCTAACTTTGCTGTTGTGTTGATGGGTGCAGGGGAGTGCTTGAGGGGATGCAACTTCACTTTTCTCTCATTGTGACTGTCAGAGTCTGCTCCCTCTCTCTTCTCTCACTCTCTCTGGCTCCCTCTCTCTCTCTCACATAGATACATTTGCCCTGTCTGCCACAGAGATCTGGGAATTGACAAATGTGCAGAGGGGGAAGTATAGGGGCTCCACTCATTACCATATGCTAGGTGCTAAGGATGATGGGAGGAAAGATGTTTTGGATAAGAGAAGCAGATCCCTGAGACATGAGGACCCCATGCCGCCATTCAGCTGCCATAGTGCATAGGTTGGCAGGCTTGTCCCTGAGTCAAACCTCACTCTAATTTCCTCAGGTACTGCGCTCAGTGTCCACCCGGGGCATTTGCCCGCCAGGCGTTTGTAAGTCGTTCGTAAGGCGATCGGGGCAGGGGCCAGAATCTCTGGCGCTTTCGCCCAGAAATCTGTTCCGGTGTCTTCTGCAGTCCTCAAACTCTTCTGACACTGCACACACAGCCAAAGGACAGAATGAAATGGAATGAAATCCCCCTGCCGCCATTCCCCTGGTTTTGTAGCTGTTCCATAACTTCAGTTTCAAAATGATGCTGAAATGCTGCCAGTGGTTCTTCATGGTGAAATGAGGAGCAGGACAGATAAAAGGTGGAGACTGGATACCTTCAAGTGCCCCATGAAGCTTGGTGTTCCACCCGTTGGGCATAGAGGGGTGCTGTATTTGCAGGAAGGTAAGGAGAAGCATGTTGACAGAGTAAATGGGAGAGGTTTGGGGCAGGGGGATAGGTCGGCGATCCAGTAACAATGCAATCTGGAGGAGGCCCTTCAGGGTCTCCAGTATGTGCGAGGCAGAGGGATAGCTCTGCTGTCCAATGCCTAACCCTTTAAAGTGCAGTGTGCCCAATGTAGGAGGCTTGAGTTGCTGTCTTTAGCCAGACCATGTGTGAATGAAGCTTGCAGTGAGGTTGCGCCCATTCTCTGTGACAGGAGTTTGTCCTGCTGCACCCGTTCAGTAGGAGGGAAGCCCCTGCTGTAGCACTGTGTGAGTGAAGCTTCCCCTGCTGTTGCCCTGGCCTGGACCGGTCATGTAGTGTGACACTCAGATGTCTGTTAAAGCTGTGCCGGTGAAGCAGATTTGTCAGGGCCCTGCACTTTTCTTGGTTCATCCTTGATGGCTCAGAAATATGCTGAGGAGGGTTTTAGTGGAGCTAGACATGTGAACAGCATGTCCCAAATGGCATGACACATGTTGCTTTTGTATATGTACAGAGCTTAAAATGGTTTGTAGGAGTCACCAAGAAGGAAAGGACCTTCCAATAAATCGCCCTTCCTGGCTCTCACCACCAGCCCTGGGGCCCCGGGGCCCTGAGGGGTTGAGCTCTGGAGCAGCTCAGGAGAAGCTGAGCTGAGGTGTGCCTTTGCCTTGCAAGCTCCCAGCCCTGGGCCCAGGCCCCAGCGGCGGCGGAGGGGAGGCTGTCATTTCACAATGCTCTGCCTGCCTGCCTGAGGGTTCCGTTGGCACGGCGACGGCAGCAGGTGAGCCCTGGAGCAGGGGGCATGGAGAGGTCGAGGCAGACAGAGCTGGGAGCCCCAGGAACAGGACCCAGGCCAGTGGAGGTGGCTTGCAGGAGCCCGCCTGATCGCTCGAGGCCACTCCTCACAGGGCCTCTGCTGCTGTCAGAAGCCCTGGGACCCTGCTACTGGCGGAGGAAGCATTCAGGCCTCAAGGTGCACCGGCCTTCTCTGAGGCCTGCGGCTGGGCTCAAAAACAGAAGATGTGAAAAATAGGGCCCAGAAACTGCAGTGAAAACAGGTAGGTTAAGGTGTGAAAACAGA